>NC_080184.1:2097488-2439988 GCF_950295315.1 Erinaceus europaeus
TGACTCACTGACACACTCACTCACTCACTCACTGACTCACTCACTCACTGACTCACTCACTCACTCATTCACTCACTCACTCATTCACTCACTGACTCACTCACTCACTGACTCACTCACTCACTGACTCACTCACCCACTGACTCACTCACTCACTGACTCACTCACTCATTCACTCACTGACTCACTCACTCACTGACTCACTCACTCACTGACTCACTCACTCACTGACTCACTCACTCACTGACTCACTCACTCATTCACTCACTGACTCACTCACCCACTCACTCACTGACTCACTCACTCACTCACTCACCCACTCACTCACTCACTCACTGACTCATTCACTCACTGACTCACTCACTCACTGACTCACTCACCCACTCACTCACTGACTCACTCACTCACTGACTCACTCACTCATTCACTCACTGACTCACTCACTCACTGACTCACTCACTCACTGACTCACTGACTCACTCATTCACTCACTCACTCATTCACTCACTGACTCACTCACTCACTGACTCACTCACTCACTGACTCACTCACTCACTGATTCACTCACTGACTCACTCACCCACTCACTCACTGACTCATTCACTCACTGACTCACTCACTCACTGACTCACTCACTCACTCATTCACTCACTCACTCACTGACTCACTGACTCACTCACTCACTGACTCACTCACTCACTGACTCACTCACTCACTCACTCACTGACTCACTCACTCACTGACTCACTCACTCACTGACTCACTCACTCACTGACTCACTCACCCACTGACTCACTCACTCACTGACTCACTCACTCATTCACTCACTGACTCACTCACTCACTGACTCACTCACTCACTGACTCACTCACTCACTGACTCACTCACCCACTGACTCACTCACTCACTGACTCACTCACTCATTCACTCACTGACTCACTCACTCACTGACTCACTCACTCACTCATTCACTCACTCACTCATTCACTCACTGACTCACTCACTCACTGACTCACTCACTCACTGACTCACTCACTCACTGATTCACTCACTGACTCACTCACCCACTCACTCACTGACTCATTCACTCACTGACTCACTCACTCACTGACTCACTCACTCACTGACTCACTCACTCACTCACTCACTGACTCACTCACTCACTGACTCACTCACTCACTGACTCACTCACCCACTGACTCACTCACTCACTGACTCACTCACTCACTGACTCACCCACTCACTCATTCACTCACTGACTCACTCACTCACTCATCACTCACTCATCACTCACTCACTCACTCACTCACTCCCGGGAGCTCACCCCCTCCGCCCACACCGCCCGCCCGCCGGTGCTGGCAGCCGGGAGGCTCCGGAGCCCCTCGCTCACTGGGCCACCACGCAGAGGGGAAGGGGGGCAGCGAGGCTGGGGGGCCGCCCCCGGGCCCAGCTCCCCCGTCGCCCCGCGAGCACCCCTCCCCGGTCCGCGAGGGGGGCTCCGGCCCCGCGCCCGCTGCTCCGCGGTCCTGCCGTGTGGCTCCGGGGCTCGGACCGGCTGTCGCGCGCGGCAGGTGTGTGTGGGGGGAGGGGGCTGCAGCGGCGGCGCCTGAGGCTCCGGGGTCGATTCCCGGCGAGGCACGGAGACTGACCGGTGGGTTCCCCGGGGTCCGCCCAGACCGCCTCCCCCCGTGACCCCCGACAGCCCCGGGCGCCCCTGGGATCCGCCCGACACCCGCCCCCGCCCCCGCCGCCGCGATGCGCCGGGAGCACGAGCTCCCCGGCAGCCTTGACCCCGTGACCTCTGACCCCCGCCCCGCGGCCTCGTGACCCCTGAGCCCCCACGCTCCCGTCCGCTCCGGGGGCCGGCGCGCTCACCCACGGCCCCGCCGATCCCGGTGGTGGCGTAGGCCTTGCGGTGACAGTCGGTGCCCTCGGGGCTCTCGCGGTACAGGCGGAACAGCGACGGCGCCATGTCTGCGCGCTCCAAGGACAGGCGCCGCCGCGGGCTCTCGCGAGACTTCCTCGGCAATTGGATGGAGCGCCGAGACCACGCGGACGCATGCGCAGGGCCGGGCGCCCCGCCCCGCCAATTTCCCCAGGGGCGAAGGTCAAGGGGCGGGGCTCTGCGAAGAGAAAGACCAATCACTGGGCTGCGGTCTTGCCGGAGGCGTGGCCAGACCTGCAGCCCCCCACAGCCCCTGGCCCGAGTCGCGTGCGACTGTTTGTGGGCGGGGCCGCGGGGCTGGGTGGGGCGGGAATGGAGGCCGCCCAATCAGCAGGCGCCTCGCGGGACGTGCGCTGTATCCCACCGTCGGCCTTGCGCCAGGGGGCGTGGCTGCCGCGGAGCTCTAGCCAATCCGGGAGCGGGGCGCGGAGTGGAAGGGGCCCAAAGGGCGAGGGGCGCGGCCCAGAAGCCGGGGGGTGGGGCCCGAAGGGGGCCAATCGCGGTGCTACTGCTCTCAGGGGGTGAACCCCGCCCCCAAATGGTAACCAATCCGCTCCTTCTAGCTGTGTGTGTGTGTGTGTGTGTGTGTGTGTGTGTGGGGGGGGGGGGCCTTGAGCTGTCAAAGTAGGAACCAATCAACGTGAAGCTGTCCTGGGGGCGGGGGCTCTCGGGTCGCAGGAACCAGTTAGGAGTCTGGGAAGGACCCTTCGGGATGCGCGGGCTGCCCGCTTCCGGATTTTTCCAGGGGCGGAGTCGGCCGGGTTCTAGCCAATCAGATAGCGGGATCGGGCTGGAGGGCGGGACTTTGAGTTACGAGAGCCAATCAGAGGTTGGCGCGGCGGGGGCGTGGCCGGAGCGCGCGGGCCGTGGCGGCGCCCGGGCCCCTGCAGATCCGTGAGGCCAACGAGCACCTGGCGGCCGTGCACCGACGCGCGGAGCTGGAGGCGCGGCTGGAAGCGGCCGAGGGCACCGTGCGGGCCTAGGCCGAGCGCCTGCCCCGTCTGGACGAGCTGGGCCGTGCCCAGGACCGGTGAGGTCCCGAAGCAAGCCGGGCGGACTTCCCGCAGGAGGCGGAGGTGGGGGATAGGTGGGAAGCAGGTGCTGCTGCGATTTACAAAAAAAAAAAAAAAAGTGCAGAAGAAAAGAAAGCAGACATAGTACCTCCACCGCCCCCCCCCCACAAAAAACAATGGAAACTTAAAAAGGAGTCATAAGAGTGTGAATCTTTTTTTTTTTGTTCCAAAGATTTATTGATTCATGAGAGAGGAAGAGAGAGAGAGAAAGCAGCAGACCGCACTCTGGTCCCTGCGCCGCCGGGGATCGAACTGAGGACCTCGTGCTGGAGACTCCGGTGCTTTATCTACTGCGCCACCTCCCGGCCGCCAGGATTGTCTCCCCGTTTTTAGACATTAAAATAGCACGTTTGGACGCGACAGAAGCAGAGAGGGGCGGGGGCTCCCGCAGGCCTGCTCCCCGCCCGGGAAGCTTCCCCGCTGCAGTGCAGGCGGGGAGCCGGGGCTCGAACCCGGGTCCTTGTGCGTGGCGCCGCAGCCCTCGGTCTCCGTGTTCACTGATGAGACCCGGGTGCCGCCGGGCTGGCCCGCTCAGCGCCCGCCTGTTTGTCTCTCTGTCTCTCCCCAGCGAGATCTCTGCCCGCCCGCCGTGCGCCACCGGGAACGGCTCCTGCAGGAATCGGCCTGCAGCCCGATGGCTCTGGGACCCTCCCCGCAGGACGGAGCCGCCACCCTGGCCCAGAACTCTGGCTTCTTCCTCGTTCGGGGGCAACGGGCCTGTGCCCTTCCCGCCGCCCTCCTCCGCCTGATTCAGAGGGGTAGCAGCGACTGGAGCCGCCTCTGGTGCTTCAAGTGCCTACAGGTGGTGCCAGGGTCGGGACCCCGGGCTGAATGAGCATGGGGAGGCGGGCACTGGGCCAGGTGAACCGTTTCTGCTGGCTCCCGAAAGATCAGCTTTCAGGCAGGGGCCCGATACTTTCCGTGTCTTCATGCCCTAGGGGGGGACCCACAGCCCTGCCCACCCTCCATGGGCTCCCTGGGTGCTGTGCCTGGTGCTGAGAGAGGAGACACCCCACAGCCCTGCCCACCCTCCATGGGCTCCCTGGGTGCTGTGCAGGGTGCTGAGAGAGGAGAGACCCCACAGCCCTGCCCACCCTCCATGGGCTGCTCACAGGGTGCACAACTCAGTGGAACTGTTTTTCTGTTCCCTCAACAGAGGCTGGACCACTTTCTCATTCCTTCCTTCCTTCCTTCCTTCCCTCATTCATTCATAGGGAGCCTGAGCTTCCCCTGCAGCCGTGGTCCCTCCCATTTGGTGTGGGTCCGGGACCCTGGTGAGCAGGCCCACTCCCCGCCGTCCCTGCACCCCATGCTCACCCTCCTGCCCAGCTTGTCTTGTTTCGCCACCCTCTGGCCAGGCCAGGAACACCTGGGGATGCAAGGCCCCAAATGGACGATGCCCCCCCCTCCCCAGTGCCACTGTGTTCCGGCCACGACTCGGGGAACCGTCGGCTCGGCTGTCCTGTGCCCACCCACGGGGCCCGTCCCCTCAGTGGAGCAGTGGGGAATAAAGCGCTGACTCTCGGATCCGTGTCCTTGCTGCTCCTGCGGTGGTGGAGCGAGCTGGAGACAAGGGACTTCACCCACACGCCTCACTTTCACCCCATCACTCATTCACCTGCTCTCACTCCACTCATTCACCCTATCACTCATTCACCTGCTCTCACTCACCCCATCACTCATTCACCTGCTCACTCTCTCACTTCATCACTCATTCACCCGCTCTCTCTCTCACCCCATCACTCATTCACCCGCTCTCTCTCTCACCCCATCACTCATTCACCCGCCTGCCCGCGCTGCCAGCAGACAGGGCGAGTGGCGGGACAGGACGGCCCAGGGCCGAGCCCCCGTGGGCACAGGCGGCCGTAGGTAAAAGTTTTAATGAACATCCTGCCCCAACAGCCTACGTGGCCTCACCCACCCGCCCCGGCCCGTGCCGAACGGGGGGAGGGGGGGGGGACACACGGGAGTCGGGGGTTGGGGGGGATCCCCGGCGCTCGAGCGCCTAGACTGGTCCGGGAGGAGGGGGCGACAGTCCGAGTTTCAGAGGCCCGACCCCGTGAAGACCCCCTCCCCCCACACCCCCCCATTCTGGGTTCTGGTTGGGGGGGGTGGGGTCCCCAGCGTCTGGATCTCAGAACCAGATGCAAAGACTCGGGGCCCGGGCGTCCATACGTCCCGTCTGCCCATCCGTCTGTCCCGGCGAGGCCGGCCCGGTGTCCGGGGCCGGGATCGCTCATCAATGTGATGAAGCCCGAGTCCCTCGGCGTCCGTGGGTCTGTCGGTGACAGGCCTGGCTCCCGGGGCGCGGCGGAGACCGACAGACGGAAGGCGCTGGGCCGGGTTCCCGCTGCTATGTGCTGACGGCTGGCTGCCCGGGGCCCTCGTCACCGGCACCTGGGGCCACGGGTCCGAGTGGGGGCGTGCGGGGGGCTCGATGGGGAGGCTGCGGGGGCTCCCCCCTCCCGGCCCCGGGACGGCAGCTCACCGGCGGCGGGGGCGGCCCGGGGACGCTCCTCCTCGTCGCTGTCGTCTCCGGGCCGGGCGGGCACGGGGGCGGGGGCGGGGGCGGTGGGCTCGGTGTCCATGCGGCTGCGCAGGGCCAGGATGCGGTGGTGCAGGGCCGCGAACAGCTGGCCCGTGTCCTTGGAGCTGGCCTGGGGTCGGGGTCGGGGTCGGGTCAGGGTCTCCGGGGCATGCTCCCCGGGGTCGGGGGTCTGGGGGTCGGGCCCCTACCGAGATGAGGAAGACCCTGACGGCCTGGTCCTCGGCGTCGGAGGCCGTGAGCCGCACGCTTTTCTCGCTGGCCTTGTCCACCTGCATCCGCGCCCACAGCTTGGTGTTGAGGATCAGACGCAGGCTGCCTTGCGTGCGCATCACTGCGGGACGGGACGGACGGGACAGGCCACGCTCGCACCCGGGGCCGATCCCGGCCCCTCCGCCATGCGGGGAGCTCCTCCCGGGACCGCGTGGGCCTCGCGTGTGGTGCCGGGGCAGGAACCCGTGTGTCCTGCCTCGTGGTTTTCTGAGAGGCGCGTGGGGTGGGGGTCGGGGGTGCCCAGAGTGGGGCCTGGGGTCCTGGTTCTCCCTCCGTCTGTCCGTCTCTCTCCGTCTCCCAGACGCCGTGCCCCACGTTGGGCATCCGCCCCGGGTGCGAGCTTGAGGCCCGGCACTGCCCGGGAGGCGCCCCGGCACCGGGGAAGCCCCCCCCCAGCCCCCTGGCTCACCCAGGCGGGACTGCAGGGCCCCGTCGTCGGCCGCCGCCATGTCGTTAAGCCGGAGCAGCCCGCGGCCGCGCTCCACCCAGGATTGCGAGGTCTTGTCGAAGACGAACAGCTTGCACTGCATCTGGGTGCGGGAGCGGCGGGGGCGGGGTGAGCCGGGGGCCGGGCGGGGTGAGCCGGGGGCGGGGGCTGGGTGAGCCGGGGGTGGGGTGAGGTGAGCCGGCCCCCCCGCCCCTCTCCCCGGGCCCCGCGCACCTGCAGCACGTTGCTCTCGGCCTCCTCGCCCGTGACGACGTCCACCTTCTCCAGCAGACAGCCGCGTGCAGTGGCCTTGGTGTAGGCGGCCGCCGACTCGGCCAGCGACTCTGGGGGCCGCGGGGCAGGGGTGAACGGGTCAAGGGTCGGGGGGTCAGCAGGTCAGGTCGGGGGCTGCAGGTTGGGGGGGTCAAGGGTCAGGGCAGCAAGTGGGGGGGGCAGCAAGTGGGGGGGCACCCACCCTTCTCAGGGGCGGCCTCCTGCGACGTGGACTCGGACCCCGACTCGGCGGCTGTGCTGTCCCGCGAGGCGTCCGCGCCAGCCTCGTTCGGCTTCGGGGGGCTCTGGGGGAAGTGGGGACCGCGGGCTGGGGCGCGGGCCAGACCCGGGGTCCCCCTCTCCCGCCAGGTCACCCCCTGCCCCCCCCCGGGCCACTCACCAGCACCCGCTCACTCATGTTCTGGCCGAACACGAACTTGCTGCCGCCCTCGGGGCCACCGCCCGGGTTGTCCTGACTGGGGGGGGGGGTAGGAGTGACACCCCGATCCCCCCACCCCAGTTTAAGAGACCCAGGTGAGGGGCATGCGGCAGGCACAGCTCCCCATGCAGGGAGCCCGGTTGAGCCCCGGCGCCGCCTGGGAGGAGCCCCGGTGCTGGGGGAGGCTCCCTTCGTGGGTCTGCTGAAAAGGGCCACCAGCCTGCCCGCCTGCCCCCTCCCCAGGGGCGCCCACCTGGCGCTGATGTACTGCAGGAAGTAGTTGGTGGCGGAGGGGGGCTCGCAGCCGGGGGGGCCAGGGGCGTCGGGTTCAGGGGCGGCGTCCGCGTTCTCGTGCGTCAGCTGGGGGCAGAGACGGCTCAGGGCGGGAAGGCCCCGGGAACCCGGCAGAGATGGGGGGACACGGACACAGAGACAGAGACAGACAGACGGGCCTCGCACCCGCCCACACCTTGACTCTGTCCCTCAGGTTCTGCCCGAAGACGAAGGCCTGCTGGGTTCCCGGCTCCAGGGCCTGATCCTCCCCTGGCGCCCTGGGGCTGCTCCTGGCTTCCGTCTCCTGGGCAGGAGGAGGGCAGGGAGCTCGGCTGAGACCGACACAGGCTGGGGCTCCCCGACCAGGCAATCCTGGCAGTCTGCCGGGAGGTGGTGGCCGAAGGGGGGGGGGCAGGGGACGCTGGGGTCCCGCTCCTCAACCCCCCTCCCCCGGGCACAGACGGACCTCGGGGCCCCCGGCCTCCTCACAGGGGCTTCTGCGCACGGGGCTGTCGGGCGAGGCCGCGGCCGGGGTGGCCGTCCCGTCCGCAGTGGGCGCGACGCCGTTGGTGCTGCTGTTGAGGACTGGGGCGGGCGGGCGGGGGCAGAGGGTCACGGGGAGGCCCCGGCACCGCCTGGGAGGGGCGCCCAGCACCGGGGGAGGCTCCTCACCTGTCTGGGGCAGGGTCTTGGGCTGGGGGGCCTGGAGCACGGCGGGCCGGAGGACGCTGCGCTGCTGCTCCTTGGGCTTGAGGCTGGGCAGGCCTGGGGGGGAGGACAGGCCTGGCCCGGGGCCCCGGGTGCAAGCCTGGCCCCGGCCAGCCCTCCCCCCAGCTCCCGGGGCGGTGGTCCCACCTGCGCTGGGGGCCTGGCCGTGGATCAGCGTGGGCGGCTTCAACCGGAACCCGCAGCTCTTCTCCTCTGGGGGTGCGGGGGCAGAGGTCACGGGTGGAAGCCTGGCTCCCGGGAGCAGGGAGCCTCCCCCAGTGCGTGTGGCGCCCCACGTGGTGCCGGGCCGGGCGGGGCTCACCTGGCTGTGAGGACGTGCGCTCCCGCTTCAGGGGAGGACAGTAGCTGCCGTCGTCGTGGTCGGAGTCTGGGGGGCCGGGGCAGGGGGGTCAGCGGGGGCCGGGGCGGGGGGTCAGCGGGGGCCGGGGCAGGGGGGTCAGCGGGGGCCGGGGCGGGGGGTCAGCGGGGGCCGGGGCGGGGGGTCAGCGGGGGCCGGGGCAGGGGGGTCAGCGGGGGCCGGGGCGGGAGGTCAGCGGGGGCCGGGGCGGGGGGTCAGCGGGGGCCGGGGCAGGGGGGTCAGCGGGGCCGGGGCAGGGGGGTCAGCGGGGGCCGGGGCGGGGGGTCAGCGGGGGCCGGGGCAGGGGGGTCAGCGGGGCCGGGGCAGGGGGGTCAGCGGGGGCCGGGGCGGGGGGTCAGCGGGGGCCGGGGCGGGGGGTCAGCGGGGGCCGGGGCAGGGGGGTCAGCGGGGGCCGGGGCAGGGGGGTCAGCGGGGCCGGGGCAGGGGGGTCAGCGGGGGCCGGGGCGGGGGGTCAGCGGGGGCCGGGGCGGGGGGTCAGCGGGGGCCGGGGCAGGGGGGTCAGCGGGGGCCGGGGCAGGGGGGTCAGCGGGGCCGGGGCAGGGGGGTCAGCGGGGGCCGGGGCGGGGGGTCAGCGGGGGCCGGGGCGGGGGGTCAGCGGGGGCCGGGGCGGGGGGTCAGCGGGGGCCGGGGCAGGGGGGTCAGCGGGGCCGGGGCAGGGGGGTCAGCGGGGGCCGGGGCGGGGGGTCAGCGGGGGCCGGGGCGGGGGGTCAGCGGGGGCCGGGGCAGGGGGGTCAGCGGGGCCGGGGCAGGGGGGTCAGCGGGGGCCGGGGCGGGGGGTCAGCGGGGCCGGGGCAGGGGGGTCAGCGGGGGCCGGGGCGGGGGGTCAGCGGGGGCCGGGGCAGGGGGGTCAGCGGGGGCCGGGGCGGGGGGTCAGCGGGGGCCGGGGGGGGGTCAGCGGGGGCCGGGGGGGGGTCAGCGGGGGCCGGGGGGGGGGTCAGCGGGGGCCGGGGCGGGGGGTCAGCGGGGGCCGGGGGGGGGTCAGCGGGGGCCGGGGGGGGGGTCAGCGGGGGCCGGGGGGGGTCAGCAGGGGCCGGGGGGGGGTCAGCGGGGCCGGGCCACCTCCTGGGGGCGGGGGGAGTTTGGGCCGCTTCCGGGGGCGGGCACCCAGGGCCTTACCTTCCCCTCCCTCGGGGCTGGAGCTGTCGCGGGGCCTCTGCGGGGAGAGGAGAGGAAGGAGAGGAAGGAGAGGAGAGGAGAGGAGGGCAGAGCAGGGACGCTGGGAGGCCGCCCGCTCCCCGGGGAGATGCCGCAGCGCAGCGCAGCGCAGACAGAGCTCCGCCGGGGCTCCGACCCCCGAGCTCCGCCCCGGGCACCACGGGGCAGACACCCCGGCGCCAGGCGCAGCCCGGGTGGCCCCCAGTCGCCCCCCTTTCCCCCCCGCCTGCGGCCGCGAGGTCTCTTTGGGGCTGGAGGCGCGGGTCCGAGGCCCAGGCCCTCTGCGGGGAACCTCCCCCTAGCCGTGCGCGGTCCTCCCGTGGGCGCCGGGCAGGGCCGCGGCGAGGGGCGCTTACTTACCCCTGGCGGTGCCGAGCCCCGGCCGGCTGGCTCCGGAGACCCCGCGCCCTGAGAGTCGTCGGCCGCGTCCGCTAAGCCCGGCTGCTCCGTGGGGGGCTGGGGGCACAGAGGGCGGCGCTCAGTCGGGGCGGCGGGGCTCCCTCCTCCAGGAGGCCGCTTCCTCCAGGCCGACCTCAGGAAGACACGGCAGGGAGCCGCACCCTCAGGCCGGCGGCAGGAACGGGGGTCTTCCGGGGGTCGGGCAGAGCCTCCCCCGGCGCCCGGCGGCTTCCCAGGTGGCGCCGGTCCTCCGAGGGTGCCGCGCAGGCTTCCGCGGGGGCTTCCGGGTGGCGCCCGGGCCTGGTGCCAAGGCCGGCCCTCTGTCTCTGTCCCTCTGTCTGTCTGTCTCTGAGAGACAGGCCCCCCCGCGCTGCCGTCTCTGTCTTGTCTCTGAGGCCGACGTGCCGGGCGCCCCCCAGACACACACAGACGGACACACAGACGGACACACACCGACGGACACACACAGACGGATGCACGGACGCACAGACACACAGACACAGACGGATGCACAGACACACACACAGACAGACGCACAGACACACACAGCCGGAGACACATTCAGACGCACAGACGTACACAGACACAGATGGACACAGACAGACACACAGACACACACAGACATACACAGCCGGGCGCAGACAGTTGCACAGACACACACAGACGGACACGCAGACAGACGCAGATAGACACACAGACAGACAGACAGACGCACGGACCCCCTCCAGCCCCTCCGCCGGCACGCTACCTTCCGCCCCCTCTCCTTGTCCTTGTCCTTCTGGAAGGCGAACACGGGCGGGCTGATGGCCGTGGGCTGATCTGCAGAGAGGGGCAGGGGGGAGCCGGCGCTCGGACCCGGAGGAGAGACAGTGACAGACAGACAGACAGAGACAGGGAGTGAGAGACAGACAGAGAGTGAGAGACAGAGTGAGAGAGACAGACAGTGACAGACAGACAGAGACAGGGAGTGAGAGACAGACAGACAGTGAGAGACAGACAGACAGAGAGTGAGAGACAGAGAATGAGAGACAGAGAGTGAGAGACAGAGTGAGACAGACAGTGAGAGACAGACAGACAGAGACAGGGAGTGAGAGACAGAGTGAGACAGACAGACAGTGAGAGACAGACAGAGACAGAGCACGAGACACAGGGCAGGGCCCCCACGTCCCACGTGCAAGACCCCCAACAGCACAGCCTGGGGCCAGGTCCCAGCTAGACGGGGAGACGGAGAGACGGGAGACAGACAGACAGACAGACAGAGAGACGGGAGACGGAGGAGACAGGGAGACGGACAGAGAGACGGGAGACGGACAGACAGAGAGACGGGGGACGGAGGAGACGGGGAGACGGACAGACAGAGAGACGGGAGATGGAGGAGACGGGGAGACGGACAGACAGAGAGACGGGAGATGGAGGAGACGGGGAGACGGACAGACAGAGAGACGGGAGATGGAGGAGACGGGGAGACGGACAGACAGAGAGACGGGGAGACGGACAGACAGAGAGACGGGGAGACGGACAGACAGAGAGACGGGGAGAAGGACAGAGAGACGGGAGACGGAGGAGACGGGGAGACGGACAGAGAGACGGGGAGACGGACAGACGGAGAGACGGGGAGACGGACAGAGAGACGGGAGATGGAGGAGACGGGGAGACGGACAGAGAGACGGGAGATGGAGGAGACGGGGAGACGGACAGAGAGACGGGGAGACGGACAGACAGAGAGACGGGGAGGACAGAGAGACGGGAGACGGAGGAGACGGGGAGACGGACAGAGAGACGGGGAGACGGACAGACAGAGAGACGGGGAGACGGACAGACAGACAGACAGAGAGACGGGAGACGGAGGAGACAGGGAGACGGACAGAGAGACGGGAGACGGACAGACAGAGAGACGGGGGACGGAGGAGACGGGGAGACGGACAGAGAGACGGGGAGAAGGACAGACAGAGAGACGGGAGATGGAGGAGACGGGGAGACGGACAGACGGAGAGACGGGGAGACGGACAGAGAGACGGGAGATGGAGGAGACGGGGAGACGGACAGACAGAGAGACGGGGAGACGGACAGAGAGACGGGGAGAAGGACAGAGAGACGGGAGATGGAGGAGACGGGGAGACGGACAGACAGAGAGACGGGAGATGGAGGAGACGGGGAGACGGACAGACAGAGAGACGGGAGATGGAGGAGACGGGGAGACGGACAGACAGAGAGACGGGAGATGGAGGAGACGGGGAGACGGACAGAGAGACGGGAGATGGAGGAGACGGGGAGACGGACAGAGAGACGGGAGATGGAGGAGACGGGGAGACGGACAGACAGAGAGACGGGAGATGGAGGAGACGGGGAGACGGACAGAGAGACGGGAGATGGAGGAGACGGGGAGACGGACAGACGGAGAGACGGGGAGACGGACAGAGAGACGGGGAGAAGGACAGAGAGACGGGAGATGGAGGAGACGGGGAGACGGACAGACAGAGAGACGGGGAGACGGACAGACAGAGAGACGGGGAGAAGGACAGACAGAGAGACGGGGAGAAGGACAGACGGAGAGACGGGGAGACGGACAGAGAGACGGGAGACGGAGACACGCCCGCCCCGCCCCGCCCACTCGCCAGGACCCGGGTCCGAGCCCCCGAGCCCCGGGGGAGGCTCCCGCCAGGCGGAGGACCTCGGGTCCCGGGTCCGAGCGCCGGGGTCAGTCGGCCGCTCGCCGTGTGTCGGTCTCTCCCGCCCGAGCCCGCGTCTCCCCCGCACCCCGTGAGCGGCGCGCCGGCCCGGCCCGGGAGCCCCGCAGGGCGGCCAGGGGTGGCGCCGAGTCCGGCCGCGCTCTCCGGCTCCCCGGGGCCCCGGCGGCGGCGGCGGCGGCGCGGGCCGAGGCTGCGCGGGGCCTCCCTCCCGGGGCTCGCAGGGGCGCCCCCGGCCCCGCCCCCCGCCCCCCGCCCCGGGGTCCCCCCCGCCGCCCGCCGCCCGCCGCCCCCCCGCCGGCGCCTCCGCTACCTTCGTTCGCCAGGTCCGCCATTTTCCTCCCCGAGCCCTCCCACAAGCCCCCGCGCCGCCCGGGCTCGAGCCTGCGGCCCGGAACTCCCGCGCCTGCGCACCGCCGCCCGCCGACGCCGAGCGCGTCGCCCCCGCCCGCGCGCCTGCCCACTTCCGCTCGGCCGGCTCGGAGCGCGGCGGGCCGCGCGCGCCTGCGCCTGCGCGGTGGGTCCCGACCGGCGGGCCGCTCGCGCTTGCGCGCTCAAGAGTCCGCCCGCCGGCCCGCCGCGCTAACCGCCCCGCCTCCTTTGCCCGCCGCGCGCCCGGGGGGCGGGGCCGGAGGGGCGCGTGCGCACTGGGCCCCGCGTGTGTCCCGGCGGGGCGGGGCGGGGCGGGGCGGGGCGGGGGCGGCGCCCGGGGTCCCGGGTCTCCCTGCGGGCGAGACCTGCGCCGACACCCCGCTCTGGGTACATCCGGGCTCTGCTGGGGGGCGTCCCACGCGTGCGGGTGTCGTGGGGGAGCTGGGGGGCCGGTCGCCTGGGACTCGGGGTCCCCGATGGGGAAGCGGGCAGCCCGGGGCCGCTTGGGATGTGGGGTGGTCGGGGGCAGGGCCAGCTGCGGTGCCCAGTCCCGTCCGGTGCCCAGTCCCCCGAGTCCCGTCCGGTGCCGAGGCCCCCGGTGCCCAGTCCCCCGAGTCCCCCGGTGCCCAGTCCCCCGAGGCCCATCCGGTGCCCAGTCCCCCGAGGCCCATCCGGTGCCCAGTCCCCCGAGGCCCATCCGGTGCCCAGTCCCCCGAGGCCCCCGGTGCCCAGTCCCCCGAGGCCCCCGGTGCCCAGTCCCCCGAGTCCCCCGGTGCCCAGTCCCCCGAGTCCCGTCCGGTGCCCAGTCCCCCGAGGCCCCCGGTGCCCAGTCCCCCGAGGCCCCCGGTGCCCAGTCCCCCGAGTCCCCCGGTGCCCAGTCCCCCGAGTCCCCCGGTGCCCAGTCCCCCGAGTCCCGTCCGGTGCCCAGTCCCCCGAGGCCCCCGGTGCCCAGTCCCCCGAGGCCCCCGGTGCCCAGTCCCCCGAGGCCCGTGCTGTGCTGGAACCGGTGCGCAGTCTCCTGCCTGCCTTTATCATTTCCCTTTTATTTTGTTTGCCTCCAGGGTTATTGCCCGGGCTCGGTGCCTGCACCATGAATCCACTGCTCCTGGAGACCTTTTAAAAAATTTTTTTTCAAAGCATTTATTTTTTTTTCCTTGTGTTTCCTTTTTTTTTTTTTCCATTGTTGTTGTAGTTGTTGTTGTTGTTGATGTCGTCGTTGTTGGACAGGACAGAGAGAAATGGAGAGAGAGAGAGGAGGGGAAGACAGAGGGGGAGAGAAAGACAGACACCTGCAGACCTGCTTCGCCGCCTGGGAAGCGACTCCCCTGCAGGTGGGGAGCCGGGGGCTCGAACCGGGATCCTGACGCCGGTCCTTGCGCTTTGCGCCACGTGCGCTTAACCCGCTGCACTGCCGCCCGACTCCCTTTCCTTTTATTTATTACTTGCCCCAGAGCCTCAGGCAGGACAGTCTCTGCAGAACCCCTGCGCAGCCCACCCGCCCCAAGTCCTTCCACCAGAAGTTTGGGGCCCCGGCAGTGGCAGGCAGGTGGGGCCTTGCACCCCGGTCACCGCCAGGGGGCGGCCGAGACCCATCTGGGTCGGCCCAGAGCGTCTTGGGGGCAGGGGCCACCCTAGGGACACCCACGGTCACGCACCTGTTCAGCTCTGGTGGGAGGTGCCCGAGGCCCAGATTCTGGCCCTGGCACCACATGGGAGGCCCGGAGGCATCTGAGGAAGCTCTGGCTTCCCTTTCTCTGCTCCACCTCCCGTGGAGCTTACCCCAGTGCTGTGGCGCTCCGGGGCTCCAAGTCCCCTAAACCCGAGCCCGCCGCCCTCTTTTTGTGGGTTCCCAGCCCTTCACCCAGTCCAGGCATTTGGTGATTCTGAGACGAAGAAAAACAAAAACACAAAAGCAGATACGGCAGCAGAAGGCTGGTGAATTTACTGCCCCTTGAGTCCCTCTTGGAGGGGCCCCCGGCCCCCAGGGTGAGCCCCCAGCCCCAGGAGGGGAGGACAGAGGAGGGCAAAGGCCGCACGCTTGTCCTTCCTCACCGGTCACAAGCAGGGGTGGAACTGGAGGGTCTCTAGACGTCAGTGCTTAGGGGGCTTCCCTGCACAGCTGGCTCTCCCTTTGGGGGCACAGAGAGGGGGGTCTTGAAAGGCCACAGGACTTAGCATGAGTACCTTCAGGTGTGAACGGGGGAAAAAAGAAACGCAAAATCTGGAGTTCCCTGGGAGAAAGCTTGCAGCAACGAATCTTTGCAAAAAAAAAATGGAGAGGAGAGAGGAGAGAGAGAAAGAGAGGGGAAGAGGGAGAGAAACAGAGGGAGAGAGGAGAGAGGGAGAGGGAGAGAGACACCAGGAGCCCATAAGGCAGCACTGGCAAACCCCAAGGGCCGGGTCTGTCTGTCTTTGGGCTGCGCGTCTCACCGAGAGAGGCCCGAGGCGCCCGGCTGGGGTGAGGGCGGGGGTCACAGTGCTGCGGTGCGGGTGGGGGGCCACCGCGTTCCGGAAGGAAGAAGACACTTGTGGTTTGTCTGTCTCGGAGCGTCTCCGCTGCCCCTGGGCGCGGTTCCCGGTGACACGTAGCGTTGGGGTGCCCGGCTCTCCCCCGGGTGCTCCCCAGCCCGGAGCAGCGGGGCAAAAGGCACCTTCCGTCGTGGGAAACTCACTCGGGGTGCGGTGCTGGCACGGGGGCTCCCCAGCTCTCCCGTTCCAGCAGAGCAAGAGGGGTGCAGTGGGGGCCCCCAGAGTCTTGGCACTGCACCCCGGGAGGGCACCGAGGGGCTGTGGAGCTGGGGTCCCGGCCAGGACTTGAGGGGCTAGATGTCCTGCAGGGAGGGGCCGGACTCGCTGCGCTCCCGCTTCACCAGGGGCCGCCCCAGACTGTGGGCGTCGGGGTCTGCCTGGCCGCCACCCCGAGGGTGCTCCTTGATGTCCTCTGTGGAGGGACGCAGGTGAGTGCGGGCAGGGTGGGGGCGCTGCCGGCTCTGGGGTGCCCTGGGTGCTCGGGGCCCCCCGCCCCTGTGCCCAGCCCCTGCTCCAGGCGGAGCCCCTCTAGCTCCCTGCCCTGGGCAGACAGAACGGGGCTGCCCCTGGACACCCCATGCAGGATGCCCCCCCAGGCCCAGGGGAGACAGGGGAGCTGCAGCTGCACCCACCTTTGTCGAGAAGGGTCAGGGACAGGGAGGCCAGGTCGTTGAACTGGAAGAGAGAATGCAGCTGAGGACACGGGTTTGGGGAGGGACAGCCTGGCGACCCCCATGTCACAGCCCCTGGGCCCCCTGGGACAGACAGAGACATAAGGCCCAGACACCAACTGCCAGGGTCGCGCTGACATGTGCTTGACCTGGGTTTGAGCCTGGCCCACACAGTACTAGATGAAGCCTCCAGGTGGGGGTTCCTTTCCTTCTGTCTCCGTGTCTCTCTCTGAAAGAGTTGACTTGTGGGGTAAAGCCTGGTGCTGAGAATGAATGAATGAATGAATGAATTTAGCTCAGTGCATAGAGAACAGGACTTGCAGGTCCGAGGTCCATGCCAGACTGGAGCCCTGATTCTCTCACTAGAGAAATAAATACACCGGGCTGGGGAGACAGCCTCATCTGCAGAAAGCCTCTTCTGCTTGAGGCTCTGAGGCCCCAGATTCAATCCCGAGCACCACTATAAGCCAGAGCTGAGCAGCGCTCTGGGGGAAATGCCACATATGTAAAAAGTGATTACAAATCAACAAGAAAAAGGCAGGAGAGGAGAGACCCCACAGCCCTGCCCACCCTCCATGGGCTCCCTGGGTGCTGTGCAGGGTGCTGAGAGAGGAGAGACCCCACAGCCCTGCCCACCCTCCATGGGCTCCCTGGGTGCTGTGCCTGGTGCTGAGAGAGGAGAGACCCCACAGCCCTGCCCACCCTCCATGGGCTCCCTGGGTGCTGTCCATGGTGCTGAGAGAGGAGAGACCCCACAGCCCTGCCCACCCTCCATGGGCTCCCTGGGTGCTGTGCATGGTGCTGAGAGAGGAGAGACCCCACAGCCCTGCCCACCCTCCATGGGCTCCCTGGGTGCTGTGCCTGGTGCTGAGAGAGGAGAGACCCCACAGCCCTGCCCACCCTCCATGGGCTCCCTGGGTGCTGTGCAGGGTGCTGAGAGAGGAGAGACCCCACAGCCCTGCCCACCCTCCATGGGGCTCTCTGGGTGCTGTGCCTGGTGCTGAGAGAGGAGAGACCCCACAGCCCTGCCCACTCGCCATGGGGCTCCCTGGGTGCTGTGCCTGGTGCTGAGAGAGGAGAGACCCTACAGCCCTGCCCACCCTCCATGGGCTCCCTGGGTGCTGTGCCTGGTGCTGAGAGAGGAGAGACCCCACAGCCCTGCCCACCCTCCATGGGGCTCCCTGGGTGCTGTGCCTGGTGCTGAGAGAGGAGAGACCCCACAGCCCTGCCCACCCTCCATGGGCTCCCTGGGTGCTGTGCCTGGTGCTGAGAGAGGAGACACCCCACAGCCCTGCCCACCCTCCATGGGAGTCCCGGGTGCCGTCAGAGGGCGTCACCGCGGGCTCACCTCGCCCATGACGGCGATGGGCGTCTCCCCGGCGGCCTCGGCCACGCGGCGCTCCACCAGGTAGAACATGTACTCATCGTACAGCAGGCGGATGAGGTGGAAGGACCCGAAACTGGCCGCGCTGCGCAGGGTCAGGTCCCGGATCACCATGGAGCTGGGGACAGACGGGCGGACGGACAGACAGGCGCTGGGGACGTGGCCGCCTCCCGCAGCAACCCCTGTCCCGGGCGACCAGCAAGGGGACCTGGAGCCTGTAGCTGCCCCCCCCCCCCCCCCCCCCGCCGCTTGCCGGGCTGCTGAGCCTGGACCGCCCTCTCTGGCCCCCTGGGCCGCTCTGCTGGCTCTTTGTCCCCCCCCCCCCCGTCTCTCACTTCATTTCTTCTCTCCTTTCTCTCCTCTTATCGTCTCCAGGGACTCTCTGGGAGATCCGGGCCTATGTGATGATCCCACTGGTTACAGAGAAGGTCAGAGACACAGAGAGACACCTGCAGCCCTGCTCCACCGCTCCTGAAACTCCCCCCACCCCTGAAGTGGGGACGAGGGGCTTGAACCCAGGTCCTTGTGATGGGAACAGGTGCACCACCAGTCAGCCCTTCATTATTATTATTTTAATGTTCTTTATTTATTATTTATTCCCTTTTGTTGCCTTTGTTGTTTTATTGTTGTAGTTATGATTGATGTCGTCGTTGTTGGACAGGACAGAGAGAAATGGAGAGAGAGAGAGGAGGGGAAGACAGAGAGGGGGAGAGAAAGACAGACACCTGCAGACCTGCTTCACCGCCTGGGAAGCGACTCCCCTGCAGGTGGGGAGCCGGGGGCTCGAACCGGGATTCTTATATCGGTCCTTGCACTTTGTGCCACCTGCACTTAACCCACTGTGCTACCACCCGACTCCCCGTTATTATTTTTCTTAATAATTTAACGAGAGGCCAGAGCCCTCATCAGCACAGGCTGATGGTGGTGCTGGGGGTTGAACCTGGGGCCTCAGAGCCTCAGTCAGGAGAGTCTTTATCTTAGTAATAAATGATTTACTTAATGAAAGACATGATAAATGGATGGAGAGACAGGAAGGAGAGGGGGAGGGAGAGAGCCCAGAGCCATGCTCAGCTCTGGCTGATGGTGGTACTGGGGGTTGAACCTGGGGCCTCAGAGCCTCAGGCAGGAGAATCTTTTTGCAGAACCACCATGCTGTCTCCCTGGCCCTGGTTTTTCTTGTTGATTTGTAAACACTCTTTATATATGTGGGAATTGTTTTCTCCCCAGAGTCCTGCTCAGCTCTGGCTGATGGTGGTGCTGGGGCTTGAACCTGGGACCTCAGAGCCTCAGGCAGCAGAAGCATTGAGCTGCTGCCCGCCTGGTGCCCCCCAGCTGCGGGACTCACCTATAGAAAGACCACTTGAGCAGGAACTGGCGGGCGGCCTTGGGGAAGCCGGGGCTGCCGTGGTGCTGCCTGAGGGCCTGGGTGACCACGCGGTCCAGCCAGGCGGCCCACTGGTCCAGCGAGCTCTGCCGCTGCAGCGTCAGCTTGAAGTCCTGCTCCAGCCGCTGCACGATGCCCTCGTCACACTGACACACCCACGACGCCTGCTCCTGGGGTGGGGGGTGGGGGTCAGCACCCCAGACCTGGACCCCGTCCCCAGCCCCAGCCCCTGGATGTGTGCCGGGTGGAGGTTGCTTGTGGTGATCAGAACACTTTAGGGGGGTTGCTCAGCTCACACACTGCACACGTTCCCAGGACCTGGGTTCGAGCCACCAACCCTTACCTAGGAGCACTTGGGGGGGGGGCTTCACTAGGAGAGGAGCAGGACTGTGACAGATGTCTCTCTTTTTCTCTCTCTCTCTCTCTCTCTCTCACACACACACACACACACACACACACACACACACACACACCTTCTTATCTCAGAACATGAGTGGTTCGAGGTGGTGCAGTGGGTAAAGCATCGGACTCTCAAGCATGAGGTCCTGAGTTCAATCCCCGGCAGCACCTGGACCAGAGTGGTGTCTGGTTCTTTCTCTCCCTCCTCCTATTTTTCTCATGAAGAAATAAAAACTTAAAAAAAAAAAAGAATAAATAAAAAACATCAAGGGGCCATGTGGCTGAGTACACATGTCACCATGTGCAAGGACCTGGGTTCAGGCCCCGGGCCCCCACCTGCAGGGAGGAACTAACCTTCATGAATAGTGAGGGGGGGGCTGCAGGTGTCTCTCTGTCTCGCTCCCTCTCCCACTTCCCTCTCGACTTCTATCTCTATCCAGTGACTGCATACAGAGATAAAGTCTCTAAAAACAACAATGAAAGGAAAAAGCTTAGTGGACAGAGGGTAGTTAGCAGGATGGTTCTGCAAAGAGATTCTCCTGCCTGAGACTCTGAGGTTCCAGATTCAAACCCCAGCAGCACCATCAGCCAGAGCTGAGCAGGGCTCTGGAGAGAGAGAGAGAGGGAGAGGGAGAGGGAGAGGGAGAGGGAGAGGGAGAAGGTGAAGGAGAAGGAGGAGAAGGAGAAGGAGAAGGAGGAGAAGGAGAAGAAGAAGAAGGAAGAAGAAGGAGAAGAGGGAGAGGGAGAGGGAGAGAGAGAGAGAGAGAGAGAGAGAGAGAGAGAGAAATGTCAGCTGGAAGAGCCCAGGACTTGGTCAGCTGGTTTCTGCTTGATCTTGGTGTCATGGGAATCAGAGTGCTTCTCTGGCTCCGTCCTCTCTGTGTGTGTTTCTATCATGTGAAAATCTTCCTCTTCTCTGTCATTCTTTTTATTATTATTATTTTTTATCTCTTTATTGGTCTTCTCTGTCATTCCTATGTGGTAAAGAAAACTTACTGTTTAAAGACAGGGCTTTGGGACCCAGGGGATAAAGCATAAGCCATCTTTTAAATGTCCTTTATTTTTTCTTTTATCCTTTCCTTTTCTTGTTTTCTTTCCAGAGCCCTGCTCAGCTGGGACCTCAGATTCTTAGGCAGAAGAGTCTCTTTGCAGAAACATTATACTATGTACACCCCACAAGGATTTTTTTTTAAAAAAATATTTTATTTATTAATGAGAGAAGAACTCAGAACCTCGTGTTTGAAAGTCCAATGCTTTATCCACTGCGCCACCTACTGGACCACAAAAATTGGATTTTTTTAAAAAGATATTTTTATTTATTGGATAGAGACAGCCAGAAACTAAGAAGAAGGGGGAGATATAGAGGGAGAGAGACAGAGACCCCTGCAACCCTGCTTCACCACTCGGGAAGCTTTACCCCTGCAGGTGGGGCCGGAGGCTTGAACCTGGGTCCTTGCACACTGTAACATGCCCACCACCCGGCCCCCAAACACTGAATTCTTTTTTTAAAAAAAATATTTATTTTATTTATTTATTCCCTTTTGTTTCCCTTGTTGTTTTATTGTTGTAGTTATTATTGTTGTTGTCATTGTTGGATAGGACAGAGAGAAATGGAGAGAGGAGGAGAAGACAGAGAGGGGGAGAGAAAGACAGACACCTGCAGACCTGCTTCACCGCCTGGGAAGCGACTCCCCTGCAGGTGGGGAGCCGGGGGTTCGAACCAGGATCCTTATGCCGGTCCTTGTGCTTTGCGCCACCTGCGCTTTAACCCGCTGCGCTACCGCCCGACTCCCAAACACTGAATTCTTAAACATGAAGTTCTGAGTTTGATTGCCAGCATCACATGTGGCAGTATCTGCTCGGCCTCTCTCCCTCACTCTCTCTCTGCCTCTCTCATTAATAACTGAACAATATGGGCAGCGGTAGGTAGCATAATGATTCTGCAAAGAGACTACTGTGACCCAGGCTCCAAAGCCCCAGGTTCAATCCTCCACACCACCATCAGCCAGAGCTGAGCAGTGCTGTGGAAATAAAAAACAAAAACACTTTAAATAATCAGTGACCTTAGAAAGAGACAGAATAAAAGACGGGGAGAGACCCCCACAGTCCTGCCCACCCTCCATGGGGCTCCCTGGGTGCTGTGCCTGGTGCTGAGAGAGGAGACCCCACAGCCCTGCCTACCCTCCATGGGCTCCCTGGGTGCTGTGCCTGGTGCTGAGAGAGGAGAGACCCCACAGCCCTGCCCACCCTCCATGGGCTCCTTGGGTGCTGTGCCTGGTGCTGAGAGAGGAGAGACCCCACAGCCCTGCCCACCCTCCATGGGCTCCCTGGGTGCTGTGCCTGGTGCTGAGAGAGGAGAGACCCCACAGCCCTGCCCACCCTCCATGGGCTCCCTGGGTGCTATGCCTGGTGCTGAGAGAGGAGAGACCCCACAGCCCTGCCCACCCTCCATGGGACTCCCTGGGTGCTGTGCAGGGTGCTGAGAGAGGAGAGACCCCACAGCCCTGCCCACCCTCCATGGGCTCCCTGGGTGCTGTCCATGGTGCTGAGAGAGGAGAGACCCCACAGCCCTGCCCACCCTCCATGGGCTCCCTGGGTGCTGTGCATGGTGCTGAGAGAGGAGAGACCCCACAGCCCTGCCCACCCTCCATGGGGCTCCCTGGGTGCTGTGCATGGTGCTGAGAGAGGAGAGACCCCACAGCCCTGCCCACCCTCCATGGGCTCCCTGGGTGCTGTCCATGGTGCTGAGAGAGGAGACACCCCACAGCCCTGCCCACCCTCCATGGGCTCCCTGGGTGCTGTCCATGGTGCTGAGAGAGGAGAGACCCCACAGCCCTGCCCACCCTCCATGGGCTCCCTGGGTGCTGTGCAGGGTGCTGAGAGAGGAGAGACCCCACAGCCCTGCCCACCCTCCATGGGCTCCCTGGGTGCTGTGCCTGGTGCTGAGAGAGGAGAGACCCCACAGCCCTGCCCACCCTCCATGGGACTCCCTGGGTGCTGTGCAGGGTGCTGAGAGAGGAGAGACCCCACAGCCCTGCCCACCCTCCATGGGCTCCCTGGGTGCTGTCCATGGTGCTGAGAGAGGAGAGACCCCACAGCCCTGCCCACCCTCCATGGGCTCCCTGGGTGCTGTGCATGGTGCTGAGAGAGGAGAGACCCCACAGCCCTGCCCACCCTCCATGGGGCTCCCTGGGTGCTGTGCATGGTGCTGAGAGAGGAGAGACCCCACAGCCCTGCCCACCCTCCATGGGCTCCCTGGGTGCTGTCCATGGTGCTGAGAGAGGAGACACCCCACAGCCCTGCCCACCCTCCATGGGCTCCCTGGGTGCTGTCCATGGTGCTGAGAGAGGAGAGACCCCACAGCCCTGCCCACCCTCCATGGGCTCCCTGGGTGCTGTGCCTGGTGCTGAGAGAGGAGAGACCCCACAGCCCTGCCCACCCTCCATGGGCTCCCTGGGTGCTGTGCAGGGTGCTGAGAGAGGAGAGACCCCACAGCCCTGCCCACCCTCCATGGGCTCCCTGGGTGCTGTGCCTGGTGCTGAGAGAGGAGAGACCCCACAGCCCTGCCCACCCTCCATGGGGCTCCCTGGGTGCTGTGCATGGTGCTGAGAGAGGAGAGACCCCACAGCCCTGCCCACCCTCCATGGGCTCCCTGGGTGCTGTGCATGGTCCTGAGAGGAGAGACCCCACAGCCGGTCCACCGTCACGGGGCTCCCCGGCGCTGTGCTTGGCCCCGGGCCCACCTGCACGTTGGCGAAGTCCACGCGGTTGAGGTCGCTGAGCATCTGGCTGATCTGCGCCGAGTTCTGCAGCACCGCGCGAGCCGCCTGCGCCAGGTGGTTGAGTGACGTGTAGCGTCGCAGGGTCTGTGCGAAGGCGCTGACCACCCCCACCTGCGGGGGTGGGGGGGGGAGAGTCGCATTGAAGGGCGGCGCTGGGGGCGTCCAGGGCCCTGGGAGAGCGAGCACAGCCAGAGCCACGGGAATGCAAATTCAGGCCCTTCCCCCTGGTTAGGGGACCCACACTGTCCTGAGATTCACCGCCCCCCGGGGGTCCTGGGGGTTGAGAAGTCTCCCCCAGGGTCCCCCGGGCACCTGGGCACAGGGACCAGATGCCCAGGCTGGCCATAATCTGCTTATGGAAGAGCTGTAAAAACTTCCCAGAACAGCTGGTCTCCCAGAGGTTGGCCAATGTTTTTTATTTTTATGCTTAACTCCCCTGCAGGTGGGGAGCCGGGGCTCGAACCCAGATCCTTCTGTCGGTCCTTGTGCTTTGCGCCACGTGTGCTTAACCTGCTGCGCTACCACCCGACTCCCCAACTGCCAATTTTTTAAAAAAAATATTTGTTTATTCCCTTTTGTTGCCCTTGCTGTAGTTATTATTGTTGTTGATGTCGTCGTTGTTGGATAGGACAGAGAGAAATGGAGAGAGGAGGGGAAGACAGAGAGGGGGAGAGAAAGACAGACGCCTGCAGACCTGCTTCACTGCCTGTGAAGCGACTCCCCTGCAGGTGGGGAGCCGGGGGCTCGAACCGGGATCCTTACGCCGGTCCTTGTGCTTTGCGCCACCTGCACTTAACCCCCTGCATACCGCCCGACTCCCCTACTTCTTTTTTTTTTTTTTTTAATATTTTTACTGATTGATTGATTGATGAGAAAGATAGGAGAGAAAGAACCAGACATCACTGTGGTCCACGTGCTGCTGGGGACTGAACTCAGGACCTCATGCTTGAGAGTCCAATGCTTTATCCACTGCGCCACCTCCCGGACCACGCGCGCGCCTTTCTTAGAAAGTAATTCATTATTATTATTATTTTTAATTGCCACTAGTGTCACGGCTGGGGCTTGGTGCCTGCAGAATGAATCCAACGCTGCCGGAGGTCTCTCTCTCTCTTTTAAAATATTTATTCTGTGGGAGTAGGGTGGTAGCGCAACGGGTTAAGCTCAGGTGGCGCAAAATGCAAAGACCAACGTGAGGATCCCGGTTCGAGCCCCCGGCTCCCCACCTGCAGGGGAGTCACTTCACAGGCGGTGAAGCAGGTCTGCAGGTGTCTGTCTTTCTCTCCCCCTCTCTGTCTT
This sequence comes from Erinaceus europaeus, assembly GCF_950295315.1. Taxonomy (NCBI): domain Eukaryota; kingdom Metazoa; phylum Chordata; class Mammalia; order Eulipotyphla; family Erinaceidae; genus Erinaceus; species Erinaceus europaeus. Next base: position 2,121,882 of record NC_080184.1, read on the forward strand.
CTCTTCCTCTCTCCATTTCTCTGTCCTATCCAACAACGATGACATCCATAACAACAATAATAACTACAACAAAGGGAATAAATAAATATTTTTAAACATTGTATAATAAAATCAATCTTAAGCAAAGAAAAAGGTTCCCGTCCCTTCCTGCTACACACAGCAGGGCCCAGGGGTCTCCCCAGTCTGTCGGGACCCCAGCCACGTACCAGACTCCGCCCACATCCCAGAAGCCCCGCCCCAGACTCCACTCACAGGCCGAGGCCCCACCCCAGGCCCAGCCTGTTTAAAGATCTGCCCAGGGGCCGGAGGCCCCGCCCACACGCCCAGGCCCCGCCCCCAGGGGCTCTAGTCTGCTCACCTTGGTCTGAACCACGTGCTGAGGGAAGTCGCTCATGGCCGAGGTCAGCCAGCCCTCCAGGCTCTTGGCAAAATTCCGGATGGCCTGGGTCAGCGTGCCTGCGGGACGCAGGATCCCCCAGTGAGCAAAGTGGGGACACGGGGCGCCCTGGGGTGCGGGGGACTCAGTGGGCTTTGCCGCTGGGCTGGGGGTGCTGTGCTCAGTCTGCCCCCGCAGACAGAGACCTGAAGTCGGGACCCTTGCACCTGCGTAATACACACGGGCAGATACAAGACACTGCAGCCTCGCACTTGGGTGGGGGCTGGGGGGCCTCTCTCTCCTCCCTATCCCTCTCTCTGAAAAAGCCCCGAGTGGAGAGAAAGAAAGAAAGAAAGAAAGAAAGAAAATTCTGAAAAATCAAAAGCCAGAGCCCTGCAGGGCTGGAAGGAGGCTCCACACTGCCAGGTGTGAGGACTCGGGTTCTAGTCCCTGGCCACCCTGTGGGAGCCCCACTCAAGGATGGGGAAGCCATGCTGTGATGTCTCTCCCTCCCACCTTCTCTGTCTCTAAAACAGAAAAATCTTGAGCAGCAGCCGGGGAGACAGCCCAGCTGCCAGAGCACAGGACTTGTATGCCTGAGGCTCCCGGTTCGATCCCCAGGGTAACACGAGCCAAAATGGTGCCCTGGTTCTCCACATCTTTCACGTACAGTAAATGCAACCAACCTTTTCCTTCCTCCCTCCCTCCCTCCCTCCCTTTCTATCTTCTCTCTCTCTTTTAAGTTTTATTTATTTCTCCTTTTGTTGCCCTTGTTGTCTTTTTATTGTTGTAGTTATTATTATTGTTGTTGATGTCATCGTTGTTGGATAGGACAGAGAGAAATGGAGAGAGGAGGGGAAGACAGAGAGGGGGAGAGAAAGACAGACACCTGCAGACCTGCTTCACTGCCTGTGAAACGACTCCCCTGCAGGTGGGGAGCCGGGGGCTTGAACCTGGATCCTTATGTGGGTCCTTGCGCTTTGTGCCACCTGCGCTTAACCCGCTGTGCTACCGCCTGGCCCCCCTTAACTGATATTTATTGGGGCTCTCGGGGTCCCCGAAACCCCCACACAGCAACCCATGAGGGCAAGGATGATTGTTTTCATTCCCATGCCGGTTCCAGCTGGTTCTGGCCTTCCAGGGAGGGCCCCCCCCCCGGGGTCTCTCTGCACACCCCACCCTAGCCAGCCCACATGGTGGGGGTTGTGGCATAGAGGTGCAGGGATGTGGGGGGTGTAGGGGATACAGGCAGAGTCTGGGGGGCCAGGAGAGTTCTGGGGGAAGCAGCAGAGTCCAGGGTTACAGGCAGGGCCTGGAGGACCCAGGTGGGATCTGTGGAGTGCAGATGAGGTCTACGGACCCAGGCGGGATCTGGGGGTCCCAGGCAGGGTCTGGGGTGCAGGCAGTATCTGGGGGGCACAGGTGGAGTCCAGGGCTCAGGCACGATCTTGGGGGTGCAGGCAGGGTCCTGGGTCCTACCCAGGCAGGGTCTGGGGTCCCCAGGAAGGATTTGGGTGTCCTGGGCAGGGTTTAGGGGTGCAAGCAGGGTCCCGGGTCCCAGGCAGGGTCTGGGGGTCCCTGGAGAGGTCTGTGGGTACATGCAGGGTTTGGGGGTCCCAGGCAGGGTCTGGGGGTCCCAGGCAGGGTCTGGGGGTCCCTGGAGAGGTCTGTGGGTACATGCTGGGTTTGGGGGTCCCAGGCGGGGTCTGAGGGTCCCAGGCGAGGTCTGTGGGTACATGCATGGTTTGGGGGGTTCACCAGGTAGGGTCTGGGGGTCTGCGTGTCCAGGGGTGGGGGCTCACTGGGCACGGGACGCAGCACGTCAGGGATGAGGACCTCCACCAGCGCCTGGTACAGGACGTGGTCACAGCGCCGCATCCAGCGCAGCACAGGCTCGCAGGAGCACAGCGCCACAAGCTTGTCCTTGGGAAGCACCGCGCAGTCGCCGGCCTCGCTGCGGGAGGGGAGGGGGTTGAGAGCCGGAGGGCGGGGCCTCGCTCTCCTCCCCTCCCCTCCCCTTCCCTCCCCTGATGGCCCAGAGTTGAATCGCCACCTCAGGGATTCATTCCTTCCTCCTTCCTTCCTTCCTTCCTTTTAAAAAAACATCTTTATTTACTTATTGGGCAGAGATAGCCAGAAGTTGAGAAGGAAGAGGGGGATAGATAGGGGGAGGGAGAGACAGACACCTGCAGTGCTGATTCAGCACTTGGGGAAGCTTTCCCGCTGCAGGTGGGGACCAGGGGCTTGAACCCGGGTCCTTGTGTATTGTAATGGGGGCGCTTAACCAAGTGCGCCACCGCCTGGCCACTTTACGAGTTGTTTTTATGACTAAACAGGTTGACTGACTAATGGGGGTGGGGGAGGGAGAGAGAGGGAGGGAGAGGGAGAGAGAGAGGGGGAGGGAAGAGAGAGAGAGAGAGAGAGAGAGAGATCAAAGCCTCCCTGGGACTAACCTCAGACCCTCACTCGAAAGAATCTAGCATTGTCTCACTGAACTTTCTCTCTCTCTCTTTCTTCCTTGCTTTTTTTGAATTTTGAAGACGGAGATAAGAATTGTAGAAATCTCTCCCTTGGATGTACACTGCTTTGCCGTGTCTGTGTGCCAGGTTCGATCCCAGCCCCCACTGCATTGAAGGAAGATACAGTGCTTTGGTTTCTTTCACTTTCTCTTCCTGCCTTGAACTTAAAAAAAAAAAAAAAAAACATGGAGAGTCAGGCGGTAGCAAGTGGATTAAGCGCAGGTGGTGCAAGGTGCAAGGACCAGCATCAGGATCCCGGTTCCAGCCCCCGGCTCCCCACCTGCAGGGGGGTGGCTTCACAGGCGGTGAAGCAGGTCTGCAGGTGTCTGTCTTTCTCTCCCCCTCTCTGTCTTCCCCTCTTCTCTCCATTTCTCTCTGTCCTAGCCAACTACGACGGCAATAAGAACAATAACTAACAATAAAACGGCAACACAAGGGGATAAATAAATATTAAGAAAACAATGAGAATATTTAAAAGGTTTAAATCTAAATTAAAGAGATTGAGGGCTGGATGGTGGTGCACCTGGTTGTGCATTTCTGTTACTGGCTAGAGACAGCCAGAAATCAAGAGGGAAGGGATGGGGGATAGAGAGGGAGAGAGACAAAGACGCCTGCAGCCCTTGGTGAAGCTTTTCCCCTGTAGGTGGGGACCAGGGGCTTGAACCTGGGTCCTTGCGCATTGTAATATGTACACTCAACCAGGTGCACCACCACCTGGCCCCAAGCTGAGCTATGCCCGCCCCAGGCAACAGTAATTAGTATTATTATTTTTTTAGTAAGTAAATTTAAAGCAAAGACAAAGAAAAAGAAAATCCCTCCGTTAACCAGGCCGCGCTAGGTACAAAGTAGTAGGTCCCCAAGTCTTGGCCCACTGGCACCCTGTGGTTTCTGGGGGTTGGGAGGAGGGCAGACAGAGGCTCACCTGGCTGGGAGGGAGGAGGGACGGTCAGCGGCTGACAGGGTCTTAGAATTCCAGAAAGAAACCCAGAGCTTCTCAATGTAGTGGAACTGCAGGGTCATGACGACGTCCAGGGTCGCCTGTGGGCAGGAGGGGTCAGAGGGTACAGGCAGCCTGGGGGGGTGAGTGGGGGGGGCTGGAGTGTGCGGGCAGAGACAGAAATGGGGGCCTGGTGCTGAGAGAGGAGAGACCCACAGCCCTGCCCACCCTCCATGGGCTCCCTGGGTGCTGTCCATGGTGCTGAGAGAGGAGAGACCCCACAGCCCTGCCCACCCTCCATGGGCTCCCTGGGTGCTGTGCCTGGTGCTGAGAGAGGAGAGACCCCACAGCCCTGCCCACCCTCCATGGGCTCCCTGGGTGCTGTCCATGGTGCTGAGAGAGGAGAGACCCCACAGCCCTGCCCACCCTCCATGGGCTCCCTGGGTGCTGTGCCTGGTGCTGAGAGAGGAGAGACCCCACAGCCCTGCCCACCCTCCATGGGCTCCCTGGGTGCTGTCCATGGTGCTGAGAGAGGAGAGACCCCACAGCCCTGCCCACCCTCCATGGGCTCCCTGGGTGCTGTGCCTGGTGCTGAGAGAGGAGAGACCCCACAGCCCTGCCCACCCTCCATGGGCTCCCTGGGTGCTGTGCCTGATGCTGAGAGAGGAGAGACCCCACAGCCCTGCCCACCCTCCATGGGCTCCCTGGGTGCTGTCCATGGTGCTGAGGGAGGAGAGACCCCACAGCCCTGCCCACCCTCCATGGGCTCCCTGGGCGCTGTGCCTGGTGCTGAGAGAGGAGAGACCCCACAGCCCTGCCCACCCTCCATGGGGCTCCCTGGGTGCTGTGCCTGGTGCTGAGAGAGGAGAGACCCCACAGCCCTGCCCACCCTCCATGGGGTTCCCTGGGTGCTGTGCATGGTGCTGAGAGAGGAGACACCCCACAGCCCTGCCCACCCTCCATGGGGCTCCCTGGGCGCTGTGGCTGGTGCTGAGAGAGGAGAGACCCCACAGCCCTGCCCACCCTCCATGGGCTCCCTGGGTGCTGTCCATGGTGCTGAGAGAGGAGAGACCCCACAGCCCTGCCCACCCTCCATGGGCTCCCCGGGTGCTGTGCATGGTGCTGAGAGAGGAGAGACACCACAGCCTGCCCACCCTCCATTGGCTCCCTGGGTGCTGTGCATGGTGCTGAGAGGAGACACCCCACAGCCCTGCCCACCCTCCATGGGGCTCCCTGGGTGCTGTGCATGGTGCTGAGAGAGGAGAGACCCCCACAGCCCCCACAGAAGTACTGGGGAGCAGACTGGAAGGTCCCTGCTTCCTCGCCGGAGCCCAGGCTCTCTGGGGTGGGGGTGGAGTCACCTCGCAGTGCAGCCTGTACACCAGCTGCAGAGCCTTCACGTCCTGCACGGTCACATTGTCTTGAAGCAAAACGCCGCCCAGCTCAGGAGCCGGGAACTCTGGGAAGGCGTGCGAGACATCTGGGGGCAGAGGGTGAGTGGAAAAACCGGGTGGCGGGGGCACAGGGTGGGCAGACCAAGGAGGCAGCCCGCACCCTGGGCTGGCACCGGTGCAGACGAGGTCACAGTAACAGCCAGGCGGGGTGCCCACCTATGTACTGCTGGTGGTGGTGGCTCTGGGCGGCCGTGGCCTGCTCCGGCGTGCTGTGCGCGGCGCTGTCCCCGAGACTGTCCGCCTTCTGCACCGGCCGGTACCTGTGTGAGTCGGGGACACGGTGCTCGAGGCTTCTTCATCAGCCACGTGCTGCCCCGTCACTTCCAGAACCTTCTCCCCATCTTCACTAGGGCTGGATCCCAGAAGCCCTCTCTCCCTGTCCCTCCTGCCCCCAGTTCCCTCCTCCCCTGCGGGCCACAGGAGACCCAGGGAGACCAGTGACAGGTGGCATCGCTGTACTGGGAGGTGCTACTGGGTGAAGTAGTGGGCTCCGTGCCAGGTGCCGAGGCCGAGCCCTACAGCACACAGCCAGTGATGTCTGGCTCTCTCTCTCTCCTCCTTTCTCACAAGTAAATAAATAAAATCTTAAAAAACAAAAAAAGGGGGGTCAGGTGTAGCAAAGCAGGTTACGCGAGGTGGCGCAAAGCGCAATGACCGGCGTAAGGATCAATGACCGGCGTAAGGATCCCGGTTCGAGCCCCCGGCTCCCACCTGCAGGGGAGTCGCCTCACAGGTGGTGAAGCAGGTCTGCAGGTGTCTGTCTTTCTCTCCCCCTCTCTGTCTTCCCCTCCTCTCTCCATTTCTCTCTGTCCTATCCAACAACAATGACAATAACAACAATGACTACAACAATAAAACAACAAGGGCAACAAAAGGGAATAAATAAACAAAATATTTTTTAAAAGTGATGTCACTACATGGGCCCCATGCATTTGTCCTCAGAGAGGACAGACAGGGAGACCCCACAGCCCTGCCCACCTTCCATGGGGCTCCCTGGGTGCTGTGCCTGGTGCTGAGAGAGGAGAGACCCCACAGCCCTGCCCACCCTCCATGGGCTCCCCGGGTGCTGTCCATGGTTCTGAGAGAGGAGAGACCCCACAGCCTGCCCACCCTCCATGGGCTCCCTGGGTGCTGTGCCTGGTGCTGAGAGAGGAGAGACCCCACAGCCCTGCCCACCCTCCATGGGCTCCCTGGGTGCTGTGCAGGGTGCTGAGACAGGAGAGACCCCACAGCCCTGCCCACCCTCCATGGGCTCCCCCGGGCGCTGTCCATGGTGCTGAGAGAGGAGAGACCCCACAGCCCTGCCCACCCTCCATGGGGCTCCCTGGGTGCTGTGCCTGGTGCTGAGAGAGGAGACACCCCACAGCCCTGCCCACCCTCCATGGGGCTCCCTGGGTGCTGTGCCTGGTGCTGAGAGAGGAGAGACCCCACAGCCCTGCCCACCCTCCATGGGCTCCCTGGGTGCTGTGCCTGGTGCTGAGAGAGGAGAGACCCCACAGCCCTGCCCACCCTCCATGGGCTCCCTGGGTGCTGTGCCTGGTGCTGAGAGAGGAGAGACCCCACAGCCCTGCCCACCCTCCATGGGCTCCCTGGGTGCTGTGCAGGGTGCTGAGAGAGGAGAGACCCCACAGCCCTGCCCTCGCTCCCTGGGCTCCCTGGGTTCTGAGCATGGTGCTGAGAGAGGAGAGACCCCACAGCCCTGCCCACCCTCCATGGGCTCCCTGGGTGCTGTGCCTGGTGCTGAGAGAGGAGAGACCCCCACAGCCCTGCCCACCCTCCATGGGCTCCCTGGGCGCTGTGCCTGGTGCTGAGAGAGGAGAGACCCCACAGCCTGCCCACCCTCCCTGGGCTCCCCGGGCGCTGTCCATGGTGCTGACAGGCATGCACAGCCCTGCTGCCAGCTCGCACCTGGGCTTCTGGTGCAGGGGCTGCTGCCTCATGGCCATGTACTGGGAATCTTCCTGCAGCCGGTTCAGCGGCGAGTCTGGCTTCAGCCGGATGCCGTAGTAGTGGTATTTGGAGTTGCCCCTGGAGAGCAAGCACAGCAGGCTGGGCCCTGCCCCTGGCTCCAGAGCGCCCCCCTGGCTGTGGGGTGGGGAACCCACTGGGGACACAGTGCTTTGGAGAACCCAGCTCCCAACACCCTGACTTATGGTGGTGAGAGGAACTCTCCAATCCACACAGGATCGAAGACTAATTTTTTGGGGGGGTGTTCTGACCCAAGGGTGTCCCACATATGTGACAGCAGCAAGCCACTCTCTTGGCCCACTTTTAAAACAACTATTATCAGTATTTTTTATTGTTGTAGTTATTATTGTTATTGATGCTGTCATTGTTGGATAGGACAGAGAGAAAATGGAGAGGGGAGAGAAAGACAGACACCTGCAGACCTACTTCACCACATGTGAAGTGACTCCCCTGTAGGTGGGGAGCCGGGGGCTCGAACCAGGATCCTTACGCCGGTCATTGGGTTTGCGAGTTTTTTTTTTTAAAATGAGAGAAGAGAAAGCTCATCTGTCTGATGGTGGTGCTGGGAATTGAACCTGGGACCCCAGAGCCTCAGGCAGGAGAGCCTGTTTGCAGAACCATCAGCCTAGCTCCCTAGCCCCTTCTTGTCTGCAATCTATTGTTATTATTAAAATATCTTATTTATTTTATTTCAATGATAAAGATGCAGAAAGACTAAAGCCATTGCTCAGTTCTGGCTTGATGGTGGTGCTGGGGCTTGAACTTAGGACCCCAGTGTGTCAGGCGGGAGAGTCTGTTTGCAGAACCATCAGGCTCTCTACCCCCGTCTTCAGTCTCCTTTTATTTTTAAACTTTTCTTATATTTATTTACTTTCCCTTTTGTTGCCCTTGTTGTTTTTCATTGTTGTTGTAGTTATTATTGATGTCGTTGTTGTTGGATAGGACAGAGAGAAATGGAGAGAGGAGGGGAAGACAGAGAGGGGGAGAGAAAGACAGACACCTGCAGACCTGCTTCACCACCTGGGAAGCGACTCCCCTGCAGGTGGGGAGCCGGGGGCTCGAACAGGATCCTCATGCAGGTCCTTGTGCTTTGCGCCACATGCGCTTAACCTGCTGCGCTACCGCCCGACTCCCCTACTGTCTCCTTTATCTCCTCTTCCTTTCTCAATCTCTCATCTGTATCCAAAATAAATAAAAATCTTTAAAAAAAAAGGGGGTGTCGAGTGGTAGCGCAGTGGGTTAAGCGTAGGTGGTGCAAAGCGCAAGGACCGGCTAAGGATCCCAGTTCGAGCCCCTGGCTCCCCACCTGCAGGGGAGTCGCTTCCCAGGCGGTGAAGCAGGTCTGCAGGTGTCTGTCTTTCTCTCCCCCTCTCTGTCTTCCCCTCCTCTCTCCATTTCTCTCTGTCCTATCCAACGACAGCAACAACAACAACAACAATAATAACCACAATGATAAAACAAAAAGGGCAACAAAAGGGGAAAAAAATGGTCTCCAGGAGCAGTGGATTTGTGGTGCAGGCACTGAGCCCCAGTGATAACCCTGGAGGCAAAAAAAAAGATGGGAGTTGGGCGATAGCGCAGCGGGTTAAGCACAGGTGGCACAAGGCATAAGGGTCCCGGTTCGAGTCCCCCGCTCCCCACCTGCAGGGGAGTCGCTTCCCAAGCGGTGAAGCAGGTCTGCAGGTGTCTGTCTTTCTCTCTCCCTCCTTGTCTTTCCCTCCTCTCTCCATTTCTCTCTGTCCTAACAATGACAACAGTAGTAACTATAACAACAAAAAAAAGGGAAAATAAAGAAAAGAAAGGAAAAAGAACAAATGGATGAACACAACATTCAAAAGGACAGAAAAGGAGGGAGGGAGGGAGGGAGGGGAGGAGAGAGAGAGAGTCTTTCTTGTGCTCCGTATTTTGGAGGGCAAGGCCTTGAGGGGTGGTGTGCCCGGCCTAGGCGCTGCCGGGGGTGTGCAGGCCGTGGGGGGCTGTGGGGAGCCCCTGCCCACCTGGTGCCCAGCCGGCGTGTGCGCAGCCCCATGAAGACGGAGCGGATGAGCTTCCCGAAGGAGGCAGCGTTGACGGGCTCCAGCTCGTGGTCCTGGCAGTGGCGGAGGTAGTGGCTGTACAGTGAGCTGCGGGGCAGGCTCACGCCGTCCGCTGTCTCGTAGTTGTCCAGCAGCCACTGCAGCTGGGGGGGGGGGGCACAGGGACCTTGTCACAGCCCACCCAGACCCCCCGAGACCCCCGAGACCCCCCCCCCCCGCAAGACTCCAGTGGCAGCTGTGCTTCTGAGATCTCTTTTCTGACCCGATCCTGTTTATAAACACCTCGGGGGCCCCCAGAGACCACAGCCCCTGGACCCATTCCAGGGTGTGAGAAAAAGGGGGAGACTGGAGGCCGGCCTGCCCACCCCCTGCAAAACCCTTGGCCCTCTGGCTCGTGACAAGGAGACAGAGGGACTTGGGGGCTATGTGCAGGGATGGGTCACACTCACCAGCGGACCCCAAAGCCAGGTGTTAGGCTTGGGGCCCCCCGGGCAGGGAAGGCAGGTGAGTGGGGCCCCAAAGCTGAAGTCTCCCGGGTTGACGCCAGCCCACGTGGCATGGTGGCCAGAGGCGGGGGCACCCCTCGTACAGCATGCCCAGCCCACTGTCCAGTGAACGACCGCTCCTTATGGGGGGCGGGGTGCATAATGGGGAGGCTCTCTGTGCAGCGATGTGGGCCTGAGACAGGAGCCCGAGCGACAGAGGCAGAAACTGAGGGTCCCCCCCTGCCGGGCCCTGGCTCCCAGGGGTCCTTCAGACTCCCCACCTCAGCCCCCTTGAGCAGCAGAGTGAAACTTCCTGACTGGGACACCCTGACCCACTGCCCACACCCACCAGGCTGGGTGGCCAAAGCACAAGGACCGGCGTAAGGATCCCGGTTCGAGCCCCCGGCTCCCCACCTGCAGGGGAGTCGCTTCCCAGGCGGTGAAGCAGGTCTGCAGGTGTCTGTCTCTCTCTCCCCCCTCTCTCTCCTCCTCTCTCCATTTCTCTCTGTCCTATCCAACAACAACGACATTAACAACAATAATAACAATAAGGGCAACAAAAATGGAAAAAAAAAAAAAGGCCTCCAGGAGCAGTGGATTAGTAGTAACAGGCACTGAGCCTCAGCGATAACCCTGCAGGAAAAAAAAATCTTAGAAAGCAGGGACAAGAAATAGTGGAGTCGGGCAGGCACTGAGGCCCAGCGAGAGTCTAAAAGGCAAAAACTGAATAAAAACACCACCACCCCCCAAAAAAAAAGCAGAAGCCCTGGACGTAGGGCAAAGAGGAGGGCACAGAGGCCAGGGGCTCCTGCTCAGGGGGGCGACAGAGAAAGCTCACACCGCTGAGGCTGGCTGTCAGGACTGTGAGGCTGGGGACCCACATGAAGGACCCCCACCACACACCAACCCTCCCCGAGATGTCTAAGTCACAACCGCGTCCCCAGAGCCCAAGCCTGTCATAGCTGGGGGTGACTGTAGGTGCTGTGGTCCGTCTCTCCCCCCCCCCCTCTCTCTCTCTCCCCCTTTGCTTCCAGGGTTATTGCTGGGGCTCGGTGCCTACACTATGAATCCACTATGAAATCGAGAGAGGAAGGGAGACAGAGAGGGAGAGGGACAAAGAGACACCTGCAGCCCTGCTTCACCACTTGTGAAGCTTCCCCCCACAGGTGAGGACGGGGGCTCGAACCTGGATCTCTGTGGGTCCTTGCTTAACTGGGTGTACCACCGCCTAGCCCCTCACTTCCTGTCTCTGGATGGAATCACACCTATACCAGGTCCAGGCTCCACAGAATAGAGAAAAAGAGAGACAGACAGAGAGAGAGAGAGAGAGAGACATATATAGAGCCTCAGAATGCTTGTGGTTCTCAATTCAAAAGTGAACGAGTGGGAGTCGGGCGGTAGCGCAGCGGGTTAAGCGCAGGTAGCGCAAAGCACAAGGACCGGCGTTCAAGCCCCCGGCTCCCCACCTGCAAGGGAATCACTTCACAAGCGGTGAAGCAGGTCTGCAGGTGTCTGTCTTTCTCTCCCCCTCTCTGTCTTCCCCCTTCTCTCTCCATTTCTCTCTGTCCTAGCCAACAACGACGACAACAATAATAACTACAACAATAAAACAACAAGGGCAACAAAAGGGAATAAGTAAAAAAAAAAAAAAAAAAGTGAATGAGTGAATGAACAAACAGGCTGCCCTGTGCCCTCCCAGCAGAGCGTCCTCCCCAGGCCTGGAAGCAGAGACTGTGGTTCTGTGGGGGCAACACTGAGGCCTCTGAGCCCTGGGGAGGCTGGGCTCCCACCCCATGTTTGGACCCTGAGGCCCCCTCACCCCTTGCCTTCTCCCTCAGAAACTTCTCTCTCTCTCTCTGTCCCTGAAATCTTACAACTTCCAGGCAAGTGCTTTTATTCAGCTAGAGAGACAGAGACAGATGGTCTAGCAACCCCCACAGGGTGCTGGGACTCGAACCCAAGGCCTTGTTCTTGGCAAGGCATGCACCTTACCTGGTGAGCTAGCTCTCTGGCCTTCAAGGATTTTTTTTTAATTTTATTTTTATTTATTTCCTTTTGTTGCCCTTGTTGTTTTATTGTTGTAGTTATTATTGTTGTTATTGATGTTGTCGTCATTGGATAGGACAGAGAGAAATAGAGAGAGGAGGGGAAGACAGAGAGGGGGAGAGAAAGACAGACACCTGCAGACCTGCTTCACTGCCTGGTATACGGCTTCCACAGCACCTGTCCAGCCCCGTTTTCTCTTTTAAACATATGTTTTATTAACTTTATTTATTTTTTGGATAGAGACAGAGAGAAATTGAGAGGAATGGGGTGACAGAGAGGGAGAGAGACAGAGAGACACCTGCAGCCCTGCTTCACCGCTCGGGAAGCTTTCCCCCTGCTTGGCTTCTGCCTGCCCAGAGCCCTTGTCTTCGGGGTGGTGGTGACACCACCTTTGCCTGGTGCCTCCCCCAGAAGATAGTTCCGTGGGGTTAGCTGGGCTGTGCCACCATCGCGATAGGCCATTCTCATCCCCTTGCAGAAGAGAAGCCAATGGGGCGAGACGGGGAGGGGGGACATTCCGCCCTGTCAGCTGGCCTCATCCTGCCCACTATCGGGGTGCCCGGGACACCCGTCACGGCTTTCCCACCAGGCACATGGAGGACGAAGGCTCCACTGAGCTCAAGACCTGCATATTCCTCGCATCGCTGCCATGCCTCACCCCTCCGCGAGCAGAGCAGATGGCAAGAAGGAGCTCAGAGCCTTTCTGATCTCGCCCATCCTGTCTCTCTCTCTCTTCCTCTGCTCACTTGGGTGTAGACTTCTTGGTGACGTTCACAAGCTGAAAGACCTCAGGGGAGTGTGTGACACATGAAAGGGGAGTGTGTGACATACATGTGGCACACTCATGCTGACTGTCAGGACAGCTGCAGGGCCTGTGGTGCTATCCCGTTATTATCACTGGGGCTACAGGGTCTGTGGTGCTGTCCCGTTATTATTACTGGGGCTGCAGGGTCTGTGGTGCTATCCCGTTATTATCACTCAGGCTGCAGGGTCTGTGGTGCTGTCCCGTTATTATCACTGGGGCTACAGGGTCTGTGGTGCTGTCCTGTTATTATCACTGGGGCTGCAGGGTCTGTGGTGCTGTCCTGTTATTATCACTTGGGCTGCAGGGTCTGTGGTGCTGTCCTGTTATTATCACTTGGGCTGCAGGGTCTGTGGTGCTGTCCCGTTATTATCACTCGGGCTGCAGGGTCTGTGGTGCTGTCCTGTTATTATCACTGGGGCTGCAGGGTCTGTGGTGCTGTCCCGTTATTATCACTGGGGCTGCAGGGTCTGTGGTGCTGTCCCGTTATTATCACTGGGGCTGCAGGGTCTGTGGTGCTGCCCTGTTATTATCACTGGGGCTGCAGGGTCTGTGGTGCTGTCCCGTTATTATCACTGGGGCTGCAGGGTCTGTGGTGCTGTCCCGTTATTATCACTGGGGCTGCAGGGTCTGTGGTGCTGTCCTGTTATTATCACTCGGGCTCAGGGTCTGTGGTGCTGTCCCGTTATTATCACTGGGGCTGCAGGGTCTGTGGTGCTGTCCTGTTATTATCACTGGGGCTGCAGGGTCTGTGGTACTGCCCTGTTATTATCACTCGGGCTGCAGGGTCTGTGGTGCTGTCCCGTTATTATTACTGGGGCTGCAGGGTCTGTGGTGCTGTCCCGTTATTATCACTGGGGCTGCAGGGTCTGTGGTGCTGTCCTGTTATTATCACTCGGGCTGCAGGGTCTGTGGTGCTGTCCTGTTATTATCACTCAGGCTGCAGGGTCTGTGGTGCTGTCCCGTTATTATCACTGGGGCTGCAGGGTCTGTGGTGCTGTCCCGTTATTATCACTGGGGCTGCAGGGTCTGTGGTGCTGTCCTGTTATTATCACTGGGGCTGCAGGGTCTGTGGTGCTGCCCCGTTATTATCACTCGGGCTGCAGGGTCTGTGGTGCTGTCCCGTTATTATCACTGGGGCTGCAGGGTCTGTGGTGCTGTCCCGTTATTATCACTGGGGCTGCAGGGTCTGTGGTGCTGCCCCGTTATTATCACTCGGGCTGCAGGGTCTGTGGTGCTGTCCCGTTATTATCACTGGGGCTGCAGGGTCTGTGGTGCTGTCCTGTTATTATCACTGGGGCTGCAGGGTCTGTGGTGCTGTCCTGTTATTATCACTGGGGCTGCAGGGTCTGTGGTGCTGTCCTGTTATTATCACTCGGGCTGCAGGGTCTGTGGTGCTGTCCTGTTATTATCACTCGGGCTGCAGGGTCTGTGGTGCTGTCCCGTTATTATCACTGGGGCTGCAGGGTCTGTGGTGCTGTCCCGTTATTATCACTGGGGCTGCAGGGTCTGTGGTCCTGTCCTGTTACTATCACTCGGGCTGCAGGGTCTGGTGCCTTCCCTGCACTTTGGCCGGGCCTGTGCCCAGGGGCTGTCCAGCTGGCTGCCCCCAGCTCCGTCCGTCTCCGGTGTGTCCCCCTGGGGCTCCGTGAGCTGCGGGACTCACACTTACATGGCTGTTGAGCAAACCGCTTTTGTGTGATGCCATCCCTTCACTTTTGTGCAGGTTCTCAATCGCCATTTCAAGCTAAAGAGGTCGTGTGCAGGATAGGGTTGGGGGAAGGAGGGAGGGAGGGAGGGAAGGACAGAGGCAGGTAGGCAGGGAGGGGGGAAAAGAGGAGAGGAGACGGTTAGCGTCAGCAGGGTCGTCAGCAGGGTCGGTGTGGGTTAATATCCCAGCTGGGACCAGGATGGAGCAGGGGAGGGGACGGGGTGTGAGCTGCCACAAGGTTGTGGGTGACAGGCGACAGGTGGAGGTGGAGGAGGAGCCGGGGCGGGAGGCATGAAGCTGGGTTGCCCACTGCTGCTTCCTGTGGTGGCAGCAGGCCACCGGCCGCATCCCAGCCCCGGGGATGGCCGTGACTTCCTGGCCAGCCTGGCCTCACGCAGGGTCTCCCTCCCAGAGACAAAGGCCCAGGCGCTGCATGGGGTGAGGCAGGGCGGCAGGGAAATGAGGGTGGAAAAGTCAGGGAGGCCTTCCTGGAGGAAGAGGCCTTGGAGACACAGGGTAGAGACCCCCAGCTGTGTGTGACACTTCCTCAGCCCGGACCTGACTCCCCCACGACACTGGGAGTTCCAGCCAGTCGGGCAACCATGAGAAACTTGAGAGTCTGAGAGGAGGAGGAAGGAACCTTCACCCCGCAGTCTGATGACTTTCCAGAGAAGTAGCGACCTGCTAGTGTGTGAAGAGAATCGCCATGCTCGCCTCATGCCACACTAATCAGAGGCCCGGGAGGGGGAACCGTGGGTAACAAACACAGAGTCCAGGGCCAGGGAGACAGCAAGATGGCTCTGCAAATGACTACTGCCTGAGTTCTGAGGCCCTGGGTTCCATCCCCAGCTCCGCCGTCAAGCCAGGGCTCAGCCGGCCTCCGGGTGAAAGAAAAAAATCCGACATATATAAAGAGCTCTGACAAACCAACAAGAAAAAAGGCAGGGCCGGGGGGAGGGGGGACAGCACGATGGTTCTAGAAAAGAACTCTCCTGCCCGAGGCTCTGAGGCCCTGGGTTCCATCCCCAGCACCACCATCAGCCAGAGCTGAGCCGGGCTCTGGGGGAAAAACAAAACAACAACAAAACCTCACATATGTAAAGAGTCTTTAGAAATCAACAATAAAAAGACAGAACCTAGGAGACAGCACAGTGGCTCTGCAAAAAAGCCTCTCCTGCCTGAGGCTCTGAGGCCCCAGGTTCCATCCCCAGCACCACCATCAGCCAGAGCTGATCAGGGCTTGAGCAGGGAGTCGTAATGACAGAAATTCTCAGATTGTATCTCCAGCGCAAGATGGGCTTCAGGGGACACGGCCTGAGAGGGGATTTGTGGCGAATGGTGCAGCATCAGACATGAGGAGACACCCCCCCCCCCACAGCTCTGAGCTGAGAGAACAGATCGGTCCAACTAGCGGCCAGGACAGGGTGCAGTTTGATCCCCAGCTTCGCATGTTCCCCAGGGAGTCAGTCTCTCTCTGTCTCTGTCTCAAATCCTCAGGAAGAAACAGCAGGAGAGCCCTGAAGTGCTGTTTGTCTCTGGGGAGGGGGGGTTGTGTAGGGTTTTGGAAGCCATCGGCCTCGCCCGCCCCCACCCAGAACACAAACACAGGATCCTACTTACACCTCACGTGAGCACGGCTGGCAGCTTCCTCTGTCATCAGCCCAGAGCAAAACCACCAGGTGGCCCTTGGCTGGGACATCACCCCCCCACACACACATACACCCCCAAAAGAAAAGAAAGAGAAAGAAGGAGAAATGGAAGGAAGGAAGGAAGGAAGGAAGGAAGGAAGGAAGGCAGGCCAAACTTATGCTGCTGGGGACAGATCATAAATTGTGAACCCCACGGGCCGTGACCCGCGAGGCCGTGACCCCCAGGGCTGTGACCCCCGAGCTTGTGGCCCCCCAGGGCCGTGACCCCCGAGGCCGTGACCCCCAGGGCCGTGACCCCCGAGGCCGTGACCCCCCAGGGCTGTGACCCCCGAGCTTGTGGCCCCCCAGGGCCGTGACCCCCGAGGCTGTGACCCCCAGGCATCAGCCCGGGTGATGGGCTGAGGCCCCCGCTTCCGGCAGAGCTCAGGGCCCCCGACTCCCAGCCCCGACTGCACCTGGGGCTTCGCAGGCCCCCGCTCCCTCTGGCCCCCCACCCGTCCCCTGTGCGGGGCCTCCCCCAGGCCCCACTCACCGTGGCGGGCGAGGAGCGGGAGGTGTGAGCCAGCGCGTGCCTGCTGCCCTCCATGCCCCCGTGGATGAGGTAAGCGCCCGTGGCGTCCATGGCGATGCCCACCATGCCGTGGGGGGGCACGGCGGGCGGGGAGGAGCCGGCGGCCCCCTGGGCTCCCCCCGGGGCCTCGAAGTAGGAGGCGGCACTGCTGGTGGCGTAGAGGGGGGGCTCGGGGTTGTAGGCGTAGGCAGCGCGCCTGCGGGCAGAGAGCAGAGACACTGAGTTTCCCCAGGTGCCCGGGGTCTCCCAGTGGGGATGCTGGCATCTGTTCCCGGCGACCTCTGTGATGAACTCATGGGGCTGAGGACAGGGACCCTGTGGCTCTGCTCTAGTCTGGACCTGCGGGCCACCCCCAGAAGGGGACATCAACATGGGTGCAGCCGCAGAGGCCAGAGGTGGGCCGCACACACCCTTGACCACTTGTGAAGACCCGGGTTCGAGTCCTGTGGCACAAGGAGCACAGGAGAAGAACCTTCCTGAGCAGGGGAGCAGTGCTGTGCTGTCTCTCTGTCTCTGTCTCCCTGCCTCTCAGCCTCTACCTGAAGAAAAAAAAAGGAAAGGCGGGCGGGTGGACGGGCGGGCGGGCGGGCGGCTGAAGGAGGCGTGTGGAGGACTTCGCACAGTGGTCCTGTGCCCGGGGAGGAAGCGCAGTGTTCAGAGCACTGGGCTCTCAGGCATGAGGCCCCGGGTTCGAGCATGCGTCTGCGGGAGGTTGTATCTCCCTGTCATTAGTAAGTGCGTCTCACGCCAGCCCAGGGCCTCGCACACGCGCGTCAGACCACGACACCTTTAGATCCTATTCTGATGCTGAATCGGACAACTGACTGCTTGACCCGAGACTTCTGTGGACTGAGGGCCACGCGCGCGCACACACACGCATACACATGCGCACATACACGCGCACACACACATACACACGCACACACGCATGCACACACGCACACGTACACGCATACACACACATACACACGCGCACACACGCACGCGCGCACACGCATGCACACACATGCGCACACGCACACACATACACACACGCACACACATGCACACACACGCGCGCGCACACACGCACACACACGCACACACTGCCCCGGGATGCTGCGTCTCTTTTTTTCTTTCTGACAGAGACAGAGACACACAGAGAGGGAGAGACAGCACAGCCCCGAGCTCCCTTTGCTGCCTGCATAGCTAGCATGTAGTGCCCGCGCTCCTACCCCCATCCTTC
This sequence comes from Erinaceus europaeus, assembly GCF_950295315.1. Taxonomy (NCBI): domain Eukaryota; kingdom Metazoa; phylum Chordata; class Mammalia; order Eulipotyphla; family Erinaceidae; genus Erinaceus; species Erinaceus europaeus. Next base: position 2,139,661 of record NC_080184.1, read on the forward strand.
CTTCCTTCCTTCCTTCCTCCCTCCCTCCCTCTCCCCCTCTCTCTTCCCTTCCCCTCCCTCGTTTCTTTCTCTCTTTCTCCCTATCTTCTTTCCTCTTTCTTTTCTCCTGTTCTTTTTTGAAAAGCAACTCTCTGGAAACCAAGTCTCCTCAGACAGGCCCCCAGGGCTGAGGGCCGAGGGCCAGCACCCCAAACGGGTGGGCAGTGTGCGCAGGGCCAGGGAAGCGCCAGGAGGCACCGGCAGCGGCCTGTGGCTGGCGGTCTGGTCCACGTACAGGGCTCCATTGGTGTACACGGCGTCGCCCCCTTCCACGTACTGCACCTGCGCGGGGTAGGCGTGCTGCACGGCCACCTGGGAGGAGCAGATGCAGGTCACCAGCCGGCCCAGCTCCCCGTGCCAATAAAGCTTGAATGACACTCGGGCCACCAATCCCGGACGGACGCAGACGCGCGGGGCTAGCAGCCCTTGCGCCCTTCCCCCTTCTTTCCCTTTCTCTCTCTCTTTCTCTCTGTCTCCCCCCCCCCCCAGACTAGTACAGGGTTGAGGGGAGAGGCTGGCTAGCAAACAAAACCAAAGTAAAATAAATAAAAGCAAATAAATAAGGGGGCCCAGAGGTAGCGTACTGGGTTAAGCGCAAGGACCTGTGTAAGGATCCCGGTTCGAGGCCCCGGCTCCCCATCTGCAGGGGAGTCGCTTCCCAGGCGGTGAAGCAGGTCTGCAGGCGTCTGTCTTTCTCTCCCCCTCTCTGTCTTCCCCTCCTCTCTCCATTTCTCTCTGTCCTGTATAACAAAATAGAAAAATGACCTCCAGGAGCAGTGGATTCGTAGTGCCAGCACTGAGCCCCGGTAATAACCCTGGAGGCAGATGAATATTAACAAAACTGTAGCCACGTGTGTCTTTTTAAAATTGTTTATATTTAGTTACTTTCCCTTTTGTTGCCCTTGTTGTGTTACTGTTGTTGTTATTGATGTCATCGTTGTTGGATAGGACAGAGAGAAATGGGGAGAGAAGGGAAGACAGAGAGGGGAGACAAAGACAGACACCTGTGGTCCGGGAGGTGGCGCAGTGGATAAAACATCGGACTCTCAATCATGAGATCCTGAGTTCAATCCCCGGCAGCACATGTACCAGAGTGATGTCTGGCTCTTTCTCTCTTCTCCTATGTTTCTCATTAATAAATAAATAAAATATTTTTTTAAAAAAAAGAAAGAAAGACACCTGCAGACCTGCTTCACCGCCTGGGAAGCGACTCCCCTGCAGGTGGGGAGCCGGGGGCTCGAACCGGGAGTCTTACGCTGGTCCCTGCGCTTTGCGCCACGGGCGTTAGCTACCGCCCGACCCCCAGCCACGTGTGTCTTGTGTCTCTACCCAAAGTAAATATATCAACAAATAAAAAAGTTCCCCAGCCTCGGAGGGGTGCAGTGGATCAAGTATTGGGTACTGGTCCTGAGTTCAACCCCTGGCACTGCAGGTGCCAGAGGGAGTCTCTGCTTCTCTCTCTCTCCCTCTCCCTCTCTCTCTCTCTCCTCTCATAAACAAACAAACAAACAAATCGATTTGTTTCAAGTTGGTAGTGGCTGAAGGAACTAGAGCAGCTGCTAGGCGAAAGTTTTCTCATGCCCAGAGTCCTGGGTTCAAGCCCCACATGAGGGAGAAGTGCTCTGGCTTCTATCACATGTGAAAGAAATGCAACAGAGGGCCGGGGAGACAGCACCCTGGTTCTGCAAATGGACTCTCTCGCCTGGGGCTCTGGGGGGAAAAATCCCACATATGTAAAGAGTATTTACAAATTAATAAGAAAAATCAGGGCCAGGGAGACAGTATGGTGGTTCTGCAGAAAGACTCTCTTGCCTGAGGCTCTGAGGTCCCGGGTTCAAGCCCCAGCACCACCACCAGCAAAAACTGGGCAGGGCTCTGGTCTCTCCCCCACCCCACCCCAGAGCCTGAGCACAGGGGTTACTGTTACCTGTTGCGGAAGTGGCTGGACCCGGGGCAGGGCTACAGGCTGCATGGGGGCGCCCTTGGGGGCTGGGCCCGCCGCCTGCACGAGGACCCTCTAGGAGGAAGGACAGCGGGGTCAGACCTCGGCCGGCCAGGGGTCCCTCTTGCCCACCCTGGACTTCGGATGCAGGGGAAACCCGCTGATGGGGAATGTCGGGTGACCAGCAACAGCAGCGGGGACTGGAGGCGCCCTGTGTGGGTCCGGCCCACCACCCCACCGAATGGGTCAACTCCTCATGGGTGTGTGTGCCTACAACCAGCATATAAGACAGACTGGTGAGCAGAGAAGGGAAAGGGCCTCAGCCCCAGTCTGTCCCCTGGGGGGCCGGTCTACCCCCTGGGGGCCGGTCTACCCCTGGGGGCTGGTCTATCCCCTGGGGGCCGGTCTACCCCCTGAGGGGCTGGTCTACCCCCTGGGGGCCGGTCTACCCCTGGGGGCTGGTCTATCCCCTGGGGGCTGGTCTATCCCCTGGGGGCTGGTCTACCCCCTGGGGGCTGCTCTACCCCCTGGGGGCTGGTCTACCCCCTGGGGGGCTGGTCTACCCATGGGGGCTGGTCTATCCCCTGGGGGCTGGTCTACCCCCTGGGGGGATGGTCTACCACCTGGGGGCCGGTCTACCCCTGGGGGCTGGTCTATCCCCTGGGGGCTGGTCTACCCCCTGGGGGCTGCTCTACCCCCTGGGGGCTACTCTACCACGTGGAGGGCTGGTCTACCCCCTGGGGGCTGGTCTACCCCCTGGGGGCTGGTCTACCCCCTGGGGGCTGGTCTATCCCCTGGGGGGCTGGTCTACCCCCTGGGGGGCTGGTCTACCCCCTGGGGGCTGGTCTACCCCCTGGGGGGCCGGTCTATCCCCTGGGGGCTGCTCTACCCCTTGGGGGGCCGGTCTATCCCCTGGAGGGCCGGTCTACCCCCTGGGGGGTTGCTCTATCCCCTGGGGGCTGGTCTATCCCCTGGGGGGCTGGTTTATCCCCTGGGGGGCTGGTCTATCCCCTGGGGGCTGGTCTACCCCCTGGGGGCTGGTCTATCCCCTGGGGGCTGGTCTACCCCCTGGGGGCTGGTCTATCCCCTGGGGGGCTGGTCTATCCCCTGGGAGCTGCTCTATCCCCTGGGGGCTGCTCTAACCCCTGGGGGGCCGGTCTACCTCCTGGGGGGCTGGTCTATCCCCTGGGGGGCTGGTCTATCACCTGGGGGGCCGGTCTATCCCCTGGGGGCTGCTCTACCCCTTGGGGGGCCGGTCTATCCCCTGGGGGGCCGGTCTACCCCCTGGGGGGTTGCTCTATCCCCTGGGGGCTGGTCTATCCCCTGGGGGGCTGGTCTACCCCCTGGGGGCCGGTCTATCCCCTGGGGGGCCGGTCTACCCCCTGGGGGGTTGCTCTATCTCCTGGGGGGCCGGTCTACCCCCTGGGGGGTTGCTCTATCCCCTGGGGGCTGGTCTATCCGCTGGGGGGCTGGTCTACCCCCTGGGGGGCTGGTCTATCCCCTGGGGGCTGGTCTACCCCCTGGGGGGCTGGTCTATCCCCCTGGGGGGCTGGTCTACCCCCTGGGGGGGCTGGTCTATCCCCCTGGGGGGCTGGTCTATCCCCTGGGGGGCTGGTCTACCCCCTGGGGGGGCTGGTCTATCCCATGGGGGGGCTGGTCTACCCCCTGGGGGCTGCTCTATCCCCTGGGGGCTGCTCTAACCCCTGGGGGGCCGGTCTACCTCCTGGGGGGCTGGTCTATCCCCTGGGGGGCTGGTCTATCTCCTTGGGGGCCGGTCTATCCCCTGGGGGCTGCTCTACCCCTTGGGGGGCCGGTCTATCCCCTGGAGGGCCGGTCTACCCCCTGGGGGGTTGCTCTATCCCCTGGGGGCTGGTCTATCCCCTGGGGGGCTGGTCTATCCCCTGGGGGCTGGTCTATCCCCTGGGGGGCCGGTCTATCCCCCTGGGGGGCTGGTCTACCCCCTGGGGGGCTGGTTTATCCCCTAGGGGGCCGGTCTATCCCCTGGGGGCTGGTCTACCCCCTGGGGGGCTGGTCTACCCCCTGGGGGGCTGGTTTATCCCCTGGGGGGCCGGTCTATCCCCTGGGGGCTGGTCTACCCCCTGGGGGGCTGGTCTACCCCCTGGGGGGCTGGTCTATCCCCTGGGAGCTGGTCTACCCCCTGGGGGGCTGGTCTATCCCCTGGGGGGCTGGTCTACCCCCTGGGGGGCCGGTCTATCCCCTGGGGGCCGGTCTATCCCCTGGGGGGCCGGTCTACCCCCTGGGGGGCTGGTCTATCCCCTGGGGGGCCGGTCTATCCCCTGGGGGCTGCTCTACCCCTTGGGGGGCTGGTCTATCCCCCTGGGGGCCGGTCTATCCCCTGGGGGCTGGTCTACCCCCTGGGGGGCCGGTCTACCCCCTGGGGGCTGGTCTATCCCCCTGGGGGGCCTGTCTACCCCCTGGGGGCTGCTCTATCCCCTGGGGGCCGGTCTATCCCCTGGGGGCCGGTCTATCCCCTGGGGGGCCGGTCTACCCCCTGGGGGCCGGTCTACCCCCTGGGGGCTGGTCTACCCCCTGGGGGCTGGTCTATCCCCTGGGGGGGCTGGTCTATCCCCTGGGGGGGCTGGTCTATCACCTGGGGGGGTTGCCCATTACCTGGGGGGAGGTTGGCACTGGCTGGACGACAGGGGCCTGGGCAGCAGCTGAAGGGCACAGAGTCACCGGAGAGGGACAGTCGGCTCCCCCCTCTGAGGCCTGCATACTCCGCACTGCGGGTGAGGGTGCAGTCAGCAGGGAGGGTCCTCTGCCATCTCCCCATCCCTTCTGGGGGCTCAGGGGGCATGGTCTGTTTCCCCAGCCGGACCCCCAGGAGAGCTCCCTCCCTCCGCAGTCTGAGGGTTGGGGTCACAGCTTCCTCCAGCCGGTCATGGGCCCCAGTGGCTGGGAGGGACTCAGGGGGGCAGAGCACAGGACTTGCCCGCCCCAGGCCCCGGGGCCCCTGCTGCCACTGCAGGTGCCGGGCAAAGTCCCCTGCTCCCTCCCTCCCTCATAAACTAGCTGGGGATTCACGCCAACGGGACTCCACAGTTCCAGGAAGGCGATTCTTTTCTTTTTTGAGGAGACTGAGGAGAGTGGTGAAGGACAGTAGTTGTCTCTCTCTGCCTCTCTCCCTCCCTCTCCCCCTCCCCCTCTCTCTCTCCTCCCTCTCTCTCCCTCTCTCTCTTCATCTCCCCCCTCCATGTCTTTACCTTAAAATAATGAGGACAAGCAAGGGACAGCTTACTGTAGAGCACAGATCTCACCACGAGGGAGGACCCAGGTTCCAGCCCCCAGCCCCACACAGGAACACCATGCACACAGCACCAGGAGAAGCCCCCCCCCCCCGGAATTAAAAAAAAAGAAAAAAAGGTTCCCTGGGAGGTATCACTACATAATGAAAATTATTCGTCTAAAGAACAAACACAAAAAAGGTCTGTGCACAGCTGGATAAAGTGGCTTGGTTTATAGCCTTCCCCCCAAAAGATTTCTTTATTACTGTGTGTGTGAGTGAGGGGGGAGAGGGCAGGGGAGAGGGAGGGAGAGACGGGAGAGAGGAACAGAGCTATGGGGATAGAATCCAGGGCCTCAGCGTCCAGAGCCCAGGCCTTCTCCAGTCTTCTCCCATGTGGGGGCCAGGGGCTTGAACCCAGGTCCTTCCAGTTGGTGACTCCCATTCTGTGCCGGCAGACACATCTCACCACTAGATGTCCCCACAGTCCCGCGGACCTGGCCCCCTAGCTGGCCTGGGAGGGAATCCTGTCCTGCAACTCAGTGCACTGGCTCCCAAATAAAGAAAGAGGGCAAGGACTGGCAGCCCGGGAGGGGCGCGGTGGGCACAGCATCTCAAGCCCAACAGGGCCCTGGGTTCGATCCCCAGCATCGCCTGTGCCAGAGGGGGACTCTGCCTTGCTCAATGAGAAGGAAAAAGCAGCCCGGAAGGGTGACATGCAAATATATATATTGAGAGCAGGAGACACAAGAAAAGACGATACCCCCAGGGTAAGAGAGGATACCCCCCAGATAAGAGAGGATACCCCCAGGGTAAGAGAGAATACCCCCAGATAAGAGAGGATACCCCCAGGGTAAGAGAGGATACCCCCAGATAAGAGACGATACCCCCAGGGTAAGAGAGAATACCCCCAGATAAGAGACGATACCCCCAGATAAGAGACGATACCCCCCAGATAAGAGACGATACCCCCAGGATCAAAGAAAAGAGACCAGGGAGCCGGGCGGTAGCACAGCGGGTTAAGAGCAGGTGGCACAAAGCGCAGGGACCAGCATAAGGATCCCGGTTCGAGCCCCCGGCTCCCCACCTGCAGGGGAGTCGCTTCCCAGGCGGTGAAGCAGGTCTGCAGGTGTCTGTCTTTCTCTCTGTTCTGTCCAGCAATGATGACATCAATAACAACAACAATAATAACCACAACATAAAAACAACAAGGGCAGCAAAAGGGAATAAATAAATATTAAAAATTTAAAAAAAATTAAAAAATACATATATATATATATATATATATATATATATATATAGAGAGAGAGAGAGAGAGAGAGAGAGTAGATGGAGAGAGATGGAGGAGGAGACAGGAAGAGGGAGGGGCAGGGAGGGAAAGAAAGAGCCCAGAGCCCTGCTCAGCTCTGGCTGATAGTGGTGCTGGGATTGAACCTGGGACCTTGGAGAGTCTCTGCAGAACCCTCCTGCTATTTTCCCGGCCCAAAGAAAGTCAATCTTAATATTTATTTGTTTGTTTTTATTGAACCTGGGACTTTGGGGCCTCAGGTAAGAGAGTCTCTTTGCAGAACCATTAGGCTCTGTACCTCCCCCCTTAACCTTTACTTTTTCAAATTTAAAATTTTTAAAAAATATTTATTTCCTTTTGTTGCTCTTTATTGTTGTAATTATTCTTGTTGTAGTTTTTGATGTCGTCGTTGTTGGATAGGACAGAGAGAAATGGAGAGAGGAGGGGAAGACAGAGAGGGGGAGAGAAAGACAGACACCTGCAGACCTGCTTCACCGCCTGGGAAGCGACTCCCTGCAGGTGGGGAGCCGGGGGGCTCGAACCAGGATCCTTATGCCGGCCTTGCGCTTTGCGCCACGTGCCCTTAACCCACTGCGCTGCCACCCGACCCCCAATTTTTCTTTGTTAATGCTGATTATTGGGACATTTCTCGGCTAGCCCGGAGGCAAAAAACACACCACAGGAACACATGTCAGCTGGGAGGCTGTGAGAAGCCTGAGAGTCAGCACAGACGGGCACTGGACGCCAGGCTCACAGGGAAATGCACAGCAAATAAACCCTGTCATGAGTACAGAAGGCGGTGCCTCCCGCTGTCAAATCTGACGTCCCAAGTTTGATCCCTGGCCTCGCATGTACCAGAGGGTCATTCTGCTTCTCTCCTGTCCGTCCGTCCGTCCATCCGTCCATCCATCCACCTTAATCACTAAGAAATCAGGTCCATGTGAGTCAGGGGCAGGGACAGGGATGGGGGGAGCTCTGGGGGTGTGGGGGCTGTCTCTGTGATGAGAAGGAGGAACATTCATGACTCAGTTCACTTTTGCTGAAAACAGGGGTGGGTGGGGCGTGGTTTTTTTTTGGGGGGGGAACATCCTGTCCTCTCGGTGTCACCCCGAGGCAGGCAGACGGAGAGACTTCCCCAGTGCTGAGCTTCCCCAAGAGCCAGAGCCCCTCCCATGCGGTGCCCGGGCTCGCACCTGGAACGCCTGACTACATTCTAATGTTCAGACCTGGGGCCAGAGGGCGGCAGGAGGTGTGTGTGTGTGTGTGTGTGTGTGTGTGTGTGTGTGTGAGATCTCCTGGGGGAACTGGGTTTGCGGGGTGGGGGGGCTGGATGCGGAGGAACCTGAACACAGAGGAGCTGTTATCAAAGCAGTGGTCGCTGGGCAACAGGCTTGGCAGGAAGAGGCCAGTTCCTGTGATGACTCAGCCCCGGCCCAGCCTTGGCACTGGGGGGGGGTGACCCTGTGACCGCTGGGTCCCCCCAACGCTGTGTGGGCCCAATGGGGTCCTCTTGATGGGGGGCCAGGGCTTTCTCTTCTGACCTGGGGTCTGTGGGGTGGCCCTTCTGGAGTTGCTGCCCCCCCCCCATCTTTGGCTCCAAGAAAGGAATGAAGTAGGGGGGTCCTGAGTTCAAGTCCTGGAGTGGCAGGTGCCGAGGGATGCTCTGCTTTTCCCTCTCTGTCTCTCTCTGTCTCTCTCTCTCTCATAAGTAAAAACATCTTTTAAAAGGGAAAAATGGAGCCATGGGTCTCCTCAGCCTTCTGTTACCAACAAGAAGCAACAAGTCCAGAACATTCTCAAAGGAACTAGGAAAGCAAGCTGGAAAAAGGAGAGACAGGGAGAGATGACGAGAGAGACAGAGGCTGGGAGACAGAGAGACAGGGAGAGACTGAGATGCAAACACACAGAGACGGGGAGAGAGACAGAACCAGAGATGGAGAGACAAGAGAGGGGCTGGGGAGACAGCATCACGATTCTGCAAAAGCCTCTCCCGCCTGACGCTCTGAGGTCTCAGGTGCAATCCCCAGCACTGCCACCATCAGCCAGAGCTCAGCAGGGGTCAGAGAGACAGAGACACACAGAGAGACACAGAGAGAGACAGAGACACACAGAGACACAGAGAGATAGAGACACACAGAGATGCAGAGACACAGAGAGACAGAGACAGAGAGAGACAGAGATACAGAGACACAGAGAGAGAGAGACATACAGAGATACAGAGACACAGAGATAGACAGAGACAGAGAGAGACAGAGAGACAGAGAGACAGAGATACAGAGACACACAGAGAGACAGAGATACACAGAGATAGAGACACAGAGATAGACAGAGACATAGAGAGACAGAGATACAGAGACACACAGAGAGACAGACATACACAGAGACAGAGACACAGAGAGAGACAGAGACAGAGAGACAGAGATACACAGACACACAGAGACAGAGATACAGAGACACACAGAGAGACAGAGATACACAGAGATACAGAGACACAGAGATAGACAGAGACATAGAGAGACAGAGAGACAGAGATACAGAGACACACAGAGAGACAGACATACACAGAGACAGAGACACAGAGAGAGACAGAGACAGAGAGACAGAGATACACAGACACACAGAGACAGAGATACAGAGACACACAGAGAGACAGAGATACACAGAGAGACAGAGACACAGAGAGAGACAGACACACAAAGAGATACAGAGACAGAGAGACACACAGAGAGAGACAGAGAGACACAGAGAAACAGAGACAGAGAGACACAGAGAGAGACAGAGAGACACACAAAGAGACACACAGAGAGAGAGAGGGAGGCCGGTCTACAGCCAGGAAGAGACCTGCTGTTGTGACCATTGGAAAAAGGTGCAGGAGACACTCAACTCTGGCCACCTGCACAGGCCACCTTGGTCCCCAGGAATCTCTCCCCATGTTGGGGTGCAGGGATGGGAGGACCCTGCAGGTAGATTCCTGACAGGAGATGGAAAGTGGGGGTACAGGGCTGATGGGACCTGGGCCAGTGGGCAGGCACCCTGGGTGCTGAGAGAGGAGAGACCCCACACCCTGCCCACCCTGCATGGGCTCCCTGGGTGCTGTGCCTGGTGCTGAGAGAGGAGAGACCCCACAGCCCTGCCCACCCTCCATGGGCTCCCTGGGTGCTGTGCAGGGTGCTGAGAGAGGAGAGACCCCACAGCTCTGCCCACCCTCCATGGGCTCCCTGGGTGCTGTGCAGGGTGCTGAGAGAGGAGAGACCCCACAGCCCTGCCCACCCTCCATGGGCTCCCTGGGTGCTGTGCATGGTGCTGAGAGAGGAGAGACCCCACAGCCCTGCCCACCCTCCATGGGCTCCCTGGGTGCTGTGCCTGGTGCTGAGAGAGGAGAGACCCACAGCCCTGCCCACCCTCTATGGGCTCCCTGGGTGCTGTGCCTGGTGCTGAGAGAGGAGAGACCCCACAGTCCTGCCCACCCTCCATGGGCTCCCTGGGTGCTGTGCCTGGTGCTGAGAGAGGAGAGACCCCACAGCCCTGCCCACCCTCCATGGGCTCCCTGGGTGCTGTGCAGGGTGCTGAGAGAGGAGAGACCCACAGCCCTGCCCACCCTCCATGGGCTCCCTGGGTGCTGAGAGAGGAGAGACCCCACAGCCCTGCCCATCCTCCAAGGGGCTCCCTGGGTGCTGTGCCTGGTGCTGAGAGAGGAGAGACCCCACAGCCCTGCCCACCCTCCATGGGCTCCCTGGGTGCTGTTCATGGTGCTGAGAGAGGAGAGACCCCACAGCCCTGCCCACCCTCCATGGGCTCCCTGGGTGCTGTGCCTGGTGCTGAGAGGAGAGACCCCACAGCCCTGCCCACCCTCCATGGGGCTCCCTGGGTGCTGTGCCTGGTGCTGAGAGAGGAGAGACCCCACAGCCCTGCCCACCTCCCTGGGGTCCCTGGGTGCTGTGCACATGTGCCCTGTCCCTGTGCTCCTGACTGTGGCCTTAGGTGAGCAGGTTTGGGGGGAGGGACCTGCCTGGCCACATCCCAGGCCCAAGTCCCAGCCCCAGCACCACCTGCAAGGGGCAGAAGCAGCAGGGGAAGCTCCAGTGCTGAGATGTCTTGCCATCTCTCTGTCTCTGTCTCTCCATGTTAATGAAAAGTCCCGCAATCGTCCAGACTCAGAGAGTGATCATCATCATGATCCTGGGAGAAAGAACGTTTTGGAACCTGTCTCAACCACCCCTTGCCCCTGAGAATTCCTGAGTCAACCCCAAGAAGGGGCAGTGGATCAAGAGTGGGCTTTCCCTGGGCTGGTTAAACACTCACTACAGGGCACAAGGATCCAGGTTTGAGGCCCCAGCTCCCCACCTGCAGGGGGAAAGCTTCACGAGTGATGAAGCAGGGCTGCAGGTATCTCTCCCTCCCCTCCCCCTCTCAATTTCTCTACCTAAGAATAAATAAATAAAAATATTTAATCAATTACTTTAAAACAAAAGGAATCAGTGAATGACTATGAATGAATGAATGAATGAATGAATGAATGAATGAATGAATGAACGGGTCAGCTCCAGCTTCTGGCCACTCTAACCAGATCTGGTGGCGGCAGGTGACACCGTGGAGGTGACAGATGGCAGAAAATGGAGGCCTCAGGAGTCGGGCGGTAGCGTAGTGGGTTAAGCACAGGTGGCGCTAAGCGCAAGGACCGGCATAAGGATTCTGGTTCGAGCCCCCGGCTCCCCACCTGCAGGGGAGTCGCTTCACAGGCAGTGAAGCAGGTCTGCAGGTGTCTGTCTGTCTCTCCCCCTCTCTGTCTTCCCCTCCTCTCTCCATTTCTCTCTGTCCTATCCAACAATGAAATCAATAACAACAACATTAATAACTACAACAATAAAACAACAAGGGCAACAAAAAGGGAATAAATAAATTTAAAAAAAAATAGTGGAGGCCTCAGCCCAGAGCCATTTCCCTCTCTTTCTGTTCCTGGTGGCCGGGGTGGGGGGGAAGGGGGGTCCTGTGTCTTGGCCGCTTAAACTGACCACTGCGCTGGCCTGTGCCAGGCAGAGTGTCGCTGACGGGGAAAGGCGAGCCCGATGGCTCGCTCTACCCCCATCACCCTCCCAGCTCAGCCACGACGTGGGGGGGCTTCTTTGGCGTCTCTGTGGAGCCCTACCAGTCTTCCTGTGAGCTTTGGCATGGCAAGATAACACAGCTGTATTTTAAGCAGTTATCTCACAATATAGACTTTGAGACAGACGAAGAGATGAAAAGAGAGAAAGAAGTGGAGAGAGGCCCCCACCAATGTGTCCTGGAGCTCCGCTTCCCCAGAGACCCACCCCACTAGGGAAAGAGAGAGGCAGGCTGGGAGTATGGACCGACCAGTCAACGCCCATGTTCAGCGGGGAAGCAATGACAGAAGCCAGACCTTCCACCTTCTGCAACCCTCAACGACCCTGGGTCCATGCTCCCAGAGGGATAGAGAATGGGAAAGCTATCAGGGGAGGGGGTGGGATACGGAGACTGAGCGGTGGGAATTGTGTGGAGTTGTATCCCTCCTACCCTATGGTTTTGTTAATTTATCCTTTCTTAAATAAAAAAAAAATTAAAAAAAAAAAAAGAAATGGAGAGAGGCAAGGTGCCGGGCAGTGGCATAGCGGGTTAAGCGCAGGTGGCACAAAGCGCAGGGACCGATGTAAGGATCCCAGTTCGAGCCCCCGGCTCCCCACCTGCAGGAGAGTCGCTTCCCAGGCGGTGAAGCAGGCCTGCAGGTGTCTGTCTTTCTCTCCCCCTCTCTGTCTTCCCCTCCTCTCTCCATTTCTCTCTGTCCTATCCAACAACGACGGCATCAATAACAACAACGATAACAATAATGATAAACAACAAGGGCAACAAAATGGGAAAACATAGCTTCCAGGAGCAGTGGAGTCTCAGTGCAGGCACCGAGTCTCAGAGATAACCCTGGAGGTAGAAAGGAAGGCAGGCAGGCAGGCAGGAAGAAATGGAGAGACAGAGAGATGAAAAGTGATGAAGAGAGAGAAAGAGGAGGAGACAAGACACAAGATGCAACAGAGCTTCCCTCTGGCGCCTGGCATGCCAGGAACTGAACTCAGGACCTCAGGCCTGAGAGTCCAGTGCTTAATCCACACGATTTTGGGTTGGACCAGGACCAAGGTCACGTTCACGGTGACCCCACGTGGACCCAGGGAACCTCCTGTGTCTGTCGCCCATCCCAGGGCCATGTCCGTGACTCGCTCGCTTTCTGTGGCTGGGGGTCTCAGAGGTGACCTCTCTCTCTCTCTCTCTCTCTCTCTCTCTCTCTCACCCCAGCATGATCTCGTCTCCATGGGGGGGCTGGGGGGAGCAAGAAAGGGGGCCAGGTGGTGCAGAGTCCCTCCCAGCCTGGCCAGGGCTGATGGGGGAATCGGTGTTATCTGCTCAGTCTGGGGTTCAGCCTGTGGAGCCCCCAAATCCCCTTTCATGTCACTTTCTCTCTCCCCCACCCCGTCTGTTGGCATGGTATTGGGGTGGTGGTGGCAGATGGTACAGTGAGGGACCCCCAGGGGCGCCCAACCCTAGTGATTGGGGGGCTCCCAGTGCCCCCAAACTGTCCCTCTCTGTTGCTATAGAGAAGGGGTTCTTTAATTCGGACTCTCTCTTCGTGTCTCCCTCCCCCCTTCTCTGGTTTCTGAAAATAATAGATTACATATTTGGGAGGGCTCCAGCGCACTCGCTCTCTCCCTCTCTCGCTGGCTCTCTCCCTCTCTCTCTCCCTGGTTTTGTTTTGCTCTGTTTTGTTTCTGTGCAGTATTTGGTTTGGGAAGTGTTCTCCTGTCGCCTGGCAACAGGCTCCTGGAGCCCGGAGGGGACCGTGTCGCCCTGGCAACCGATGCTCCCTGGTAAACAATGCAGAGCCAGCCCAGGAGCCTGCTCACAGCCCAGCTCCCCAGAAAGCTGCCCAGGAAGGTGCGGGCGGGCGGCAGACTGGGACCCTTCTTCCCGGGTCGGGAGAACTAAGCTTCACCCCCTCTTCCCGGGTTGGGGCCGGCCAAGCTTCCCAGCCAAGTGCAGTGGAGCTGGTTGGAAGGGCCGGTTTCCTACTCACTGGACCCCCCCCCCCCCACACTCTCCCAGCAACCCCCCCCCCCCAGCTCCCTCTGGTCTGGGGTGGAATGCCTCGATCTCTGGTCAGAGAAGAAGGAAGGATGGAATGGAGGAGAGGAGAGGAAGAAAAAGCAACAGAAAGAAAAAAGGAGAGGGGCCGGGCGGTGGCGCACCTGGTTGAGCGCACGTGGTACAGTGTGCAAGGACCCGGGTTCCAGCCCTTGGTCCCACCTGCAGGGGGAAAGCGTTGCGACTGGTGAAGCAGGGCTGCAGGAGTGTCTGTGTCTCTCTCCGTCTCTATTTCTGGCTGTCTCTATCCAACAAACAGATGAAGATAATAAAAAGAGAGAGGAGAAAAACCGAGATGGAGCGAGGGAGGGATGGAGAGAAAAAGAAGAAGGGAAATGAGAGAAAGCGAGACGAGAGATAGAGAGAGAGAGGTGGGAGAAAGGGAGCAAAACAAATAAGCAGAAAGAAGAGGAGGAAAGTATGGAGAAAAGGAGAGAAATAGAGAGAGAGAGAGAGAGAGGGAGAGAGGGAGAGGGGGGGGGAGAAGCTCCGTAAGTGGTGAAGCAGGGCTGCAGGCATCTGTCTGTCTGTCTCTCTCCCTCTCGCCCTCTCTCCCCGTCTATTGCCCCTCCCTTCTCAATTGACCTGTTCTAACCAGTAACATAACCTTAGGAAAGAAAAGTGGGTGGGTGGGTGGCGCAAGGGCTCTGCAAAGAGACTCTCATGCCCCAGGCTCCAAAGAGAGAAAAGGGAAAGCAGGAGAAAGAAAAATGAGAGGGACTGATAGCACGAAAGGGAGAGAGAGAAAGAATAAAAGAGGGAGTCGGGCGGGAGCGCAGCGGGTTAAGCGCACGTGGCGCAAAGCACAAGGACCGGCGTAAGGATCCTGGTTCGAGCCCCCGGCTCCCCACCTGCAGGGGCGTCGCTTCCCAGGCGGTGAAGCAGGTCTGCGGGTGTCTGTCTTTCTCTCCTCCTCTCTGTCTTCCCCTCCTCTCTCCATTTCTCTCTGTCCTAACCAACAACGAAGACATCAATAACCACAATGATAAACGGGTAACAAAAAGGAAAAAACAGCCTCCAGGAACAGTGGATTCGTGGCACAGGCACCGAGCCCCAGATAACCCTGGAGGCAAAAAAAAAAAAAAAAGAAAGAGGAAGAAGAGAATAGAAGAAAAGAGAGAGAGAGAGAGAGAGAGAGAGAGAGAGAGAGAGAGAGAGAGGAAGGAGAGAGAACAGGCTTCTCCTCTGTGTCTGTGCTCAGAAGTTGGGGACGTGGGTGACCCGGGGGGACCCTGAGCTCTCCTACCCCCAGTGATGGGGGACCCTGAGCTCTCCACTCACCAGTGATGGGGACCCTGAGCTCTCCACCCACCAGTGATGGGGGGACCCTGAGCTCTCCACCCACCAGTGACGGGGGGACCCTGAGCTCTCCACCCACCAGTGATGGGGACCCTGAGCTCTCCACCCACCAGTGATGGGGACCCTGAGCTCTCCACCCACCAGTGATAGGGACCCTGAGCTCTCCACCCACCAGGGACGGGGACCCTGAGCTCTCCACCCACCAGTGATGGGGGGACCCTGAGCTCTCCACCCACCAGTGACGGGGACCCTGAGCTCTCCACCCACCAGTGATGGGGACCCTGAGCTCTCCACCCACCAGTGACGGGGACCCTGAGCTCTCCACCCACCAGTGACGGGGACCCTGAGCTCTCCACCCACCAGTGATGGGGGGACCCTGAGCTCTCCACCCACCAGTGATGGGGGGACCCTGAGCTTTCCACCCCCCAGTGATGGGGACCCTGAGCTCTCCACCCACCAGTGATGGGGGGACCCTGAGCTCTCCACCCCCCAGTGATGGGGGACCCTGAGCTCTCCACCCACCAGTGATGGGGGACCCTGAGCTCTCCACCCCCCAGTGATGGGGGACCCTGAGCTCTCCACCCACCAGTGATGGGGGACCCTGAGCTCTCCACCCACCAGTGATGGGGGACCCGGAGCTCTCCACCCACCAGTGATGGGGGGACCCTGAGCTCTCCACCCACCAGTGATGGGGAGACCCTGAGCTCTCCACCCACCAGTGATGGGGGGACCCTGAGCTCTCCACCCACCAGTGACGGGGGGACCCTGAGCTCTCCACCCACCAGTGATGGGGGACCCTGAGCTCTCCACCCACCAGTGATGGGGGACCCTGAGCTCTCCACCCACCAGTGATGGGGGGACCCTGAGCTCTCCACCCACCAGTGATGGGGGACCCTGACCTCTCCACCCACCAGTGATGGGGACCCTGACCTCTCCACCCCCCAGTGATGGGGACCCTGAGCTCTCCACCCACCAGTGATGGGGGGACCCTGAGCTCTCCACCCACCAGTGATGGGGGGACCCTGAGCTCTCCACCCACCAGTGACGGGGGGACCCTGAGCTCTCCACCCACCAGTGATGGGGGGACCCTGAGCTCTCCACCCACCAGTGATGGGGACACTGAGCTCTCCACCCACCAGTGATGGGGGGACCCTGAGCTCTCCACCCCCCAGTGATGGGGACCATGAGCTCTCCACTCACCAGTGATGGGGGGACCCTGAGCTCTCCACCCCCCAGTGATGGGGACCCTGAGCTCTCCACCCACCAGTGATGGGGGGACCCTGAGCTCTCCACCCCCCAGTGATGGGGGACCCTGAGCTCTCCACCCACCAGTGATGGGGGACCCTGAGCTCTCCACCCACCAGTGATGGGGGACCCTGAGCTCTCCACCCACCAGTGATGGGGGGACCCTGAGCTCTCCACCCACCAGTGATGGGGGGACCCTGAGCTCTCCACCCACCAGTGATGGGGGGACCCTGAGCTCTCCACCCACCAGTGACGGGGGGACCCTGAGCTCTCCACCCACCAGTGATGGGGGACCCCGAGCTCTCCACCCACCAGTGATGGGGGACCCTGAGCTCTCCACACACCAGTGATGGGGGACCCCGAGCTCTCCACCCACCAGTGACGGGGGGACCCTGAGCTCTCCACCCACCAGTGATGGGGACCCTGAGCTCTCCACCCACCAGTGATGGGGGGACCCTGAGCTCTCCACCCCCCAGTGATGGGGGACCCTGAGGTCTCCACTCACCAGTGATGGGGGGACCCTGAGCTCTCCACCCCCCAGTGATGGGGACCCTGAGCTCTCCACCCACCAGTGATGGGGGACCCTGAGCTCTCCACCCACCAGTGACGGGGGGACCCTGAGCTCTCCACCCACCAGTGATGGGGGGACCCTGAGCTCTCCACCCACCAGTGACGGGGACCCTGAGCTCTCCACCCACCAGTGATGGGGGGACCCTGAGCTCTCCACCCACCAGTGATGGGGGGACCCTGAGCTCTCCACCCACCAGTGATGGGGGGACCCTGAGCTCTCCACCCACCAGTGATGGGGGACCCTGAGCTCTCCACCCACCAGTGACGGGGGACCCTGAGCTCTCCACCCACCAGTGACGGGGGACCCTGAGCTCTCCACCCACCAGTGATGGGGGGACCCTGAGCTCTCCACCCACCAGTGATGGGGGGATCCTGAGCTCTCCACCCACCAGTGATGGGGGGACCCTGAGCTCTCCACCCACCAGTGACGGGGGGACCCTGAGCTCTCCACCCACCAGTGATGGGGGACCCTGAGCTCTCCACCCACCAGTGATGGGGGACCCTGAGCTCTCCACCCACCAGTGATGGGGGGGACCCTGAGCTCTCCACCCACCAGTGATGGGGGACCCTGAGCTCTCCACCCACCAGTGATGGGGGACCCTGAGCTCTCCACCCACCAGTGACGGGGACCCTGAGCTCTCCACCCACCAGTGATGGGGGGACCTTGAGCTCTCCACCCACCAGTGACGGGGACCCTGAGCTCTCCACCCACCAGTGACGGGGACCCTGAGCTCTCCACCCACCAATGATGGGGACCCTGAGCTCTCCACCCCCCAGTGATGGGGGGACCCTGAGCTCTCCACCCCCCAGTGATGGGGACCCTGAGCTCTCCACCCACCAGTGACGGGGACCCTGAGCTCTCCACCCACCAGTGATGGGGGACCCTGAGCTCTCCACCCACCAGTGATGGGGGACCCTGAGCTCTCCACCCCCCAGTGACGGGGACCCTGAGCTCTCCACCCACCAGTGATGGGGGGATCCTGAGCTCTCCACCCACCAGTGATGGGGGGACCCTGAGCTCTCCACCCACCAGTGACAGGGACCCTGAGCTCTCCACCCACCAGTGATGGGGACCCTGAGCTCTCCACCCACCAGTGATGGGGGGACCCTGAGCTCTCCACCCACCAGTGATGGGGGACCCTGAGCTCTCCACCCACCAGTGATGGGGGGACCCTGAGCTCTCCACCCACCAGTGATGGGGGGACCCTGAGCTCTCCACCCACCAGTGATGGGGGGACCCTGAGCTCTCCACCCCCCAGTGATGGGGATCCTGAGCTCTCCACCCATCAGTGATGGGGCGACCCTGAGCTCTCCACCCACCAGTGACAGGGACCCTGAGCTCTCCACCCACCAGTGACGGGGACCCTGAGCTCTCCACCCACCAGTGATGGGGGGACCCTGAGCTCTCCACCCACCAGTGATGGGGGACCCTGAGCTCTCCACCCACCAGTGATGGGGGGACCCTGAGCTCTCCACCCACCAGTGATGGGGGGACCCTGAGCTCTCCACCCCCCAGTGATGGGGACCCTGAGCTCTCCACCCCCCAGTGATGGGGGACCCTGAGCTCTCCACCCACCAGTGACGGGGACCCTGAGCTCTCCACCCACCAGTGACGGGGACCCTGAGCTCTCCACCCACCAGTGATGGGGGACCCTGAGCTCTCCACCCACCAGTGACGGGGACCCTGAGCTCTCCACCCACCAGTGACGGGGACCCTGAGCTCTCCACCCACCAGTGATGGGGACCCTGAGCTCTCCACCCCCCAGTGATGGGGACCCTGAGCTCTCCACCCACCAGTGATGGGACCCTGAGCTCTCCACCCACCAGTGACGGGGACCCTGAGCTCTCCACCCACCAGTGATGGGGGGACCCTGAGCTCTCCACCCACCAGTGATGGGGGACCCTGAGCTCTCCACACACCAGTGATGGGGGGACCCTGAGCTCTCCACCCACCAGTGATGGGGGGACCCTGAGCTCTCCACCCCCCAGTGATGGGGACCCTGAGCTCTCCACCCACCAGTGATGGGGGACCCTGAGCTCTCCACCCACCAGTGATGGGGGGACCCTGAGCTCTCCACCCCCCAGTGATGGGGACCCTGAGCTCTCCACCCACCAGTGATGGGACCCTGAGCTCTCCACCCACCAGTGACGGGGACCCTGAGCTCTCCACCCACCAGTGATGGGGGACCCTGAGCTCTCCACCCACCAGTGACGGGGGGACCCTGAGCTCTCCACCCACCAGTGATGGGGGACCCTGAGCTCTCCACCCCCCAGTGACGGGGACCCTGAGCTCTCCACCCCCCAGTGATGGGGGGATCCTGAGCTCTCCACCCACCAGTGATGGGGGGACCCTGAGCTCTCCACCCACCAGTGACAGGGACCCTGAGCTCTCCACCCACCAGTGACGGGGACCCTGAGCTCTCCACCCACCAGTGATGGGGGGACCCTGAGCTCTCCACCCACCAGTGATGGGGGGACCCTGAGCTCTCCATCCACCAGTGATGGGGACCCTGAGCTCTCCACCCACCAGTGACAGGACCCTGAGCTCTCCACCCACCAGTGATGGGGACCCTGAGCTCTCCACCCACCAGTGACGGGGACTTGGTGGTCGTCACCATGAAGGATTTGGGTCCAGACTGCCTCATTCCACCTCCCCCTGGCCAGGAAGAGAGAGGGGGGGAGAGAGAGGGAGAGGGAGAAGGAGAGGGAGAGGGAGAGGGAGAGGGAGAGGGAGAGGGAGAGAGAGGGGGAGAGGGAGAGAGAGGGGGAGAGGGAGAGGGAGAGAGAGAGAGAGAGGGAGAGGGAGGGGGGAGGGAGATGGAGAGGGAGAGGGAGAGGGAGAGAAACACCTGCAACCCTGCTTCACCACTTGTGAAACTTCCCCCTTGCAGGTGGGGAGCCAGGGGCTCGAACCCAGGTCCTTGCACACTGTAATGTCTGCACTCAACCAGGTTCAGTGATTATTCACAACAGGACCACATGACAGTTGGGGCAGACCCCGGGACCCTCTGCATCAGGAAGGGCTGGGCGGTGGTGAGAGTCGAGTGAACGGTGACTTTTCAGAGAGGCTGGCTCTCTGCTGTGTGTTTCAGGATCAAAGGCAGAGGTGGGGTGTGGGGAGGGTGGGTACACGGGTTGGCTGGACAAGATCTGCGGGTGACAGCAGGGTCCTGATGCAAGAAGCCCAGGCACAGCACCCAGGGAGCCCATGGAGGGTGGGCAGGGCTGTAAGGTCTCTCCTGTCTCAGCACCCTGCACAGCACCCAGGGAGCCCATGGAGGGTGGGCAGGGCTGTGGGGTGTCTCCTCTCTCAGCACCCTGCACAGCACCCAGGGAGCCCATGGAGGGTGGGCAGGGCTGTGGGGTGTCTCCTCTCTCAGCACCCTGCACAGCACCAGGGAGCCCCATGGAGGGTGGGCAGGGCTGTGGGGTCTCTCCTCTCTCAGCACCAGGCACAGCACCCAGGGAGCCCATGGAGGGTGGGCAGGGCTGTGGGGTCTCTCCTCTCTCAGCACCAGGCACAGCACCCAGGGAGCCCATGGAGGGTGGGCAGGGCTGTGGGGTCTCTCCTCTCTCAGCACCCTGCACAGCACCCAGGGAGCCCATGGAGGGTGGGCAGGGCTGTGGGGTCTCTCCTTGATGCCTCTCCCACTCTATTTATAAACATGGAAAAGGATGATGTACTTTTAAAAGTAGAAAGCCCACCAGAATGAATGAATGAATGAATGAGCGAACGAATGGCACTGTGGGATCTGCTCATCCCCAGCACCTGGGGGGCCTCTGACTCTCCACTCCTCCCCCCCCCCCCGGCCCAGCGGGGCCCTCTCTCCTACCACAGGGTCAAAAAAGTCTATCTTGTGAACAAGCAGAAGAGCAGGTTCTCTCCTACTATTCTGTCTTGGCTCAAGGGCCTTCTCTGAATAGCAGTGCCCCCCCTCCCCCCTTCCGCCGAAGACCACTGCGGAGATGCTTACTGCACAGAGCTGCCTGCACAGTAGTTCTCCAAAAGAAAACTCTCCTGGGAATTGGGCGGTAGGTTAAACGCAGGTGACACAAAGCACAAAGACCTGTACAAGGATCCTGGTTTGAGCCCCCAGCTCCCCACCTGCTGGGGAGTCGCTTCACAGGTGGTGAAGCAAGTCTGCAGGTGTCTGTCTGTCTCTCCCCCTCTCTGTCTTCCCCTCCTCTCTCCATTTCTCTCTGTCCTATCCAACAACAATGACATCAATAACAACATCAATAACAACAACAATAAAACAAGGGCAACAAAAGGGAATAAATAAATATTACAAAAAAAAAAAGGCTCTCCTTCCTGAGGCTCTGAGGTCCCAGGTTCAAGTCCCAGCACCACCATCAGCCACAGCTGAGCAGGGCTCTGAGAGGAAAAATATCTTCCATACGTAAAGAGCTCTTACAAATCAACAAGGCAGGGCCAAGGAGACAGCAGAATTGTGATGCAAAATAGCTCTCCTGCCTGAGGCTCTGAGGTCCCAGGTTCAATCCCCAGCACCACCATCAGCCAAAGCTGAGCAGGGCTCTGGGGAGAAAAAAAAATCCCACATATGTAAAGAGTGATTACAAATCGACAAGAAAAATCAGGGTCAGGGAGACAGCAGGATGGTTCTGCAAACAGACTCTCCTGCCTGAGGCTCTGAGGTCCCAGGTTCAAGCTCCAGCACCACCATCAGCTAGAGCTGAGCAGAGCTCTGGGGAGGAAGAACAGGTATACTTTGGACAAACAAGGGTTTTGTTATGTCATAGATGTCTTTAGGGGTTAAGGTCTATCTACCGTCAAAATCTGAGTAACCTGGGAGGGATTTCCACCTCTAGACAGGAGACAACTTAAGGGTAAGTTTACAAAAAAAAAAAAAAAAAAAAAAAAAAAAGGACTGGTGTCAGGATCCCGGTTCGAGCCCCCGGCTCCCCACCTGCAGGGAAGTTGCTTCACAGGCGGTGAAGCAGGTCTGCAGGTGTCTCTCTTTCTCTCTCATTTCTCTCTGTCCTATCCAACAGTGATGGCACCAATAACAATAAGAACTATGACAACAATAAACAACCAAAATGTGGCCCGGGGGAGGTGGTGTAGTGGATAAGGTGCTGGACTCTCAGGCCTGAGGTCCCGAATTCAAGCCCTAGCGTTTCATGTGCCACAGGGAGGCTCTGCTTGCCTCTTTCTGTCTCTCAGTAAATAAATAAATAAGCCGATGTTTAAAAGCTGTTGACACATTTGCCCCTGCTTTCTAATAACTAGGTGTATTGTTTCTGGGTTGATGGTGAAACCTTCCTTCCTTTCTTCCTCTTTCTTTCTTTCTTTCTTTCTTTCTTTCTTTCTTTCTTTCTTTCTTTCTTTCTTTCTTTTCTGCCTCCAGGGTTATTGCTGGGGCTTGGTGCCTGCACTACTCCACTGCTCCTGGAGGCCATTTTCCCCCCATTTTATTGGGTAGGGCGGAAAGAAATTGAGAGAGGAGGGGGAGGCAGAGCCAGAGACAAAGAGGCACCTGCAGACCTGCTGTAGCGCCTGTGAAGATTCCTCCCTGCAGGTGCGGAGCTGAGGGCTCAGACCAGGACCCTTGCGGGGTTGCTTGTGCTTAGTACTCTGTGCGCTTAACCCAGTGCTGCATTACCATTTCAGAGCCCCTGAAACTGGGTTCTTTCTGCATGTATTTGATGCACTCACAACAGCCTGACTTTCCCCCCGGATTGTTCTTTTCTTCCTAGATTATGTAGTTTTTTTTTCAAATTGCCCCAACTCTTAATAATAAACAAACAAATAAATAACATTCCTGACATATTTATTTAAAAAAAAAAAAAGTCCACAGGGGCCGAGAGAGAACTTACTGAGTGGGGCAGCGCACTGCTCCTGGAGTCTAGTGTTTCCTTTTCGTTGCCCTTGTTGCTTTATCATTGTGGTGGTGATTATTACTGTGGTTATCCAGGTCCGAGCCCCGGGAAGAGAAAGCAGCTCGGAAGCAGTGAGACAGTGCGTGCAAAGTCCACGGGAGCCAGAAAGACAGCACATGGGACTTGCGCACAAGAGGTCCTGGGTTCGATTCTCAACACCACCAATAATGGCCAGAGGTGAGCAGTGCCCTGGTGAGAGGAGGCAGCGGGAGGGGGTGGCGGGGCGAGAGTAGGAGGCAGGCAGGAGGGGCCGGACGGTGGTACTCCTGGTTAAGCACGCGTATTACCAAGTGCAAGGACCCGGGTTCGAGCCCCCAGTCCCCACCTGTGGGAAGGTAGCTTTCCGAGTGGTGCAGCAGGGCTGTGGGTGTCTGTCTGTCTCTACCTCCCCCTTCCCTCTTGACTTCTGGCTGTCTCTGTGCAATAAATAAAGACAATTTTTGAAAAAAATTTTTTTAAAGGAGGAGGACAGAAAAAAGCCAGGATATAAGTGGATTTGCCCTCCACTCTTCAAACTCAGACAGGTCAAGGTAATTTTATGATCATGATCATTGTCACAGTTATTATTGCTGCGGGGGTCTCCACATGGGCGGAGTCACTGCTCCCACTGGACTTCTGCCCCTTCCTTTTCACTTTCTTTCTCTCTCTTTTTTTTTTATATTTTTAAAATTCCCTTTTGTTGCCCTTGTTTTATTATTGTTGTTGTTATAGATGTCGTCGTTGTTGGATAGGACAGAGAGAAATGGAGAGAGGAGGGGAAGACAGAGAGGGGGAGAGAAAGACAGACACCTGCAGACCTGCTTCACCGCCTGGGAAGCGACTCCCCTGCAGGTGGGGAGCCGGGGGCTCGAACCGGGATCCTTATGCCGGTCCTTGCGCTTTGCGCCACGTGCGCTTAACCCGCTGCGCTACCGCCCGACTCCTGCTTTTTCCCTCCCTCCCTCCCTTCCTTCATGTTTTAGGGTAGGGATGGAAGGACAGAGAGTGGAAGGGACCCTGGCTGGGATCAAACCCAGGTCAAACATGTAACAGGGTGACACACTGCCCAGGTAACTATTATGCCAGCCCCTTTCTCCTTTATCTGAATTCCAGATAGATAGATAGATACATAGGTAGGTAGGCAGACAGACAGAGAGACACAGGCCTGACAAAGTCCCTGCAGGGCCGGGAGACGGCCCCTCACAGAATGGGAGAAGATCTTCACATGCCAGACATCAGACAAGAGACTAATCACCAAAATATACAAAGAGCTCAGCAAACTTAGCACCAAAAAAGCAAATGACCCCATCCAAAAATGGGCAGAGGACATGAACAGAACATTCACTACAGAGGAGATCCAAAAGGCTAACAAACACATGAAAAACTGCTCCAGGTCAGAGAAATGCAAATAAAGACAACAATGAGATACCACCTCACTCCTGTAAGAATGGCGTACATCAAAAAGGACAGCAGCAACAAATGCTGGAGAGGCTGTGGGGACAGAGGAACCCTTCTGCACTGCTGATGGGAATGTCAATTGGTCCAGCCTCTGTGGAGAACAGTCTGGAAAACTCTCAGAAGGCTAGACATGGACCTTCCATATGATCCAGTAATTCCTCTCCTGGGGTTATACCCCAAGGACTCCATAACACCCAACCAAAAAGAGGTGTGTACTCCTATGTTCATAGCAGCACAATTCATAATAGCTAAAACCTGGAAGCAACCCAGGTGCCCAACAACAGATGAGTGGCTGAGAAAGCTGTGGTATATATACACAATGGAATACTATGCAGCTGTTAAGAACAATGAACCCACCTTCTCTGACCCATCTTGGACAGAGCTAGAAGGAATTATGTTAAGTGAGCTAAGTCAGAAAGATAAAGATGAGTATGGGATGATCCCACTCATCAACAGAAGTTGAGAAAGAAGAACAGAAAGGGAAACAAAAAGCAGGACCTGATTAAATCAAGAGTAGGGCACCAAAGTAAAAACCCTGTGGTGAAGGGGAGAGTGGACATTCAGCTTCCCGGGGCAGCCAGGGGAGGAGGGGGTTGGTGGGATGGGACACAGTCTTTTGCTGGTGGGAATGGTGTCTATGTACACTGCTATTAAAGTGTAGTCATATAAATCACGGTCTAATTAATATGAGAGGCGAAAATTTGATTGTATGTCTCAAACTTTTTAAAGTACAGACTGAGTCTTTTTAATACATAGGCTGAGTCTTTGATATGTTGACTCTCTCAAAAGCCTAGACCAGGGAGAACAGAAGCAACCGGTGGCACAGCTATATACAAGATACTGGGTATTATACAGCAAATCTTAACAAAGGGACTTTTCAAAGCTAACCCAATTACCAAATAATGTGTTGATAACAATAACTATCCATTGTCCTCTTGAACCCTAAGGCAGCAGAAACCTCACATTTCCACTACAGAGCCTATATTTTCCCCCAGTTCTGGAATCTTCGGGTGGGGCCCACTTTCCTGCATGCTTCTCTCAATTCATATCAAAGAATATTGCATCCGCCAATCACAATCTAATCAACGCCAAGGAGTGTCAGCCCAGCTTGCTTCACTTCAGACTGTGTCCAGAGACTTCAGGTGTGGAATGACAACCCTTCAGCTTCATTACTCGGGTGAGACCTTTCCTTTCATAGGATTCTCTAATTCCATTCCAGGCGGTTCACTTCCTAACAAAGTCCCCAAACCCTAGATATAGACCAGGTCCCCTGAGATAGAGCATATGTTCAAACGTGTTCATAAACTAGGGCAAAATGTACACTAGAGTCTGCAGTGAGTACCTCCCAACTCTTCATCTGCACTATTCCAGCCCTTAGGTCCATGATTGTTCAACAATTTGTTTGGCTTTGTATGTTAACTCTCTTTTCAGCCACCAGGTTCCGGATGCCAGCAGGATGCTGACCAGACTTCCCTGGACAGACAACCCCACCAATGTGTCCTGGAGCCTCTGCTTCCCCAGAGCCCTGCCCCACTAGGGAAAGAGAGAGACAGGCTGGGAGTATGGATCCACCTGTCAATGCCCATGTTCAGCGGGGGAGCAATTATAGAATCCAGACCTTCCACCTTCTGCATCCCACAACGACCCTGGGTCCATGCTCCCAGAGGGATAAAGAATAGGAAAGCTGTCAGGGGAGGGGAGGGGATACAGAGATCTGGTGGTGAGAACTGTGTGGAGTTGTACCCCTCTTATCCTACGGATTTTTTAATGTCTCCTTTTTTAAATAAAAGGAAAAAGAAGAGAGAGAGAGAGAGAAATGGAGGGGGCTGAGTGCACACACTACAGTGCGCAAGGACCCAGGTTCAGGCCCGCCCCCATCCCCAGCTGCAGGGGGAAAGCTTCCCGAGTGGTGAAGCAGGGCTGCTGGTGTCTCTCTGTCTCTCTCCCTCCCTATCTCCCCCCTCCCCTCTCAGCTTCTCTGCCTGTCTATCCAATAACAATACATAAATAAAAATAAAATTTAAAAAAATTTTAAAAATTAAGAAATAAGAGAGCGCGAGGGAAAGAAAGAGACAAGGATCAAGAGGTAGGTGGTCTGGGAGGTGGCACACTGGACTCTCAAACTTGAGGTCCCGAGTTCGATCCCCAGCTGCACATGGACCAGAGTGATGTCTGGTTCTTTCTCTCTCCTCCTATCTTTCTCATGAATAAATAAAATCTTTAAAAATAAAAAAGAATCCAGGTGGCAGGGTGAGCTGATAACTGGAGGGGGAGAGGAGTAGGAAAGCTTCTGAGATGGTGGGCTGGTGTGGGGGTGCCTCTTCCTGGGCGTGTCCTCTCTGGGTTGAAGAGAATGTGACTGGAGCCAGCCTGGCTGCTACTCACTCAGCGACAGCAGGGAGATGACTCAGAAACAGACTGAGGTGGCGAGGCAATTCGATTCTTCAGTGATCAGGGAACCCAGGCTTTTAAAGGCCGGACCCGGAAGTGGCAAGTCGGAAAAGGAAATGGCTTGACATGGTTTGGAAAGGGGCGGAGAAAGGCAAAAGGAGGCTGGAAAGGTAGGAACTTCCTTAGCAACTGTTGTGGGTTTGAACTGGTAGGATAAATAATAATACCCTGCAGGCAGGGAGGGTCTTGAGGGTAGAAGGAAGATAGACCAAAGGAATGCAATGGGTGGGGATCTTTCAGGCAAAACAATGATTGTGTAGATAAGGGAGCAGGCCATAGTATCAGGAATGCAGGGAGCTTTGTGAGTCTGATAAGAGGATGGATGGGGAGTCCGGTTAAGCACACATCCACATGGCCTGGAAGCGCAAGGACCAGCTTAAAGATCCGGGTTCGAGCCCCCGGCTCCCCACCTGCAGGGGAGTCACTTCACAGGCGGTGAAGCAGGTCTGCAGGTGTCTGTCTTTCTCTCCCCCTCTCTCCATTTCTCTCTGTCCTATCCAACAACAACGACATCAACAACAATAATAACTACAACAATAAAAAACAAGGGCAACAAACGGTTAAATAAATAAATTTAAAAAATAGAAAAGAGGATAGATGACCCCCTCATTTCAAGCCCTCCCAGTTTCCCAACACTGAGAGCCAGAGACAGAGAGGCACAGAGAGCTCAGAGGTGCCCCCAAGTCTGCGTTGGACTTGCTGTGGTCTCTTGGAGAATGGGGTTTGGGGAGCACCCCGGGGTACCGGCTGTCTCTCCACATCCTCATCTGACCCACTGAGTGTGGCCTCCGGAAGGAGCCCCCCAGCCCATGGCCTCTGCCCCACCCCACACCCCCATTCCTCTAGGTACATTTGACACTCCAGGGGGAGACAGGCACCCAAGACACTCAGTCCCCGAGGTGCTGATGCCACTCAGTTCTCAGGCAGGGGCTCCAGTCTGTCTTCCCCCAGAGATGGGGTCCCCACCGGCCAGGCACCCCTAGTCCTGATGGCCATTGTTGACCTGTTCACGGGTGACAAGGGCCGGCCAACCGCTTCAGAGCAGGAAGAAGGGGCCATGGCACGGGAAACGGTGTTTTGGGTTTTGGGGGGTCTTCTGCCCAGAGCCCCCCGCAGCCAGGGACTGTGAGGTGGGGGCACAGGGGGCGCGGTGTGGGGCCCCTCCCAGCCTGTCTCCCTTGGGTCCCCCCCTTCACTGCTGAGGAGCCACCTGAGTGGGGCCCCGGTGGGGGGCACTGGGGTGCAGGCGAGAGCCCCCCAGGGTCCCCCCACCCCTGACTCAAACACCAAACCCCCAGAGTCAGGAGTCAGCAGAAACTCTGCTTGGCGCTAAACAGGGGAGTTGGGGTACATGTCCAAGAAGTGGGGTGCAAAGGAGTTGGGGGCTCTTCCTGCTGGGGCGGGCTCCCAAAGACACGCGCATCAGCTTTTGGGGTGCATGGAGGGTCGTCCATCATGCGGCATGCACCCCAGGTCCAAGGATCTGCTTTGGGGGAAGGCGGCATGGGGCTCAGGGGTCATAGGACAAGCCTGGGTGGTGCACCCACGTCAAGGATGTGGGGGTGAGTGGGAGAAGGGGGTGATCCCAAGAGCCCCCCACCCCAATTCAAAGAGTTTCGAGGTAAGAGTTTGGGCAGGGAGTCCAGGGCACCCACCCCCAAATTCAGGGAGTTTTGATGGAGAGAGAGACTAGGCAGGGGTGTCTCTGGGTTCCCCAAATGAAGGATTCGGGGGGAACAAAAAAAAGCGAGAAGAGACCCTCCATCTTTTGGGGAAACCCCTGATTCAGGACATTTGGGGGGAAAAGTTGGAGGATGGGAAGGGGTCCCCCTAGTTTGAGGGTGACTGATATGAGGGTCCCCATGATTTGAGGGTCCCCTCTGTTGGTCTGCTTCTAAATTCTGCTTCTAAGACCCCTTCTGTTGCATTGCTTGTGGTCTGTTTACATCAGTGTTTTGTTCGCACTGGTTTAATCCCCACTGGTTCGCTGGTTTTTCCTTCTCCCCACCCCCTATCCTACGTACTTCCTCTTCCTGACACTTCCGCCTCAGGAGACATACAGGACAGGATTGTGATTAGAGAGAGCTAGATCGAACTGAATTCCCGCTCAACAAAGATTGAACCGTGTTCCCATGTTCCCAGCTCAGCCATGAGTCCCTGGTCGTCCCTCTCCCGCCCTCAAAGCTAGCCCGGCATCTGGCGTCCCGAACTGGGACAGGCACCCTCATATGAGGTCCCCCTAGTATGAGTGCCCCCTAGTTTGAGGGTCCCGATAGGAGGGTCCCCTGACAAGAGGGTCCCTAGGATTTGAGGGTTCCCCTAGCTTGAGGGTTGCTGGCTTGAGGGTCCCCTGATCTGAGGGTCCTCCTAGGTGAGGGTCCCCATAGCTTGAGGATCCCCCTAGTTGAGAGTCTCCCTAGTATGAGGGCCCCACTAGTCTGAGGGTCACCCAAGTTGAGGGTCTCCATAGTTTGAGGGTCTCCCTAGTTGAGGGTTCCCCTAGTTTGAAGTCCCCTAATTTGAGAGTCTCCCTAGTTGAGGGTCCCCCTGTTGAGTGTCCCCATGTTGAGTGTCCCCCTGTTGAGTATCCCCTTAGTTGCATGTCCCCCTGTTGAGTGTCCCCCTAGTTGAGGTCCCCCTAGTTGAGTGTCCCCTTAGTTGAGGTCCCCTGTTGAGTGTCCCCCTGGTTGAGGTCCCCCTGTTGAGTGTCCCCATGTTGAGTGTCCCCCTAGTTGAGGTCCCCTTGTTGAGTGTCCCCATGTTGAGCGTCCCCCTAGTTGAGGTCCCCCTAGTGAGGGCCCCCTATTGAGTGTCCCCCTAGTTGAAGTCCCCCTGTTGAGTGTCCCCCGCTGAGTGTCCCCCTAGTTGAGGTCCCCCTATTGAGTGTCCCCCTAGTTGAAGTCCCCCTGTTGAGTGTCCCCCTGCTGAGTGTCCCCCTAGTTGAGGTCTCCCTGCTGAGTGTCCCCCTGTTGAGTGTCCCCCTGTTGTGTCCCCTGCTGAGTGTCCCCCTGTTGAGTGTCTCCCTGTTGAGTGTCCCCCTGTTAAGTGTCCCCTGCTGAGTGTCCCCCTGTTGAGTATCCCCCTGTTGAGTGTCCCCCTTTCAGTGTCCCCCTGTTGAGTGTCCCCCTGTTAAGTGTCCCCCGCTGAGTGTCCCCCTGTTGAGTGTCTCCCTGTTGAGTGTCCCCCTGTTGAGTGTCCCCCTGTTGAGTGTCCCGCTAGTTGAGGTCCCCCTGTTGAGTGTCCCCCTGTTGAGTGTCCCCCTAGTTGACATCCCCCTGTTGAGTGTCCCCCTAGTTGAGGTCCCCCTAGTTGAGGTCCCCCTGCTGAATGTACCCTGTTGAGTGTCCCCCTGTTGAGTGTCCCCCTAGTTGAAGTCCCACTGTTGAGTGTCCCCCTGATGAGTGTCCCCCTGTTGAGTGTCCCCCTGTTGAATGTCCCCCTAGTTGAGTGTCCCCCTGTTGAGTGTCCACCTGTTGAGTGTCCCTCTAGTTGAGTGTCCCCCTGTTGAGTGTCCCCCTAGTTGACGTCCTCCTGTTGAGTGTCCCCTGAGTTGAGGTCCCCCTAGTTGAGGTCCCCCTGCTGAATGTACCCTGTTGAGTGTCCCCCTAGTTGAAGTCCCCCTGTTGAGTGTCCCCCTGTTGAGTGTCCCCCTAGTTGAAGTCCCCCTGTTGAGTGTCCCCCTGTTGAGTGTCCCCCTGTTGAGTGTCCCCCTAGTTGAGAGTCCCCCTGCTGAGTATCCCCCGGTTGAGTGTCCACCTGCTGAGTGTCCCCCTGTTGAGTGTCCCCCTGCTGAGTGTCCCCCTGTTGAGTTTCCTCCTGTGGAGTGTCCCCCTAGTTGAGTGTCCCCCTAGTTGAGTGTCCCCCTGCTGAGTGTCCCCCTGTTGAGTGTCCCCCTAGTTGAAGTCCCCCTGCTGAGTGTCCCCCTGCTGAGTGTCCCCTGTTGAGTGTCCCCCTGCTGAGTGTCCCCTGTTGAGTGTCC
Organism: Erinaceus europaeus; assembly: GCF_950295315.1. Classification (NCBI taxonomy): domain Eukaryota; kingdom Metazoa; phylum Chordata; class Mammalia; order Eulipotyphla; family Erinaceidae; genus Erinaceus; species Erinaceus europaeus. The sequence goes on from NC_080184.1 coordinate 2,170,199, forward strand.
CCCTGCTGAGTGTCCCCCTGTTGAGTGTCCCCCTGTTGAGTGTCCCCCTGTTGAGTGTCCCCATGCTGAGTGTCCCCCTGTTGAGTGTCCCCCTGTTGAGTGTCCCCCTGCTGAGTGTCCCCCTAGTTGAGAGTCCCCCTGCTGAGTATCCCCCGGTTGAGTGTCCACCTGCTGAGTGTCCCCCTGTTGAGTGTCCCCTGTTGAGTGTCCCCCTGTTGAGTGTCCCCTGTTGAGTGTCCCCCTGTTGAGTGTCCCCCTGTTGAGTGTCCCCCTAGTTGAAGTCCCCTGCTGAGTGTCCCCCTGCTGAGTGTCCCCCTGTTGAGTGTCCCCTGTTGAGTGTCCCCCTAGTTGAAGTCCCCTGCTGAGTGTCCCCCTGTTGAGTGTCCCCCTAGTTGAAGTCCCCTGCTGAGTGTCCCCCTGCTGAGTGTCCCCCTAGTTGAAGTCCCCCTGCTGAGTGTCCCCCTACCGGGGGCGCCCTGATCTGAGGCCCCGACGCACGACGACTGTGCTCAAGCGGAGACAAGCCGGGGCTCCGGGACCCCCCACCCGTGTGCGCGTCGCGGCCGAGCCGGGCGCCGGGAGCCGGGCGCCGGGAGCCCGCAGGTGGCGGGGCGGGGAGGCCCCCACGAGGCGCCGGGGCGGGGCGGCCGCAAAGTTTGCGCGGCGGAGGGGCCCCGAATCCGAGGTGCCGGACGCCCCGGCCGGGCGGGAACTGCGCGCAAGTGGGGCGCGGGGCGTCTGGGCGGCGGCGGGCGGAGGTCGGGGTGTCGCCGCCCGGCCGGAGTGGGGTCCCGCCCGCCCGCACCCACGCCGCCCCTCACCTGGAGTTCGGCCGGGAGTTCGGGCAGCGGCTCCTGCGGCGGCTGCGGCGGCGGCGGCGGCGGCTGCGGCGGCGGCGGCGGCGCTGCGTGTCGGCCGGTTGGTAACAGTCTCCAGGGCTACAGTCTCTATGGCGGCCGCTCCCGCCCGCGCCGCCGGGAGGGGCGTTGTCACCGGCAACCGTTACCAGGCGCCGCGCCCCGCCCGCCCGCCCGCAACGGCCGCCCGCCAACCGCCTCGGGGGCGGGGCTCCGGGCCGCGCGGCGCCGCTATGGGTCGGTCGACCTGCCAGTCCGGATCGGGAGGCGGGTCCCGAGACCTAGGGGGCGGGGCGGAAGGCCGTGCCGCGCTTCTATTGGTTAAAAGGGATGCCAGTCGCTTCGAGGGCGGTTCCCGGTGCTCAGGGGGCGTGGCGTCGTGCCGCGCGGGGCTTCTATTGGTCCACGGAGCTGCCAATCCAAGAGGGGGAAGTTCTAGGCATGGGCGGGGCGGGGCGAGGGGCCTTGCCGCACTCCTATTGGCCCAACGGGATGCCAGTCTCAAAGGAGGCGCTGCTTGGAGCTGAGAGGGCGGGGCGTCTGGCCGCTCGGGGCTTCTATTGGTCAATCCAGCTGCCAATCCAAGAGGGGGCAGTTCTAGGCGCGGAGGGGGCGGGGCAAAGGGCCTTATGAGGCGCCTATTGGCTATTCGAAATGTCAGTCGTTCAGGGGGCGGTTCCCGGCGCTGAGAAAGCTTGCGCACCAGGACCCCGCGGAGCTTCTACCGGTCAAGCAGGCTGCCAATCCTAATTGGGGGCGGGTTCTAGGCGCGGAGAGGGCGGGAAGCGGAACCGTACGACGACGAGCCTATAGGCCAGTCACTCAGAGGTACGGAGAGGGCGGGACATAGGCCCGTGCTAGTCGCTATTGGTCAAGCGAGCCGTCACTCACTCAAAGGGCGGGCCCCCACCAATGCAGAGAAGGCGGAGCGCCTGGCCATTTCGGGCTCCCATTGGTCAACCAGACGACTAGAGGCGGGACTTCTGGCAGTACGGTGTTTCCATTGGTCAACGGGATTGTCAGTCAACCGGTAGGCAGGACCAGGTGCACAGAGGCGGGATGCAGGGCTGTGAAGCGCGTTTATTGGCAGTCAGGCTGCCAATCTTCCGAAGGGCGGGTAGAGGACCTCTTCCGACCAATCAGAGTACAGGGGGTGGGGCCAGGCGGGAGGCGCGTTTTGAAAAGGGGGGATTGGCGGCGGTGGAGACCTGATGGAGGGGGACTTGGGGGGGTTCCCGGATGGCTGAGTTTGGGGCTCCGGGGGGAGCACGCATTTATCCCCAGAAATCGTGACCAGGCCTCCAGGAATGGTCGTCCGGCTTCTGCAAGCTGAGTTTGTTTTGTTTTTTTAATAAAAATATTTTTTTGTTAAAACGAGTAAAAAGAAAATAAATAAATAAATAAAACTGAGTCACAAGTCCAAAGGTAATTTTGTGGCCACGGAGGGTATCTGGGAAGCTTGGATTTGACCGAATTCGGTGTTTTCAGTATCTAGTATTATTGTTATTATTATTAAAGCCTAGGGTTTTTATATTAAAGATTGGGGTTATTTTAACATTTGCTTTTGTGTTTTAAGGTTTTTTTTTTTAAGATTAGGGTTTTTTTAAATCTTAAAATACATGCATTTTTGTTTTCTATTTATTATTAAAGATTAATTTGTTATATGGAAAACTGAGAAATGTCATGCATGTACAAACTATTGTATTTACTGTCGACTGTAAAACATTAATCCCCCAATACAGAAATTTAAAAATTATAATAATGCCAGGGATCAAACTCGGGGCCACAGGCCGGAGAGTCCAAGACTTTATCCACTGTGCCCCCCCCCCTCCACCCACTTTTTTTTTTTAATTGAATTATTTTTTATTGCCATTGGTGCTGACACTCCCCGTGGCCAATTTTTACTTTCTTTCTCTCTCTCTCTGTATGAAACTGTCCCTTTTAATATGCAAAAAATAAAATAAATATTTATTTGTATTACCATGCTCTGGTATAAAGTAAACAAATAAATAAACAAATAAGTAAGGTCTTAACTAGGAACACAGTCACACACAGTTTTGTTTGTTTTTTTTCCCCTCCAGGGTTATTGCTGGGGCTCGGTGCCTGCACCATGAATCCACCGCTCCTGGAGGCCATTTTTTCCCCCTTTTGTTGCCCTTATTGTAGCCTCGTTGTGGTTACTATTATTGCCATTGTTGATGTCGTTCGTTGTTGGATAGGACAGAGAGAGATGGAGGGAGGAGGGGAAGACAGAGAGGAGGAGAGAAAGACAGACACCTGCAGACCTGCTTCACCGCCTGGGAAGCGACTCCCCTGCAGGTGGGGAGCCGGGGGCTCGAACCGGGATCCTTACGCCGGTCCTTGTGCTTTGTGCCATGTGCGCCAAAGCCACTGCGCCACCGCCCGACCCCCACACCCAGTTTTTGTAAATAAGTCTCTGTTATTATTTTCCCCAGAGCCCAGCTCTGCTCTGCTTGATAGTGGTGCTGGGGACAGAACCTGGGACCTCGGGACTTCAAGTTGGGGTGGGGGCGAGTCTCTTGCAGAATCACCACACCATCTCCCAGGTCCCAGTGAACCAAGTCTGACGGGCACACAACCCCCCACCCTGGCTTTGTGAATAAAGTTTTTTCTCTTTTTTTTTTTTTTTACCAGACCACTGCTCAGATCGCACTTAGAGTGGAGCAGGGGATTGAACCTGGGACTTCAGAGCCTCAGGCGTGAGAGTCTCTTTGCAGAACCATTATGCTATCTACTCCTACCCTGCGAATGAATTTTTTTTAATTTTTTAATTTTTATTTATTTATTTTGCTTGCAGGGTTATTGCCGGGGCTCGGTGCCTGCACCATGAATCCACTGCTCCTGAAACCATTTCCCCCCTTATTTATTTATTTATTTATTTATTTATTTATTTATTCCCTTTTGTGCCCTTGTTGGTTTTTTATTGTTGTTGTAGTTATTGTTGTTGTTATTGTTGTCGTCGTTGTTGGATAGGACAGAGAGAAATGGAGAGAGGAGGGGAACACAGAGAGGGGAAGAGAAAGACACCTGCAGACCTGCTTCACCGACTGTGAAGCGACTCCCCTGCAGGTGGGGAGCCGGGGTTCGAACCGGGATCCTTACGCCGGTCCTTGTGCTTTGCGCCACCTGCGCTTAACCCGCTGCGCTACCGCCCGACTCCCAGGATTTTTTTTCCCCGCAAAACCTTTCCTCCTCCTTCTCCTTCTTTTATTTTTTCCTCCTCCTCTTCCTCTTTCTTTCGAAAGAGAGTAAGAGAGAGAGGTGAGAGGGAGAGGGGAGCAAAGTCCTGCTCCACTGCTGCTGAAGCTTCCCCTACGTCCCAGGTCCCCCGCTGCCCCAACATGGTTTCGGGAGGTTGGAACCCAGGTCCACGTGCATGGTAAAGTGTGTGCTTCCTCGGTGAGCTATCTCCCAGTCTCCTTCCTTTCGTTTGGTCAGTTCTATTCATGAGAAGCCTCTAAGAATGACTTCTTAAAAAATATTTTATGGGGAGTCGGCCGGTAGCGCAGCAGGTTAAGCGCAGGTGGCGCAAAGCGCAGGGACCAGCACAAGGATCCCGGTTCGAGCCCCCGGCTCCCCACCTGTAGGGGAGTCGCTTCACAGGCGGTGAAGCAGGTCTGCAGGTGTCTGTCTTTCTCTCCCCCTCTCTGTCTTCCCCTCCTTTCTTCATTTCTCTCTGTCCTAGCCAACAATGACGACGTCAATAACAACAATAATAACAACAATGCGAAACAAGGGCAACAAAAGGGAAAATAAATAAATAAATAAATAAATGTTTTAAAAATAGTCAAAACCTCTTAAAATATATATATATATTTTTTTATGGGGGTTGGGCGGTTGCCGGATGGTGGCGTACCTGGTTGAGCGCACATGTTACAGTGCACAAGGACCTGGGTTCGAGCTCCCAGTCCCCACCTGCAGGAGGAAAGCTTTCTGAGTGGTGAAGCAGGGCTGCAGGGGTCTCCTTGTCTCTCTCCCTCTATTTCCACCTTCCCTCTTGATTTCTGACTATATCTATCCAATAAATAAAGACATTAAAAACAATTTTTTTAATCTGTAACCATCTTGATCTAAACTTCACACCTGGAAATAGGTGATTTTGTTTTTAAAAAGATTGCTTTATTAATGAGAGAAAGAGAGAGAGAGAGAGAGAGCCCTTTGAGCGAGTGACGTCTCGCTTGACCAATAGCGAGTAGCAAGGGCCTATGTTCCGCCCACAGCCCTGCCCACCCTCCATGGGCTCCCTGGGTGCTGTCCATGGTGCTGAGAGAGGAGAGACCCCACAGCCCTGCCCACCCTCCATGGGCTCCCTGGGTGCTGTGCCTGGTGCTGAGAGAGGAGACACCCCACAGCCCTGCCCACCCTCCATGGGCTCCCTGGATGCTGTCCATGGTGCTGAGAGAGGAGAGACCCCACAGCCCTGCCCACCCTCCATGGGCTCCCTGGGTGCTGTGCATGGTGCTGAGAGAGGAGACACCCCACAGCCCTGCCCACCCTCCATGGGCTCCCTGGGTGCTGTGCCTGGTGCTGAGAGAGGAGTGACCCCACAGTCCTGTCCACCCTCCATGGGCTCCCTGGGTGCTGTGCCTGGTGCTGAGAGAGGAGAGACCCCACAGCCCTGCCCACCCTCCATGGGACTCCCTGGGTGCTGTCCATGGTGCTGAGAGAGGAGAGACCCCACAGCCCTGCCCACCCTCCATGGGCTCCCTGGGTGCTGTCCATGGTGCTGAGAGAGGAGAGACCCCCACAGCCCTGCCCACCCTCCATGGACTCCCTGGGTGCTGTGCCTGGTGTTGAGAGAGGAGAGACTCCACAGTCCTGCCCACCCTCCATGGAGGCCCCCTCATGGGTGTGGAGGCCGGGGCAGCCGTGATGTCACAAGCGCTGGCTGGGACAGAAGGTTCTGGAAGGGTGCTGGGACACTGGGCTGCCCACCCCTTGCCTTGTGTATCTGGCCCCGTCCTGGCTGGATCCAGATGGTTAGGGGGCCAGGGAGGCCCGAGATCAGCCTTCCAGGAGGGACAACTGGTCAGCCACGTTCCTGGAAAGTAAACACCTTGAGTGACTGTATGTCCCAGCTCCATCTGCACCCTCATGGCCAGAGACCCGTCTCCTGAGGAGAGGCAGGTTATGGCGACATAGAGGGGACACCTGGGGGTGGTGGTGAGGGGAGACTGGCAGACCCCCTTCTTTTTAAAAAAATATTTATTATTTATTTATGCCTTTTTATTGCCCTTGCCTTTTATTGTTGTTGTTGCTATTGTTGTTATTATTGTTGTCGTCATTGTTGGATAGGACAGAGAGAAATGGAGAGAGGAGGGGAAGACGGGGAGAGAAAGATAGACACCTGCAGACCTGCTTCACCGCTTGTGAAGTGACTCCCCTGCAGGTGAGGAGCCGGGTGCTCGAACTGGGATCCTTACACTGGTCCTTGTGCTTTGCCCCACATGCGCTTAACCCACTGCACTACCACCCAACTCCCACAGACCTCTTTCTTTTAAGAAGTATTTCAATAGATTTTTTAAAAATTTCCTTAACATATTTGACCTATTTATTATTGGCTAGAGACAAAGAGAAATCCAGAGAGGAGGGGGAGATAGAGAGGGAGAGAGACAGAGAGACACCAGCAGCCCTGATCCACCACTCGTGAAGCTTTCCCCCTGCAGGTGGGGACCATGGGCTTGAACCTGGGTCCCTGTGCACTGTAACATGTGCACCACCACCACCCAGCTCATGTTGATTTCTATAAATTATCTAGTTTATTTCAAGAGAGAGAGGAAGCGAGGGATCCAGGCAGTGGCACATTACAGTGCTCACAGACCCAGGTTCGATCCCCCAGGTCCCCACCTGCAGGGGGAACTTCACAAGTGGTGGAGCGGGGCTGCAGGGGTCTCTCCCTCTTAATCTCCACCTCCTCTCTCAATTTCTCTCTTGTCTCTGTCTAATCATTAATAAATAATTTTTAAAGAGGAATTGGGGAGAGAGCTTCCTTCTGGCATGTAAACTAGCGGGGCCCCAAGGGGTCCTCAGGCTTTGAGTCCAGTGCTCTATCCACTGCCCCACTTCCCGCCCTGCAGCAGCTGGGTTAAGTTCATGCCAAGCCAGGGAAGGACCTCAGTCCCCTGGGTGACTCCTTGAGCCATGAGGACCCTCCACCTTGGTTCAGTCCCCACAGCCAGAGACATGTTTAAGGCTACCATCTTGCTCCCTATCCTGTGTGACCCTCACCTGGGGTCCGAGGCCCAGACTTCCTAGCAGACACCTTGCTGCTCTGGGACCCCCAGCAGGAAGCCACACAATGCATGTGGCTGTTTCTTCATCCTCAATTTGGGTCCAGGATCCAGGCTTCAAGCAGCCACACACGAGGAATAGGGAGAGAGGGAAAGGTAGAAAGTAAGGGTGGGAGAGAGAGACCAGGAAGAAAGAAGAGAATGTGGAGAGAGAGATAAGAAGAAGGAGAGATGGAAGGAAGGAAGGACAGACGGATGGGCTGATGATAAATGAGTGGGTGATGGATAGATGGATAGAAGAGTGGATGGATACTTGGATGAATAGATACTTGAATAGATGGATGTATACTTGGATGGATAGATGGATGGATGGATGGATGGATGGATGGATAGATGGATACTTGGGTGGATGAGTGGATGAGTGGATGGATGGATGGATGGATGGATGGATGGATGGATGGATGGATGGATGGATACTTGGATAGATGGATGGATACTTGGATGGATGGATGGATGGACGGATACTTGAATGAATGGATACTTGGAAACTTGGATAAATAGATGGATGGATGGATGGATGGATGGATGGGTGGATGGATGGGTGGATGGATGGATGGATACTTGCATGAATGGATACTTGGTTAAATAGATGGATGGATGGATGGATGGACAGATGGATGGGCTGATGATAAATGAATGGGTGATGGATAGATGGATACTTGGAAGATGGATAGAAGAGTGGATGGATACTTGGATGAACAGATACTTGAATAGATGGATGTATACTTGGATGGATGGATGGATGGATGGATGGATGGATGGATGGATGGATAGATGGATACTTGGGTGGATGAGTGGATGAGTGGATGGATGGATGGATGGATGGATACTTGGATAGATGGATGGATACTTGGATGGATGGATGGATGGACGGATACTTGAATGAATGGATACTTGGAAACTTGGATAAATAGATGGATGGATGGATGGATGGATGGATGGGTGGATGGATGGGTGGGTGGATGGATGGGTGGATGGATGGATGGATACTTGCATGAATGGATACTTGGTTAAATAGATGGATGGATGGATGGATGGACAGATGGATGGGCTGATGATAAATGAATGGGTGATGGATAGATGGATACTTGGAAGATGGATAGAAGAGTGGATGGATACTTGGATGAATAGATACTTGAATAGATGGATGTATACTTGGATGGATGGATGGATGGATGGATGGATGGATGGATGGATGGATGGATAGATGGATACTTGGGTGGATGAGTGGATGAGTGGATGGATGGATGGATGGATGGATGGATGGATGGATGGATACTTGGATAGATGGATGGATACTTGGATGGATGGATGGATGGACGGATACTTGAATGAATGGATACTTGGAAACTTGGATAAATAGATGGATGGATGGATGGATGGATGGGTGGATGGATGGGTGGATGGATGGATGGATACTTGGTTAAATAGATGGATGGATGGATGGATGGACAGATGGATGGGCTGATGATAAATGAATGGGTGGATGGATGGATGGATGGATGGACACTTGGATGAATGGATACTTGGATGGAGGGATGGTCTTATATCAGGATGCATGGCAGGATGTCTGTCTATCTGCCTCCTTTAATTTTCATTCCTCTTGTCCTTACCAAGACTCCCCTGTTCTGGGCTGATTTTTCCTGATAATAAGATGGAGACAGAGACATGGAGGTGTAGAGAGGGAGACAGAGAGGGAAGGAAGCACACCAGAAGGTCCCCTCAGGTGTCCATAGAGATGTGTTCATTCCCGCCCTGAACCATGCACACGACCTGGGTTCGAGCCCAGATCCCACTGCTCTGGGAGAAGTTCCCTCTCTCTGTCTCTTACTGAGAATGCAGCCTACGGCCCTGAACTCACACGTCCCCGCTCTGTGAGAGACAGGGAGACAGAGAGAGACAAAGAGATAGGCTCCAGGTGGAACCCTGGGCCCCAGGCTCTGACAGCCCACCCTCTTCACAGACCCCAAGCAGATACGACAGAGCAGCCCCAGGATGCCCCGCAGACAAGACCCCTGGTGGGGCCCGGACCTCAACTTGGGGTTGAACTCAGAGGCAGCCTACACCTACAAGGGGATCCACAGTCGGACCAGGCCTGAGACCCCCGGGCCCCCGGCTGGCAAGCTGGAGAGACTGGAGATAGAGGAAAGCGATTCTAAAGGTACTTGAGCCCAGACAGCCGGGGACAGCGGGGCATGGAGGGGGGGACAGCAGGGGACAGCCAGGGAAAGAGGGGGACAGCTGGGGATGGGGGGACAGCCAGGGACAGCGGGGCATGGAGGGGGGACAGCAGGGGACAGCCAGGGACAGCGGGGCATGGAGGGGGGGACAGCAGGGGACAGCCAGGGAAAGAGGGGGACAGCTGGGGATGGGGGGACAGCCAGGGACAGCGGGGCATGGAGGGGGGACAGCAGGGGACAGCCAGGGAAAGAGGGGGACAGCTGGGGATGGGGGGGACAGTCAGGGACAGTGGGCCACGTCCACTCTCCTCCTCCTCCTCTTCCTCTTCTTCCTCCTCTTCTTCCTCCTCTTCCACTTCTCCTCATCCTCCTCACCCACCTCCTACCACTCCTCCTCCTCCTCCTCCTCCCTCCTCCTCTTCTTCCTCTCCTGCTCCCCTTTCTAGTCACTGAGCCCTGAACTCACGTGAACAGAGGTCACCTGAGCCTCAGTAGCAAACTCTGGGGATGTCAGCAGCACCACACCTCTGCTGCAGGGGGGCTTGTGGGCGCGGGGGAGATGGCGTGATGGTTCTGTAAGGAGACTCTGAGGGCTCAGGTTCAGTCCCCAGCACCACCATCGGCCAGAGCTGAGCAGGGCTCGGGGAGAAATAAATAAATAAATGCAAAATATCCCTACAGAAAGATAGAAACAGGCTGGGTTTATGGATCCTTCAGTCAATATCCACGTTCAGTGGAGAAGCAATTACAGAAGCCAGAGCTCCCTCCTTCTGCTCCCCATAAAGAATTGTGGGGGAATCGGGCAGTAGGGCAGCGGGTTAAGCGCATATGGCGCAAAGAGCAGGGACCTGCAGTTTCCATTTATTTATTTACTTAAGATTTTATTTATTCATGAAGACAGAAGGAGAGAGAGAGAGAACCAGACACCACTCTGTTAAATGTGCTGCCAGGGATTGAACTCAGGACCTCATGCTTGAGAGTCCAGTGCTTTATCCACTGCGCCACCTCCCGGCCCATGTTACCTTTTATTTTAATTAAAAAAATTTTTTTTGTTTCTTCTCCCCCCCCAGTGAATCAGTAGCTTCTGGGAAGGGCAGGTTTTGAACCTGAAAACTCGGCCTGGTTGTCTCCGAGTACACAGGCAGAACCACTACTCCAGCCGGACCCTGGACTAATTTTTATTTTTTATAAAATGGAGACACTGACAAAACCATAGGATAAGAGGGAAATAACTTCACACAATTCCCACCACCAGAACTCCACATCCCATCCCCTCCCCTGATAGCTTTCCTATTCTTTATCCTTACCTTTTTTTATGTTAAGATAAACTTGATTTTTTAAAAATTAACTTTATTTAGTGGATAGAGACAGCTGGGGATACAGAGGGAGAAAGACTGGTCTGAGAGGTGGATAAAGCATTGGGTTCTCAAGCATGAGGTCCTGAGTTTATCCCCGGCAGCACATGGACCAGAGTGATCTCTGGTTCTTTCTCTCGCTCCTCCTATCTTTCTCATTAACAAATAAATAAAATTGGGGTCGGCGGTAGCGCAGCAGGTTAAGCTCACATGGTGCAAAGCTCAAGGACTGGCGTAAGGATCCCGGTTCGAGCCCCCGGCTCCCACCTGCAGGGGAGTCGCTTCCCAGGCGGTGAAGCAGGTCTGCAGGTGTCTGTCTTTCTCTCCCCCTCTGTCTCCCCTCCTCTCTCTCATTTCTCTCTGTGCTATCCAACAACAACATCAATGGCAACAATAATAATAACGGCAACAACAAGGGCAACAAAATGGGAAAAAATAGTCTCCAGGAGCAGTGGATTCATAGTGCAGGCACCCAGCCCGGCAATAACCCTGGGGGCAAACTAAATTAATTAATTAATTTAATTAATTTAAAAAAGAGGGAGAGAGAGAGAAACCCACAGCCCTGTTTCACCACTCACACAGCTTCCCCCCCCTGCAGGCGGGGAACCGGGTGCTCGAACCCAGGTCCTGTGCACTGTAACATGTGCTGCTCAGACAGGTGCGCCACCACCCGGCCCCTCTCTACGGCAGTTGCCAGTGGAGGGCACGGCGGGGGTGGGGGGCACCGAACTCAGGTATTGGGAACTAGACCCTGTGATCACGTCATTTGGGAAATCAATACGGAATCACTCACGGAATGAAAACGCAGTCGAGACACAGAGGCGAAACAACGAAAGCCTTTGTCCCCCTTCCCGGCGGCCATGGGCAGTGGAGCACAGGCCGTGGGTCACACATGCGGACGAAGAGGTCATCATTCGCATGAGCAAGCACGGCCCGGGCCACGAGGCTCCCATCACCATCCCTGACCTGTTTCGGGAGTCCGTCCTGCGTTTCGGCTCCTACTCAGCCCTGGCATCCAAGACCCGGAACAAGTGGGACGTTCTCAACTTTAACCAATACTACACATTCTGCCGGAGGGCTGCCAAGGCCCTCATCAAGGTGAGCCTGCCTGCCTGCCTGCCTGCCTGCCTGCTTCCCTGCTTTCCGTGTTTTCTTTATTATTTTCCCCAGAGCCCTGCTCAGCTCTGGCTGATGGTGATGCTAGGGATTGAACTTGGAACCTCAGAGCCTCAGGCATCAATGTCTTTCCATTAAAATAATTTTTGGGGGGAGGGGTGGAAGTAGATATCATCATGGTTCTGCAAAGAAATTCTCCAGCCTGAGACTCTGAGGTTCCAGGTTCAGTTCTCAGCAGCACCATCAGCCAGAGATTATTAGGGCTCTGGTGATGATGATGATGATGATGATGATGATGATGGAGGGGGCATGTGGTGGCACACCTGGTTGAGCACACATGTTACAGTGCACAAGGATCCAGGTTCAAGTCCCCAGCCCCCATCTGCAGGGGGGAAGCTTTGCAAGTGGTGAAGCAGGGCGGCAGGTCTCTCTCTCTCTCTCTATCTATCTATCTATCTCCCCCTTCCCTCTCAGTTTCTGGCTGTCTTTAGCCAATAAATAAAGACAAGAAAAATTGTAATTAAATTATTTTAAAACTTTAAAAGAAAGATTTTTGGGGCTGGAGAGATAGCACCCCGGTTCTACAAAAAGACTCTCCCACCTGAGGCTCTGAGGTCCCAGGTTCAACCCCCAGCACCACCATCAGCCAGAGCTGAGCAGGGCTCTGGGCTCTCTCTCTCTCTCTCTCTCTCCCTCTCTCTCTCTCTGTCTCTCCCTCTTGTCATCAGTGCTATAAGATTACTTTCTTTCAGACATATAGAAAAACACAGAATCAGAAAAGCAGAGAGGAACCCCAATCCTGAAGCTTCCATCGCTGCGGGTGGGGGCCAGACCTGAACCCGGGCCGAGCCCCCGGCGAGCAGCTCACTGTCCAGGTGTGCGGCCCTTGGTGAGCTCACGGGTCTTTGCTGTTCTCTCCCATCCAGCTGGGCTTGGAGCGCTTCCACGGGGTCGGGATCCTGGGGATCAACTCGGTGGAGTGGATCATCGCCTGCATGGGGTCCATCTTGGCGGGGTGAGAGCTGGGGGCGGCTGGGAGAGGGCCCCCACTGGGGAGGCAGATGGAGCTGTGGGTTTGTGCCTGGTGCTGAGAGAGGAGAGACCCACGCCCCTGCCCACCCTCCATGGGCTCCCTGGGTGCTGTCCATGGTGCTGAGAGAGGAGAGACCCCACAGCCCTGCCCACCCTCCATGGGCTCCCTGGGTGCTGTGCCTGATGCTGAGAGAGGAGAGACCCCACAGCCCTGCCCACCCTCCATGGGGTTCCCTGGGTGCTGTGCAGGGTGCTGAGAGAGGAGAGACCCCACAGCCCTGCCCACCCTCCATGGGGCTCCCTGGGTGCTGTGCAGGGTGCTGAGAGAGGAGAGACCCCACAGCCCTGCCCACCCTCCATGGGCTCCCTGGGTGCTGTGCAGGGTGCTGAGAGAGGAGAGACCCCACAGCCCTGCCCACCCTCCATGGGCTCCCTGGGTGCTGTGCCTGGTGCTGAGAGAGGAGAGACCCCACAGCCCTGCCCACACTCCATGGGGCTCCCTGGGTGCTGTGCCTGGTGCTGAGAGAGGAGACACCCCACAGCCCTGCCCACCCTCCATGGGCTCCCTGGGTGCTATGCCTGGTACTGAGAGAGGAGAGACCCCACAGCCCTGCCCACCCTCCATGGGGCTCCCTGGGTGCTGTGCCTGGTGCTGAGAGAGGAGACACCCCACAGCCCTGCCCACCCTCCATGGGCTCCCTGGGTGCTGTGCCTGGTGCTGAGAGAGGAGAGACCCCACAGCCCTGCCCACCCTCCATGGGCTCCCTGGGTGCTGTGCAGGGTGCTGAGAGAGGAGAGACCCCACAGCCCTGCCCACCCTCCATGGGCTCCCTGGGTGCTGTGCCTGGTGCTGAGAGAGGAGACACCCCACAGCCCTGCCCACCCTCCATGGGGCTTCAGCCCTGGCCCACATGCATGATATATTGTGTACTTTACTGCATGAGCACAGCTCAATCTTGCAAAAAAAATAATTGACTTACTTGTTTATTAAATGTATTTCACAAGAGACACAGGGTGGGGGGCACGGAGACCAGAGCCCTGCTCAGCTCTGGTTGATGGTGGTTCTGGGGCTTGAACCCAGGACCTCAGAACCTCAGGCGGGAGAGTCTTCTAGCAGAAATTATCATCATCATCATCATCATCATCATCATTATTATATCTCCCTGCGTCCAGCTCAGCTCAAGCTGAGTCCTGACTCTTGGCCAGGTCCTCTCCACCCCCGGACCCCCAACTCCCAGGACAGGCTCCCCCTAAGTTGGGGTGTGTTTGCTTTCCCCAGGGGCCTTTGCGTGGGCATCTATGCCACCAACACGGCCGACGCCTGTCATTTCGTCATCACGCAGGCCAAGGTGGACGTGCTGCTGGTGGAGAACGACCAACAGCTGCAGAAGATTCTGTCGGTAACTCAGCTCCCCGCCTGCACTTCCCACTCGCGGCCACCAGGGGGCGCTCGGGGCCCAGCCGGGCAGCTCTGAGTCCAGGTAGCACCAGAGGCCCTGGAGGTGGTGGTGCAGTGAATAGAGCGCTGGACTCTCAGGTCCTGAGTTCAATCCCCGGCCTGCAAGTAGCAGAGAACTGCTCCTCCTGTACTAGAGAGATGATAGATAGATAGATAGATAGATAGATAGATAGATAGATAGATAGATAGATAGATAGATAGATAGATGATTGATAGATGATAGATATTTAATAGATAGATTAGATAAGTAGATAGCTATAGATAGATAGGATAGATAGATGATAGATAGATGATAGATAAATAAAAACATTTAAAATAGTTTTTTTTTTGCCTCCAGGGTTATTGCTGGGGCTCGGTGCCAGCACCATGAATCCACTGCTCCTGGAGGCCATTTTTTTCCTTTTGTTGCCCCTGGTTGTTTTATCATTGTTGTGGTTATTATTATCGCTGTTATTGATGTCATCGTTATTGGACTGGACAGAGAGAAATGGAGAGAGGAGGGGAAGACAGAGAGGGGGAGAGAAAGACAGACACCTGCAGACCTGCTTCACCGCCTGTGAAGCGACTCCCCTGCAGGTGGGGAGCTGGGGGCTCAAATCGGGATCCTTCGGCTGGTCCTTGTGCTTCGCGCCACGTGCGCTTAACCCGCTGTGCTACTGCCCGACCCCCCATTTAAAATAGTTTTCAGGGGCTTGGGCTCAAGCTCCTAGTCCCCATCTGTATGGGGAAATCTTCACAGTTGGTGAAACCAAGGATGCAGGTGTCTGTCTGTCTGTCTCTCTCTCCGTATTTTTAAAAGAAATATATTTATTTATTTATTACTGGATAGAGACAGTGAGAAACTGAGAAGGGAGGAGAGATAGAGAGGCGAGAGACAGAGAGACACCTGCAGCCCTGTTTCACCACTCCTGAAGCTTCCCCCCATGCAGGTGGGGACCAGGGGCTTGAACCCGGGTCCTTGTGCACTGTAATGTGCGCACTCAACCAGGTGCACCACTGCCTGGCCCCCTATCTTCTTATTTTAAAGATTTATTATTGGACAGAGACCGAGAGAAATTGAGAGGAGAGAGGGAGAGAGGGAGAGAGACACCTGCAGCCTTGATCTCTCCCTCCCTGCAGGTGTTGGGAGCCAGGGGCTCGAACTCGGTTCCCGGAGAATGAGTCCCAGCATGCTGAGGGCAGACAGACAGGCCCGGGGTTGGGGGTGCAGCAAAGGAGGTCCATGTGTCCAACCTCCTCTGTCCAAGCCCGGGGATCTCCCTACCACCACCTGCCCTCCATGTCTCTCTGTCTGTCCATGTCTGCCTCTCTCTCTCCTTCTGTCTCTGGGTGAGAGCCCCACGGACCGTTCTTGTAGATTCCACATGGCGGCAAGGAGATGCTGAAAGCCATTGTGCAGTACAGAGCCCCCATAAAGCAGAGCTGGGAGAACCTCTACAGCGTGAGTTGGGGGGGTGGGGGTGGTCCCAAGGGTTCCCAGGGGGGCACTCATGCACCACCACCCAGCCTCTCCACCTCTCTCTCTCTACATGAAAGAAAAATGATCTCTGGGGTCTCGCCCCTCTTAGGGGTGGTGGCAGCGAGGGCCGGCATGATGGCTGCCCTCTTGTGTCCACTCTCCCTGCAGTGGAAAGACTTCTTGGAGCTGGGCAGCCACATCTCAGACTCGCAGCTGGACCAGCTCATGGAAAGCCAGAAGGCCAACCAGTGTGCCGTACTCATCTATACCGCGGGGACCACAGGCAACCCCAAGGGCGTCATGCTGAGTCACGATAATGTGAGTGGGGGCGCTCAGTGGACTCAGGGCCAGGCCCTGAGTTCAATCCCCATCATTGCCTGAGCCAGAGGGAGTCGCTGCTTCTCTCCTCTCTCTTGCTCTGTCTCTCTCTGTGAGTCTCTCGGTCTGTCTGATGGAATAAATGAAAACTGTCTTTTATATTTAAAAAAAGTTTTTTTTTGTGATCACTTTTTTTCTTTGTTGTCTCCAGGGTTAGTGCAGGAGCTATGAATCCACTGCTCCTGGAGGCCATTTTTCCCCCTTTTGTTGCCCTTGTTGTTGTAGCCTTGTTGTGGTTATTATTATTGTTGTTGTGCTCTTCGTTGTTGGATAGGACAGAGAGAAATGGTGAGAGGAGGGGAAGACAGAGAGGGGGAGAGAAAGACAGACACCTGCAGACCTGCTTCACCGCCTGGGAAGCGACTCCCCTGCAGGTGGGGAGCTGGGGGCTCGAACCGGGATCCTTACGCTGGTCCTTGCACTTTGTGCCACATGCACTTAACCTGCTGCGCTACCAGCCGACTCCCACTTTCTTACTTTTTATAGACACAGAGAAGTAATGTCAACAGAGACCCCACAGCCCTGCCCACCCTCCATGGGCTCCCTGGGTGCTGTCCATGGTGCTGAGAGAGGAGAGACCCCACAGCCCTGCCCATCCTCCATGGGCTCCCTGGGTGCTGTGCCTGGTGCTGAGAGAGGAGAGACCCACAGCCCTGCCCACCCTCCATGGGCTCCCTGGGTGCTGTGTCTGGTGCTGAGAGAGGAGAGACCCCACAGCCCTGCCCACCCTCCATGGGGCTCCCTGGGTGCTGTGCCTGGTGCTGAGAGAGGAGAGACCCCACAGCCCTGCCCACCCTCCATGGGCTCCCTGGGTGCTGTGCCTGGTGCTGAGGAGACACCCCACAGCCCTGCCCACCCTCCATGGGCTCCCTGGGTGCTGTGCCTGGTGCTGAGGAGACACCCCACAGCCCTGCCCACCCTCCATGGGCTCCCTGGGTGCTGTGCAGGGTGCTGAGAGAGGAGAGACCCCACAGCCCTGCCCACCCTCCATGGGGCTCCCTGGGTGCTGTGCCTGGTGCTGAGAGAGGAGAGACCCCACAGCCCTGCCCACCCTCCATGGGCTCCCTGGGTGCTGTGCCTGGTGCTGAGAGAGGAGACACCCCACAGCCCTGCCCACCCTCCATGGGCTCCCTGGGTGCTGTGCCTGGTGCTTCTGTGGGGTGCTTGGGCTCAAACCCGCAGCCTCACCAGTGGCGAGTTGTGCTTCCCACACGACCGCCTCCTGATGGCTGGTGGGCAGACACACAGCACCCCTGGTGGTCGGTCCCGCCCGCTTTGTTTTCCAGATCACGTGGACGGCTGGGGCGGTGGCCAAGGACCTGGGGCTGCACATGGCGGCAGAGAAGCAGGAGGTGGTGGTGAGCTACCTGCCTCTCAGCCACATCGCAGCTCAGATCATGGATGTCTGGATCCCTCTGAAGATCGGAGCATTCACGTACTGTGCTCCACCCGATGCCCTCCGGGTAAGAAAGGGCCGGGGAGACAGCACAGTGGTTCTGCCGGCAGACTCTTCTGCCTGAGGTTCTGAGGTCACAGGTTCAAACCCCAGCACCACTGTCAGCCAGAGCTGAGCAGAACTTTAGGGGGGGGTAATAAGATCCTTCATATGTAAAGAGTTCTTACAAATCAACAAGAAAAAAGGCAGGGCCAAGGAGACAGCAGAAACGTGATGCAAAATAACTCTCCTGCCTGAGGCTCTGAGGTCCCAGGTTCAATCCCCAGCACCACCATCAGCCAGAGCTGTGCAAGGCTCTGGAGAAAAGAATAGTAATCATTGTTGTTGTTGCTGTTGTTGTTGTGGCAGAGGAGGCAGCACAATGATTCTACAAAAAGACTCTCCTGCCTGAGGCTCTGAGGTCCCAGGTTCAATTCCCACCACCACCATCAGCCAGAGCTGAATAATAATAATAATAATGGTAATAATAATAATAATATTTGCCAGATTGCCAGGACTAAAGCTATCAAGGGAGAGGGTAAGTGTCAGATTTGGCGGATGGGGTGTGCAGTGGCTCAATGATCAGGTGCACCTGTCCCCATGCACAAGGACCTGGGTTCAAGACCCCCAGTTCCCCACCTCTAGGGGAGAAGCTTCATGAGCAGTGCGTCAGGCCTGCACATGTCTCTCTCTCTCTCTCTCTCCATTCCTTCTAAGTTTCTCTTTGCCCTGCCAAACTAAATAAAATCAATCAAGTTTTTTTTTTTAACGTTTGCAAATAGTAATCAGATTTGGGGAAAATGTAAAAAAAATGAAAATAAATGTCAGGGCGAGGTGGTGGCACACCTGGTTGAGCCGCACATGTTGCAGTGTGCAAGGACCCAGGTTCAAGCCCCTGGTCCCCACCTGCAGGAGGAAAACTTCATGAGTGGTGAGGCAAGGCTGCAGGGGTCTCTCTGTCTCAGCTTCTGTCTCAATTATCTGGCTGTCTCTATCCAACCAATTTAAAACATTTAAAAATAATATAATATTTATAACAACAACAATAATAATAAGCACCACTATGATAAAAACAACAAGGGTGGGAGTCGGACGGTAGTGCAGCAGGTTAAGTACATGTGGCACGAAGCGCAAGGACCGGCTAAGGATCCCGGTTCGAGCCCCCGGCTCCCCACCTGCAGGGGAGTCGCTTCACAGGCGGTGAAGCAGGTCTGCGGGTGTCTGTCTTTCTCTCCCCCTCTCTGTCTTCCCCTCCTCTCTCCATCTCTCTCTGTCCTATCCAACAACGATGAATCAATGATAGCAACAATAATAACCACAACAATAAAAAACAAGGGCATCAAAAGGAAAAATAAAGAAATATAAAAAAAAAAAAAACTTAAAAAAACAACAAGGGCAACCAAAAAAGGAAAATAAATAATATTTATATGAGTAGCCCAGGAGGTGGGACAGTGCATAAAGACCCAAGTCCCATCTCTGGAGTCACAGGTTCCAGAGGAAGGCTCTGCATCTCTCTCACTAATCATCAATGGGGAAAAAAATTAACTCAATCTGATTGGTCGCTGCCCAGCCAATGGGATGGCTCCCTAGCTTGGGTACCACAGGCTTGTCCATCAGAACAGAGGGACTGTGCTGGGGGCTGGGATGGAGGGTGAGGAGGAGGAGGATGGGGTGAGGGGTGCGTGTGGGGGGATGAGCTCACACCCCTGGGTCCCCCCCACCCAGGGCACCCTATTGAGCACACTGCAGGAGGTGAAGCCCACCGCCTTCCTGGGGGTGCCCCGAATCTGGGAGAAGATGCAGGAGAAGGTCAAAGAGTCGTGCGGCAAGTCATCCAGCCTGAAGAAGAAAGTGTTTTCTTGGGCCCAGAACGTGGGCCGGAAGATGAGCACCCGGAGGTTATTGGGGTAGGTGGGCAGGAGAGTTTCCTCTGGGGCCATAGATCTTCCCATGTGGTGCTGGGGCTCCCAGCACATGGCTGGAATGATTTGTTCTCTTTCTCTCTCCCCGCCCAAGTTTCTTTTTTTTTATACTTTTATTTTCCTGTTATTGGATAGAGACAGACAGACAGGGAGACACCTGCAGGCCCACTTGTGAAGCCTCCCCCTGCTGGTGAGGAACCCGGGAGGGAGCTCGAACCCAGGTCTTTGCGCCTCGTACTATGTGCGCTTAACCAGGTGCACCGCCACCTGCCGCCCCCCTCAGATTTCTTCCTGTTATCCTAGGGTCTCTGATTTGTTTATTTATTTATTTATTTATTTATTTATTTATTTATCTCTTGGGCCTGGAACCACGAATCATAGTTATTCGTTTATTATTTCATTTTATTTCAATTTATTTTATTTTCAGATTAACAAGGAAAAGAGGGAGACAGAGAGCGAAAGAGAAGGAGGAAGAGAGACACCACCGCACCCTTTCACAGCTCATGCAAGAGCTTCTGTGCATGGTGCTCTCCCATGGACCAACCAGGGCCTCGAACCCGGGTCCGCACACATGGGAAAGTGGGACCTCTCCTGGAGGGGAGCCAGTCATCTCCTGGCCTTCCTGGCTGGATTTAATTTCTTTTTCCCTCAAATGGGTAGCCCTTGCCCTGTAGGGAAATAGTGACTGGAGGAGGTGGAGCTTCCAGTTTTGTTCTTGGGTGTGTAATATTCCACCACCACTGTTTCTGCAATGGATCCCCTGAGCTCTGCCTTCTGGCCTGCAGGTTTCACGAAGTGCCCATGAACTACCGCATGGCCAAGGCACTTGTGTTCAGCAAGGTCCGTCAGTCCCTGGGCCTGGAGCACTGCCAATTGTTCATCAGTGGGACGGTGGCCCTCAGCCACGAGACCACCGAGTTTTTCCTCAGCCTTGACATGCCCATCTGTGAGGTCTATGGTCTGAGCGAGAGCTCGGGGCCCCACACAGCCTGCACCCCCAACAACTACCGACCTTTGAGGTACCAACACCCCTTCTCACATTGATTTCATTCAGAGAGAGAAAGAGAAAGACAGAGAGGGGGCTGGGTGGTGGTGCACCGGGTTGAGCGCACACATTACAGAGCACAAGGATCCAGGTTCAAGCCCCTGGTCCCCACCTACAGGGGGAAAGCTTTCCAAATGGTGGAGCAGGGATGAGGTGTCTCTCTCCCTATCTCCGCCTCCCCGTTTCAATTTCTCTCTGTAAAAACCCAATTAAAGGGAGTCGGGTGGTAGCGCAGCGGGTTTAGCGCACGTGGTGTGAGGCGCAAGGATGGCGTAAGGATCCCGGTTCGAGCCCCCGGCTCCCCACCTGCAGGGGAGTCGCTTCCCAGGCGGTGAAGCAGGTCTGCAGGTGTCTGTCTTTCTCTCCCCCTCTCTGTCTTCCCCTCCTCTCTCCATGTCTCTCTGTCCTATCCAACAACGACGACATCAGTAACAACAACAATGATGACTATAGCAATAAAACAACAAGGGCAACAAAAAGGAATAAATAAATATTTAAAAAAAAGAAAGAAAGAGAAAGAAAGGAAGGAAGAATGAATGACGAAAAGGAAAGGGAGGAAGAAAGAACCAAGCCCTTTGGGCCAAGGCTGGCTGAGCAGGAGTCCAGCAAAAGGGATGAGGGGCCCCATGACTTCGAGCCTCAGGCCCCCCTCCCACCTCATCCCTTCAACAGCTGCGGTAAATCCCTGTCGGGCTGTAAGACCCTCCTGTACCAGCAGAACAATGAGGGCGTGGGTGAGGTCTGCCTGTGGGGCCGCCATGTCTTCATGGGCTACCTGGACAAGGCAGAGGCCACCCAGGACACCCTGGATGAAGACGGCTGGCTGCACTCAGGAGACCTGGGCTGCATGGACCATCAGGGCTTCCTTTACATAACCGGGCGCATCAAAGGTACTCAGGGACCTTTTCTCCCAGCACCAGGCACAGCACCCAGGGAGCCCATGGAGGGTGGGCAGGGCTGTGGGGTGTCTCCTCTCTCAGCACCAGGCACAGCACCCAGGGAGCCCCATGGAGGGTGGGCAGGGCTGTGGGGTCTCTCCTCTCTCAGCACCAGGCACAGCACCCAGGGAGCCCCATGGAGGGTGGGCAGGGCTGTGGGGTCTCTCCTCTCTCAGCACCCTGCACAGCACCCAGGGAGCCCATGGAGGGTGGGCAGGGCTGTGGGGTCTCTCCTCTCTCAGCACCATGCACAGCACCCAGGGAGCCCATGGAGGGTGGGCAGGGCTGTGGGGTCTCTCCTCTCTCAGCACCAGGCACAGCACCCAGGGAGCCCATGGAGGGTGGGCAGGGCTGTGGGGTCTCTCCTCTCTCAGCATCAGGCACAGCACCCAGGGAGCCCATGGAGGGTGGGCAGGGCTGTGGGGTCTCTCCTCTCTCAGCACCAGGCACAGCACCCAGGGAGCCCATGGAGGGTGGGCAGGGCTGTGGGGTGTCTCCTCTCTCAGCACCCTGCACAGCACCCAGGGAGCCCATGGAGGGTGGGCAGGGCTGTGGGGTCTCTCCTCTCTCAGCACCAGGCACAGCACCCAGGGAGCCCCATGGAGGGTGGGCAGGGCTGTGGGGTCTCTCCTCTCTCACCACCCTGCACAGCACCCAGGGAGCCCAGGGAGGGTGGGCAGGGCTGTGGGGTCTCTCCTCTCTCAGCACCCTGCACAGCACCCAGGGAGCCCATGGAGGGTGGGCAGGGCTGTGGGGTCTCTCCTCTCTCAGCACCCTGCACAGCACCCAGGGAGCCCATGGAGGGTGGGCAGGGCTGTGGGGTCTCTCCTCTCTCAGCACCAGGCACAGCACCCAGGCAGCCCCATGGAGGGAGGGCAGGACTGTGGGGTCTCTCCTCTCTCAGCACCAGGCACAGCACCCAGGGAGCCCATGGAGGGTGGGCAGGGCTGTGGGGTCTCTCCTCTCTCAGCACCAGGCACAGCACCCAGGGAGCCCATGGAGGGTGGGCAGGGCTGTGGGGTCTCTCCTCTCTCAGCACCAGGCACAGCACCCAGGGAGCCCCATGGAGGGTGGGCAGGGCTGTGGGGTCTCTCCTCTCTCAGCACCCTGCACAGCACCCAGGGAGCCCATGGAGGGTGGGCCGGGCTGTGGGGTCTCTCCTCTCTCAGCACCAGGCACAGCACCCAGGGAGCCCCATGGAGGGTGGGCAGGGCTGTGGGGTCTCTTCACCCTTGTCTGTGCCTCTGAAATATAATCAGATATTGGACTAAGAAGACCTCCAAGTGATACATACCATTTATTCCCGGGGGCACCAGTTCCAACCACTGGCACCACCTTCTGCCGGAGCTGAGTGCAGTGTGTGTCTACTTTGCATGTCATCAGATATATGTATTTAGTGTGTATTTGGAGATAGATAGAGAGAGAGAGAATAATCCTTTGACTTCTGTGAAGCTGTACATTAGTACATTAAACTCAATATCTTAGGCTTCAGAGTCCAGAATTTCATCCACTGTATCACCCTCTAAGCTGCAGGAATGATTATTTTTTATATGTTTTATTTTCATTAGAGAGAACCATGGAAAGACAGAGAGAGCAACAGCCAGAGCTCTGCTCAGCTCTGGCTGCGGGTGGTGCTGGGGATTGAACCTGGGACCTCAGAGCCTCAGGCAGGAGAGTCTTTTGCAGAACCATCCTGCTGTCTCCTCAGCCCTGCAATAATTATTCTTATTATTTTAAATAAGTTTTGTTTTTTTTTTTAAAGAAGCAGACAGGCTGGGGAAGATTTTTGGTCCATGTCCACCATCTGCATGTCCGAGGCCTCAGGCTTCGTTTCAGGCCCTCATGTTTGCTGAGTCGGGGTGTGCTCTGGTCTCTCTGTCTGCCTGTGTGTCTCCTATGAGAATTTCAAATAACAGGATGCCGGATGGCTTGGGAGAGGAAGGGGGGGTCATGGAAAAGGCCCGTCCTCCCTTGTAGAAATGCTTATCACGTCGAGCGGGGAGAACGTTTCCCCTGTGCCGATTGAGAACAAAGTCAAGGAGAGGCTCCCTATCATCAACCACGCTGTGCTGGTGGGCCACCGGGAGAAATTCCTCAGCATCCTGCTGACACTCAAGGTCGGGGCTCTCCCACTCGGGGTGGGGTTGGGGGAGCCAGGAAGAGGGAAGGGTAAGGTGGCCCTGGAGCCCACGGTAACTGGCTGTGCGGGGTTGGGGGGGGTCAGTGTGAGGTGGACAAGTTGAGCGGCGAACCCACCAACAAGTTGAGCCTGGAGGCGGTCACCTTCTGCCAGAAGCTGGGGAGCCAAGCCACCACCGTCTCGGAAATTGTGGAGTTCCACGACCCGTTGGTTTATAACACCATCCAGGAGGCCATCAATGCCGTCAACCAGGAGGCCGTGTCTACCGCCCAGCGTATCCAGAAGTGGGTTATACTGGACAAAGATTTCTCCATCTATGGCGGGGAGCTGGGTGAGGACGTCCCCGGGTGTCCCCCGCCCCCACCCACCAAGCACCCCCCCAGCTCCCTACTTCCCCCCCCATGAGCTGAGACCCAGTCTCCCCTTCCCACTGAAGGCCCCACATCCAAGATCAAGAGACAGTTCATAGCCCAGAAATACAAAGACCAAATCGAAAACTTCTACCACTGACTTCTTGCAGGCCCCAGGGTGAGCCAGGTGTTGGGGGGTGGTGGTGGGGGCGTTGGTTTGGTTGGGCGGGGATCACACACACACACACACACACACACACACATACACACACACACCGGGTCCAACAGACATGTACAGTCACAGCACCACATAAGAAATGCTATCACCAGGTGTAGCCGTGATGCTGTGATCTCTCACTTCTTCTCTCTCTCTCTCTCTCTTTTAACATTTATTATTATTATTATTTTAACCACAGCATTGTTCAGATCTGGCTTAAGGTGGCGCGGGGGATTGAACCTGGGACTTTGGAGCCTCAGGCCTGAGAATCTGTTTGCATAACCATTATGCTGTCTACCCTCCAACCTAACATTTATTTTAATGAGAGAAGGGGGGGTAGGGGGGGAGAGACACCGACCAGAGGCCTGCTCAGCTCCGGCTGATGGTGGTGCTGGGGATGGAACCTTGGAGCCTCAGGCATGCAAGTCTTTTTTTTTATTATTACTATTTAATTTTATTATATTTATTTATTTTTCCCTTTTGTTGCCCTTGTTGTTTTTATTGTTGCTGCTGTTATTGCTGTCCTTGTTGTTGGCTAGGACAGAGAGACATGGAGAGAGGAGGGGAAGACAGAGAGGGGGAGAGAAAGACAGACACCTGCAGACCTGCTTCACCGCCTGGGAAGCGACTCCCCTGCAGGTGGGGAGCCGGGGGCTCGAACCGGGTTCCTTATGCCGCGTCCTTGCACTTTGCGCCACGTGCACTTAACCCACTTCACTACTGCCTGATTCCCTCTTATTTTTACAAAAGTAAATTGTGAGTGATCCGGGAGCTGGCGCAGTGGATAAAGCACTGGACTCTCAAGCGTGAGGTCCTGAGTTCAATCCCCAGCAGCACATGGACCAGAGTGACGTCTGGTTCTTCTCTTTCCTCCTATCTTTCTCATGAATAAATACATAAATAATATTTATTTTTTACCAGAGCACTGCTCAGCTCTGCTTATGGCTGTGCAGGGGACTGAACCTGAGACTTCAGAGACTCAGACATGAGAGTCTCTTTGCAGAACCATTATGCTATCTACCCCGCCCATAAATAAAATATTTAGATAACAAATAAAAGTAAACTAGGGGGGCGTAAAGGACCAGTGTACGGATCCCGGTTCGAGCCCCTGGCTCCCCACCTGCAGGGGAGTCGCGTCCCAGGCAGGTGTCTCTCTCTATCTCCCCCTTCTCTGACAATCTCTGTTTCTCTCCAAAGTAAATAGAGTAAATTAAAAACAAGTGTACTATAGATAATAAACACATGGCAACATATATATATATATATATATATATATATATATATATATAATTTTTTTTAACCAGAGCCCTGCTGAGTTCTGGCTGATGGTGGTGCTGGGGACTGAACCTGGGACCTCAGAGTTTCAGGCAGTTTTTTGTTTTTGTTTTTGCAGAACCACTGTGCTGTCTCCCCTGTCCCACTCACTAAGTCTTTTTTTTTTTTAATATTTAAATATATTTGTGTGGTCCGGGAGGTGGCACAGTGGATGAAGCGTTGGATTCTCAAGCATGAGGTCCTGAGTTCAATCCCCGGGAGCACATGTACCACAGTGATGTCTGGTTCTTTCTCTCTCTCTCTCTCTCCTCCTGTCTTCATGAATAAATAAATAAAATCTTTAAAAAAAATTAAATTAAATGTATTTGTATTTATTTATTTTCTATTTTTGTTGCCCTTGTTGTTGTTGTCATTGTTAGGACAGAGAGAAATGGAGAGAGGAGGAGAAGACAGAGGGGGAGAGAAAGACAGACACCTGCAGACCTGCTTCACCACCTGGCCCCCAGGCTCACTGCCTTCCGGAAGAATCAGATCCAAGGAGAGGGAAGAGGCCGGCCCTCCTTCAGCCCTAGCTCAAGCGAGGCAGTTTAGGGGATGGAAATGTGAAAAGCCATCTGTCTTCTAAGCCCTGGCCTGACCTTGAGGAAAAAACTGGCACTTTGTCTTTTCTTTCCGCAGAGGGCTGGTGGAACCAACAGAAAAGGCTTCACATCTTTGGAGAGCTGGGGGGCGGCCCCACCCACTCAACTTCTTGGGGAGACACCACGAGTCCTTCCATCAAGCTCTGGTATTAAAGCGCTTCAGGATGCAGAGCTGACAACGCGTGTGACGTCTTGTACGGGGATCGATCACTTAGCCTCGCCGTGCCTTGGTGTCTCTTATCTTTCCAAGTGGAGTGGGGGGTGGAAGTGGGAGGGAGGGATATAGATTTATTTCTGTGCAGAATCAGGGGCACCCTCAGGAAAACTAGGCTGGGAGCTGTGGAGCCTTATGCGTGCAAGGCATCAGTCACAGGTAAATATATATATATATATGTAACAAACAGCGAGAGAGAGCGAGGGAGAGGAGGGGGCAGAGCATCACTCTGACATGTACAATGCTGGGGATTGAATTGGGGACCTCAGTTATGAGAGTCCTTTTGCATAACCCCAAAGCTTCCTCCAGTGCGGTGGGGGCCAGGCCCAAACCCAGGTCACACACATGGCAACGCAGTGCACTCACTGCCCAGGTGAGCTATTCCAACGGCCCCCAAATTTCTTTTTCTTTTCTTCTTTTTTTTTTAAGATTCTTTTATTTATTTATTTTCCCTTTTGTTACCCTTGTTTATCACATTGTTGTAGTTGTTGTTATTGATGTCGTCGTTGTTGGCTAGGACAGAGAGAAATGGAGAGAGGAGGGGAAGACGGAGAGGGGGAGAGAAAGACAGACACCTGCAGACCTGCTTCACCGCCTGGGAAGCGACTCCCCTGCAGGTGGGGAGCCGGGATTGAACTGGGATCCTTCTGCTGGTCCTTGCGCTTTGCGCCACATGCGCTTAACCCGCTGCGCTACCGCCCGAGTCTTTTTTTTTTTTTTTTTTTTTTAAACCAGAGCACTGCTCAGCTCTGGCTTAAGGTGTTGTGGGGGGGGACTGAACCTGGGACTTTGCAGCCTCAGGCATGAGAATCTCTTTGCATAACCATTATGCTACCTACCCCCCACCCCCAAATTTCTTTTTCTGACACCAGCCCTGGGCTCTCAGGGCGCCCGCACCAAACCTTCCTTCCCCAGACCCCATCACTGTGACCTCGGTAACCCCTGCCCATGGATGCCCTACTCGGGGTTCCCTCTCCGACCGGCTGCCTGGGGGTCTCTGCCACCACCATCTGCCCCCTCACCCCATCAAGGCTCAACCACGCCGACGTGAACCCCCCACCCCACAAACTCTGCCTTCTTCCTTTCCGCCGCCTTTTTTTGGGTACTCCCCCTCGCCACCACCTTCTCTCGGATACCTGGGGTCTCACCAGCCCCTGACCCCCCCCCATCCAGGTCCCATCCCTGTTCCTACCTCCCCCATCCTCCGGGATCCCTATCCCCAGATCCCCCCATCCTCGGGGTTCTCCATTCTCATGGGTCCCACATCTCCAGGGAGATCAACCCTTGGGGTTTTCCCCATATTCCGGGGTCCCCCACCCCAGGCACCCCCATCCTCTGGAGTCTCCAGCTCCTGGGGAACCCCATCCTCTGGTCCCAGATCCCCGTGCACTCCCCCCCTCCTCGGGGACCCTATCCTATGGGGTGCCCCCTCCTTGCGGAATACAACCTCAGGTCCCCCCGTCCTCCGGGGTGCCTTACCCCCGGCACCCATCCATGTGCACTCCAACCCTCGGGGTCCCCCATTCTCCTGGATGCCTCACCGCCGCTCCCCAGTCTCCGAGGTCCCCCCATCCTCCGGGGTCCCCCACATCCCCAGGTCCCCCCTTCTTCCGGGGTCCCTGTCCCCAAGGTACCCGACCCCCAGGCCCCTCATACCCAGGAGGTCGTCCCATCCTCCGGGATCCCCCACCTCCAAGTCCCCCCATCCTCCGGGGACCCCAACCCTAGGCGCCCCTTCCTCCGGGGTCTCCCGCTCCCAGGTCCGCCCATCCTCCGGGGACCTCAACCACAGGTCTCCCCTTCCTCCGGAGCCCCCCCGACTCAAGGACCCCCATTATACGAGGTCCCCCAAGCCCAGGTGGCCCCTTCCTCCGGGGTCCCCGACCCCCCAGGACCCCATCCTCGGAAACCACCACCACCAGGGCCCCCATGCCCAGGTCGTTCCATCCTCCGGGGTCCTCCACCCCCAGGTGCCCTCATCTCCGGGGACTCAACCCCCAGGACCCTATACTCCGGGGCCCCCCAAGCCCAGGTTCCCCCATCCTAAGGATCTCCATCCTCCGGGGTGCCCCACCCCCAGGTCCTCCATCCCCGGGGCCCCTATTCCTAGAGCCCCCCAGATCCAGGGTCTCGGCTGACCCTGAGCTCCCCACCCGCAGGCCAACTCTACTGGACCACGAGGTGGCACTGGGTGGCCCCAGCTACACCACACGGAGCTCGCACTACAGCTCAGCGTGGGAGCCTCTGGGCGCCGCCATGATGGCCGGCAGGAACTGACTGCGCCTGCGCGCAGGCCTGGCCCCGCCCCTCCGAGACTCGCGCCTGCGCTCTCTACGCCCGCCGCCTGCCTCGTTCTCGCTTCTACGCCCGCGCGACGCTCCTCCCCGTCTCGGCTGTGCTGCGGCTGCGCCTGCGCCTGCGCGCTTCTCCCGCCCTCCCACTCTGCCTGAGCGCTGAGACCCGGCTTGGCGGGATTTCTGGTTCGAATCCCAGTTCTGGCGTCCGGAGCCCTGTGTTCTTGCCCAATTTAGTACTTTCCAGTTTTTTTTTTATTTATTATTTATTTTAACGAGAACGATACAGAGAGAGGGGGAGGAGACCCATGCTCAGCTTTGGCTGATGGTGGTGCTAGGGATTGAACCTGGGACGTCTGAACCTCAAGCAGGAGAGTCTTGTTTTTTTTTTTTTTTTTTTTCCACATAAAAAAAAAAAAAAGGGGTCGGGCGGTAGCGCAGCGAGTTAAGCGCAGGTGGCACAAAGCGCAAGGACCGGCGTGAGGACCCTGGTTCGAGCCCCGGCTCCCCACCTGCAGGGGAGTCGCTTCCCAGGCGGTGAAGCAGGTCTGCAGGTGTCTGTCTTTCTCTCCCCCTCTCTGTCTCCCCCTCCTCTCTCCATGTCTCTCTGTCCTGTCCAACAACGACATCACTAACAACAATAATAACCACAACAATGTTAAACAACAAAGGCAACAAAAGGAAAAATAAATAAATATTAAAAAGGCGGGGTGAGTCAGGCGGTAGCTCAGCGGGTTAAGCGCAGGGACTGGCGTAAGGATCCCGGTTCGAGCCCCCGGCTCCCCACCTGCAGGGGAGTCGCTTCCCAGGCGGTGAAGCAGGTCTGCAGGTGTCTGTCTTATTCTCCCCCTCTCTGTCTTCCCCTCCTCTCTCCATTTCTCTCTGTCCTATCCAACAACGATGACAACAATAACAACAGTAATACAACAAGGGCAACAAAAGGGAGTAAATAAAATATTTATGGGCAAAAAACGGAATAAATAAAATAAAAAATAATAATAATGAGTGAGAGCATTGGAGTTTCCTCCGGTACCTTGGTGAATCCCATGTGTGGTGCCCGGGTTCAAACCCAGACCACACACATAGCATAGCATATGCTGTATAAAATGAGCTGTTTCTGGGTTTTCTTTAGCGTCAGGGCAAGGCTACTAGAAATGTCTTTTTTAAAAAAAAAATATTTATTCTCTTTGTTGCCCTTTTTTATTGTTGTTATAGATGTCGTTGTTGTTGGATAGGACAGAGAGAAATGGAGAGAGGAGGGGAAGACAGAGAGGGGGAGAGAAAGACACCTGCAGACCTGCTTCACCGCCTGGGAAGCGACTCCCCTGCAGGTGGGGAGCGGGGGACTCGAACCGGGACCCTTATGCCTTGTGCCACCTGTGCTTAACCCGCTGCGCTATCGCCCAACTCCCATCTTTTTTTTTTGCCTCCAGGGTTATCACTGGGGCTCGGTGCCTGCACTCACCAATCCACTGCTCCTGTGGCCATTTTCCGCATGTTTGCCCTTGTTATTGAATAGGACGGAGAGAGATGGAGACAGAGGGGAGAGGCCAATAGACACCTGCTGACCGGCTTCACCACTTGTGAAGCTTCGGGGCTCAAACTCGGATCCTTATGTGGGGCCTTGTGCTTCGCACCCTGTGTGCTTAACCTGCTGCGCTACCACAGGACCCCCTGAGAGATGTATTTATTTGTGCTTAATATTAAACATATAAAAATCCTCCTAAAATTACAATTTCACGGGGGCCAGGCTCACATTAGAGTGCGCCAAGGACCTGGGTTCAAGCCGCTGGTCCCCACCTGCAGGGGCAAAGTTTTGCAAGTGGTGAAGCAGAGCTGCAGGTGTCTGTCTCCCCATTTCCCTCTCATCTGTCCTATCCAATAAAATTCGGCAGGGGGAAGTTTTTATTTGTCAGATATTTTTATTTGTATTTTATTATGTATTTTTATTTGTCAGATATGGACAGAAATTGAGAGGGAAGGGGGAGCCAGAGGCAGACCCCTCAGCCCTGCTTCACCTGCAGGTAGTGGCCAGGGTGGGGAGCACCGGCTTGGCCCCCAGGACACCCGCCCGCCCTCTGGTGGTCACTGGATGGAGGACACATGGGCTGCTTTGTGGAGTCCGGGTCCCAGGAATGAAGCCCCCACCTGTCTTTGTCCATGGTGCCAGGCTCGTAGCCGGGGTCTCACAGGCACAAGGCCTGCGCTTTGTGGCTGAGCCACGTCCCCACCCGTGGGGGCCAGGGGGGCTGTGAAAGGAAGGAGCCCAAGGGGGTGTGTGGTAGTGGCAGAGGGGGGTCTCCCCGGCCCTCAGCTGTGCCGGGAGCAGGTGGTCAGAGGAGGGTTCTGCCCAGCCCACCATGGCACACAACGGCCCACCTGCCCACCCCATTCAACACCCATCCCCTTCCTCCTACCCATCCCTGGTCATCCTTTCTTCCTCCTCTTAGAACTGACCCACCCACTGACCCATCCATCCATCTACCAACCCACCCACCCATCCATCCATCCACCCACCCATCCATCCACCCACCCACCCACCCACTCACTCATCCACCCATCCATCCACTCACCCACCCACCCACTCACTCATCCACCCACCCACCCATCTATCCATCCATCCATCCACCCACTCACCCATCCACCCACCCACCCATCTATCCATCCATCCATCCACCCATCCATCCACCCACTCACCCATCTATCCACCCACCCACCCATCCAGCCATCCACCCACCCATCCAACCATCTACCCACCCACCCACCCACCCATCCAACCATCTACCCACCCATCCAGCCACCCACCCGTCCATCCACTCACGCGCCCACCCACCTTGAAGCTCCCAGAGCAGACCATTCCTTTTCCCCAGGAGCAGAAATAGATGGTGCCCCGCCCTCCCCCCAAATAATAAAACTGACAAGAACCACACACTGGGCACTGGCCACGCGGCCTTTCCTGTCTTTATTCCACTTCCCTTATGTTTCCCTCTCTCTCTCTCTCATTACTATTATTATTTTTTTTTTTTGAATTTTTGTTTTGTATAAAATTCCTCCATCATTTCACAATGGAACAAAAACGAAACAGAACAGAGTCTTAAAAACGCGGGACAGACGCGGTGGGGTCTATAAAAGACGCGAGCCTCCGTGTGGCTGCCCCCCCCAGCCCCGGGCACGGGTGGGGGGGACAGGAGGGGAGAGGACGTCCCCCCACCCTGCTCCTGGGGAGACACGCACACTCCTTTGTAGGAAGAAAAAAAAAAAACAGAAAAACAAATAACAGAAACAACCCTGGGGGTGTGTGTGGGAACCTCTGCTTCAGGCCGGGAACGACTCTCAGGAGTAGTTGGGGGACTGGGGCGCCGGTCCCTTCCTATGAAGTGTCCCCCCCGTGGGGCGGGGGGCGCGGGGCACAGGCGGCGGAGGTAACGGAGGCCGACGCGGACAGTGGGGGGCTGCCCGGAGGGGTCCCCCGTCCAAGGACCGCTGACCCTGCGAGTATTGCTGGCCTGCAGGAGTGGGGGGGTCGCACTGCACCTGGGGGGGCCGGATGCCGAGCTGGGAGCCGGGAGTAGGGGTGCGGGGGGGCCCTCCTGGAAGTGGGGGCGGCCTGGCGGGGCCAGAGGCTGCTGTGGTGGCCTTGAGAAACCGGGGGCGGGAGGGCCGGGTCCCGGGGGACCCCCTCTTGAGGACCCCGACCCACGGTCCTGTCTTATTTGGCAAAAGCTCATCATCATCATCATCATTATCGTCGTTGTCATTATTATTTCTCTCTCAAAAGTTCCAAGACTCGGTTCGCGGGAGAGGATCCTGGGGGAGGAGGCGGCCCCCCGCGTGCACACGCGCACACACACGCACACGCACACGCGGCTGCACCCGCCGGGGTCATGTGGCCCCTGCCTCCAGGTAGCTCTGCAGCTTGCGGACGGTGCTCTCGTCCAGGGAGAAGAGGTCGAAGTCGAAGGTGGTGTTGGTCACGTTGAAGTGGCCCGTCTCCTCGATCAGGTTCACGATCTAGGGGGACCGGGGGCTCAGGGGCGCCCTCGCTCGGCTGGGCCCCGCCCACCCCACTCTGGGGACCCCTCCCCACTCCCTGGGGTCCCCCACCTGCTGCAGTACGTTGCGTTCTCTCAGCGCCATGAGCCTGCGGTGCAGATCCACCAGCTCCTCCGTGTAGGCCTGGGGGGACAGTGGTCAGCGCACCCAGCCTCGCCCGTGGCCCCACAGCCCCCCGACCCGGACCCCCCCCCCCCCCCCCCCCCGGCCGCCCACCTTGTCGTAGGCGCCTTTCTTCAGCATTTTGTCCGGCTTCCCGCAGGGCTCAGGGCTCCTCCGGCCAGACGTCTGGGGACGGGGAGCTGCTTCTGAGCCCCGCCGCCCACCCCCCCGGCCCCCCCTTGGGTGGGGACCCTCCTCTCCCCCCAGCCGGGCCCCCACTCACCTTGCTGCTAGGCGGCGGCTTCTGGGGCGGCAGCGGCTCGCGGGGCAGGCAGGAGTCGGCGCTGTGGTCGCTGTCGCTGTCGCTGAAGGTCAGCCTGGGGGCAGCCGGCGCCTTAGGACCCCCCAGCCCCGTGGGGGCCAGGCCCTCCCTGCAGGCCAGGCCGGGAGACCCCGCGTCTCAGCTGAACCACCCACCCTGGGGGCGTCCCGTGGGGGTGGGGGCCGTGGGAGTGTCCCTCTGTGCTAGGGCGGGATGGCCCCTGCAAGGCTCTGCCAACAGCGGGCGGTCTGTCTGTCTGTCTGTGGCCGGCACCAGTCTGCACCCCCCACCCTGCTCTGGCTGAACCCCAGAACCCCAGGCCGATGGTGGGGATGGTTCTGCAAGGGGACGAGGGGGTCGCTGAGGGGCTGGGGGTCCCAGCCGCCAATGTGGCTCATGGGGGAGACTCAGGGGGGCTGGAGGCCCACCCCAACACCCCAGGTACCCAACAACCTCAGGCCTGCCACCTCAAACCACGGGTCCACCTGTCCCAGGACCCAGTGGCCCAGGGCCTCACTCCAGGCCCATGTCCCCCAAGTCCCCAGCCCTGGGCACCCAGGACCCTGTCTCCGCAGCCCCAGCACCCCCCCCCCCCCCCCCCCCCGTCACCAAGGCACCAGTCCCCACAGGCCCCTGTCCCCCAAGCCCCCTATCTCCCCAGCCCCAGCCCCCTAGCCCTAGGCACCTGTCCCCCAGGCCCCCTGTCCCCCCAGCAACAACTCCCTAGTCCCAGCCTGTCCTCCCAGCCCCTCCATCCACTCCAGCCCCCGGGCAGCCCCAGCCCCATCACCTGGAGTCCCGGGGGTGAGCCTTGCCCGCCGCGTCCTCCCCAGAGGAGGAGTCGTCCTCGTCATCAGACTCTTCCGACTGCAGGTCCTCCACCATGGAGCGCAGGGGGCCTGGGGAGGGCAGCCTCAGCCTAAGGCCACCACCCCTGGGGCGGATTTCGCTCTCCAGCCCGTGGCCCCTCGAGGGCCCCACCCCCTGGGGAGAGCGGGGGGGGGGGGGGGGGGAGCCAGCCCAGAGGCCCCAAACCCCCATCCCTACCCCCCAAAACAAGACTTTGTCCTGCCTGAGGGGGCTGGGTGGGTGCAGGCCCAGGTCGGAGGGGGACAGGAACAAGGAGGGCGGCCTGGAGGAGGGGCCTGCCTGTTCAGAGTCAGTTCTTTATTTTGCGGGGGAGGAGAGGGGCTGTGTCCTCTCTGGGGCTGATTTTTTCACACAGAACAGACAGAGACGGAGACAGGCAGACAGACAGATAGATAAGGCGCCGGCCGGCGAAGGACCAAGCACCATACCTTGATGAGCTGTCGCCTGACCTGCTGTCAACACCCCCCACCCCCACTCCCGGCACGGAGCTGGGGCCTCAGCGAGAGGCTGACAGAGATGGGGAGACACCAAAGCTTCCCCCGGGACTGTGCGCCTCCCCACATGGCGCCCGGGCCGGACCCCTGGCTGTCTTCCTTTTCATACAGAGCCCCCCCAGAGAGTCTCCCCCCACACACACACACATACCTTGGCTGTGGTTCTGCGAGGGTTCGAAGTCAGAGTCGGAGCTGGAGTCCGAGCTGGAGCTGGAGTTGGAGGGGCTGGACTGGGCAGACTGGGGGTGGGGGTGGCGGGGGGTGGGCGCTGAGCCGGGCGCCCACACAGGAGCCGAGCTGGGCCCCCACCGTGAGCGCCACCCACCGACCTGTCCACCCTCGTCCTCACAGCCCTCACCCTCCACCCCTGCCGCACACCCATCCTCTGGCGCCTGTGCGGGGTGCAGGCTGGGTGCTGGGGGGCTGGGTGCCGAGTGCTAGGTGTTCGGGGCTGAGTGCCGGGTACTGTGTGCCAGGTGCTTGGAGCTGAGTGCTTTGTGCTGAGTGCCCTGTGCTGAGTGCTTTGTGCCTTGTGCCAGGTGCCAAGTGCTGCATGCCAGGAGCTGTGTGCTGAGTGCTGCAGGCTGGGTGCCATGTGCCAGGTGCTGTATACTGACTGCGGGTGCTGTGTGCCAGGTGCTGTGTGCCGAGTGCCGGGTGCTGTGTGCCGGGTGCTGTGTGCCGGGTACTGTGTGTCAGGTGCTGAGTGCCGAGTGCCGTGTGCCGGGTGCCGTGTACCGAATGCCTAGTGCCGTGTGCCGGGTACTGTGTGTCAGGTGCTGAGTGCCGAGTGCCGTGTGCCGAATGCCTAGTGCCGTGTGCCGAGTGCCGGGTGCCGTGTGCCGGGTGCCGAGTGCCTAGTGCCGTGTGCCGGACCTCACCTCGCTCTTGAAGGAGGCGTCGTCCTCCGAGTGGGAGTCCTCGGGCTCGGGGCCCTTCCTGGCCTCTCCGTCTCGGCCCCTGTCGGCCTTGGCGCCCTTGTCCCTGGGCGGCTTGCGGTCGGGAAGGGCGCCGGCAGGGGCTGAGGCGGGGGCGCGGGGCGAGGCCTTGGGGCCCTTAGAGCCGCTGCTCTTCTTGGGGCGCTTGCTGGCGGGCCGGGGCGAGTCTGCGGGGGGCCGCTTGGCCGGGGCCTTGGCGGGGGGGCCCTTGGGCGACAGGCTCTCCGGCTTGGGCTCCTTGAAGGTGGCCTTGGGGGGCAGTGCCTTCTCCTCCTTGGGGGGCCGGGGCTCCCCGGACTTGCGGGGGGCGGGGTCCTTGGGGCGCTCGGGCTCCTTGGCGGCCTTGCTCTCCGAGTCCTTGCGGGGCCTCTCGCGGTGCTCCTTGGGGCCCTTGTGGGTCTTGGCTTTGCTGCCCTCGCGGCTGGCGTCCTGGGGGCGGCGGGGGGGGGGGTTTGGGAAAGAGGGGTCACTGGGGCGGCCCCCATGGGGTCGAGGAGAGTCTGGGGGGGACGGCACAGATGCCCCGAGGGCGGTGGGCTCCGGCCTCCTCTCCCTGGCCAGGCTTCGGCCCCCACAGAGTGTCCGTGGGGTCAGGGGTCCACAGCGAAGCCCCCCCAAGAGACGCCCCATCCAGAGAGGCCCCCGGCCCCTAGGACAAGAGCTCTCCTCCCTCCCGGCCTCCCTGGTGGGACCCCACCCCAGAGCCACGGTGCCCCCACTCTTCAGGACGGCCCAAGGGGGGACGCCTCTGGGGTCTGAGGAGCAGTGGACCAGGAGGCCTAGTTGCAGAGAGACCCCTCCTGCCCCCGTGATGGGGTTCTGGGAAGGGGGCTCCTGCCGGCCCTGAGACTGGCAAGACCACTTAGGACCCAGAAGAAGATGAGAGAGATGCCAAGACTGGGGTGGGGAGGGGTGTGTGTACGAGTCAAGGGGCCAAGAAGGTGGCAGAGACGGACGGACGATGGACAGACAGGCACCTGCCAATGAGACAGGTAGAAGAAGGAAGAATGGCCGGAGGCCTCTGCCTCCAGGAAGCTGCCCCCCCCATAAGCTTCCCTAGACTGTGTCGGGGGGGGGGGGTCCGCGTGGGGTTCTCGCCTGAGCGGCCCGGGCAGCCCTCTGGCCCCCGCGACCCCCACACGGCTGCTCCGGCCCCCATGAGGGGGGGGGGTCCCAGGGATCCCCGGGAGCAGCGGGTGGGGGCCGGCGGTGGCGGGGCAGAGGGCTGCAGGGGTGAGGGGGGCGGAAGGTCCGGCTCTGCGGGGGGCAGCCCGGGCTGGGGGGCTGCCCGGCGGGCCTGGGCCTTGCGCCCCACTGACCTTGGCGCTGTGGGCCGGCCGGGTCTTCTTGGGGTCAGAGAAGGCAGAGAGTGGAATTGTGGGTAACATGGGGTAGTCGGGGCTGGGCCGGGAGACGGGGTCCGCTCCTTCGGGTACTACCATCACCTAGCAGAGAGGAGAGACGCGTTACGGGACCAGGGGCTGGGGGGCCGGGGCCGGGGGGTGGCGGGGAGGGCGGCAGAAGCCGGCGGAGAGCTGAGGTGGGGATGTGGGCGGGGGCCTGAGCCAGCCGCTCGGGAGGAGAGGCGTCCACGGAGCGAGAGACTCTAAGAGAGCGAGAGACACCCGAGCACAAGAGACGTTCAAGGAGCCAGAGATTTGGGGGGAGCGAGAGACTTTGGGGACCCAGAGATGTCTGGGGAACCTGACAACACGTCTGGGGGGACGGGACCCGCCTGAGCTCAGTGGCACAGACCCTGAGAAGCGGGGAGAGAAGAAGAGAGATAGGGAGGGGAGAGAGGGAGGGAGGCGGAAAGACAGAGAGCGGGAAGGAGGGATAGGGAGGAGACAGAGAGAGGGGAGGGAATAGAGCGGAGGAGGGAAGGAGGGAGAGAGGGGTAGAGCGAGAGAGCTAGAGACAGAGAGAGAGAGAGAGAGAGAGAGGAGACAGAGATGAGGGAGGGCAGGAGGGAGGGGAAGGAGAGGGAGCAAAAGAGTGGGTCCAAGACCATGGGGCCAGGCCCCTGAGAGCTCAGGGAACCTTCCAGAAGGCGGCGAGAAGGTGCCAGACAGACAGACAGACAGACGGACCAGGGGCAGCAAGCTGGGCAGACAGGCGGAGAGGAAGCGGGAGGGCCAAGGGGGATGCCCAGAATGCCCCCCACCTGGGCAACGCCCCAACCCCCGCGGCCCCAGAGTCTCGGGCCGGGGACAGGAGAGCCACCCCTGCCCCGGGGGGCTGCAGACGCCCTCCCTCGCCCCCTCTCGTGCCTTGGGGCTCACGGGGAGGCCTGTCCCCCAGGGAGGGACGGTGAGCACGCGCACGCGCCACGAGGCCGAGGCTCTGACAGACAGAAAGGACGCACCCAGGGCAGAAAGGCGACAACGCAGCTCGCAGACACACCCGCCAGGTAGGGCATGCTTGTTGTCATGCTCAGGGGCCCGGGTTCGAGCCCCTGGTCCCCACCTGCAGGGGAGAAGCTTCCCAAGTGGTGAAGCAGGACTGCAGGTGTCTGTCTCTCTGTCTTCCTCACCCCTCCCCTGTAAATTTGTCTTACCAAAAAATGAATGAATGAATGAATGAATGAATGAATGAATGAAATTTTTAAAAATGGCCATAGGTTCAGTGGATTTGTAGCAGCAAGCCCCAGTGATAACTCTGGAATCAAATAAATAAATAAAAATGAATAATAAAGGGAGTCGGGCGGTAGTGCAGTGGGTTGCGCGCAGGTGGCATGAAGCGCAAGGACCGGCGTAAGGATCCCGGTTCGAGCCCCCGGCTCCCCACCTGCAGGGGAGTCGCTTCCCAGGCGGTGAAGCAGGTCTGCAGGTGTCTGTCTTTCTCTCCCCCTCTCTGTCTTCCCCTCCTCTCTCCATTTCTCTCTGTCCTGTCCAACAACGACGACATCAATAACAACAATGACTACAACAATTAAAAAAAAAGGGCAACAAAAGGGAAAAAATTTAAAAAGTAATAAATAAGTAAATAAATAAATAAATAAGATAAAATCCGTGGTCTGGGAGGTGGCGCAGTGGCTAAGGCACTAGACCCTCAGGCATGAGGTCCTGAGTTCGATCCCCGGCAGCACATGTGCCAGAGTGATGTCTGGTTCTTTCTCTCTCTCTCCTATCTTTCTCATTAATAAATAAAAATATTAAAAAAAAAAAAAAAAGATAAAGTCCTCTCCCCTTCATGTTAATAAAGTAATCCAGACAAGACAGCAAACGACTCCAGGGCCTGCTTCTCCCTGTGTGTGAGCCGGGTCACAGCAGACCCAGCTATGCTAGAGGGAGCCTCGGGGCGTGGTCTGTCTGTCTCTCTGCCGTTGTCTCCCCGTCTCTGTCTACCGTCAGGCGGACGGTCCCGTCAGGATAAGAGAGAGAGGCTCCCAGTTCCCGCTGAAGGGACTTGATGCAGGTCTGCCCCCAGCACACTCACACTCACACCCACACTCAGCGGACTCACACCTAGCACACTCACACTCACACTCAACACACTCACACTCAGCACACTCACACTCACTCAGAAGACTCACACACTCAGCACACTCAAACCCACACTCAGCACACTCACACCCACACTCACACTCAGCACACACACTCACACCCAGCACACTCACACTCAGCACTCACACTCACTCAGCACACTCACACTCAGCACACTCACACCCACACTCACACTCAGCACACTCACACCCACACACTCAGCACACACACTCACACCCAGCACACTCACACTCAGCAGACTCACACTCACTCAGCACACTCACACTCAGCACACTCACACCCACACTCACACTCAGCACACTCACACCCACACTCACACTCAGCACACTCACACTCACACCCAGCACACTCACTCAGCAGACTCACTCAGCAGACTCAACACCCAGCACTCACACCCAGCACGCTCACACCCAGCACACTCACACCCAGCACACTCAGCACACTCACACCCAGCACACTCACTCAGCACACTCACACCCAGCAGACTCACACCCAGCAGACTCACACCCAGCACACTCACACCCAGCACACTCACACCCAGCACACTCACACCCAGCACACTCACACCCAGCACACTCACACCCAGCAGACTCACACCCAGCAGACTCACACCCAGCACACTCACACCCAGCAGACTCACACCCAGCACACTCACACCCAGAACACTCACACCCAGCACACTCACTCAGCAGACTCACACCCAGCAGACTCACACCCAGCAGACTCACACCCAGCAGACTCACTCCCAGCACACTCACACCCAGCACACTCACACCAGCACGCTCACACCCAGCACGCTCACACCCAGCACGCTCACACCCAGCACGCTCACACCCAGCACGCTCACACCCAGCACACTCACACCCAGCACACTCACACCCAGCACACTCACACCCAGCACACTCACACCAGCACACTCACACCCAGCACGCTCACACCCAGCACACTCACACACAGCACGCTCACTCAGCACACTCACACCCAGCAGACTCACACCCAGCACACTCACACCCAGCACACTCATACCCAGTACACTCACTCAGCACACTCACACCCAGCACACTCACTCAGCAGACTCACACCCAGCACACTCACACCCAGCAGTCTCACACCAAGCACACTCACACCCAGCACTCTCACACCCAGCACACTCACACCCAGCAGGCTCAAACCCAGCACGCTCACACCCAGCACACACCCAGCACGCTCACACACAGCAGACTCATACCCAGCACTCACACCCAGCACACTCACACCCAGCACACTCACACCCAGCACACTCACACACAGCAGACTCATACCCAGCACACTCACACCCAGCACACTCACACCCAGCACACTCACACACAGCAGACTCATACCCAGCACTCACACCCAGCACACTCACACCCAGCACACTCACCCAGCACACTCACACCCAGCACACTCACACCCAACAGACTCACACCCAGCACACTCACACCCAGCACACTCACACCCAGCACACTCACACCCAGCACGCTCACACCCAGCACGCTCACACCCAGCACGCTCACACCCAGCACACTCACTCAGCACACTCACACCCAGCACACTCACACCCAGCACGCTCACACCCAGCACGCTCACACCCAGCAGGCTCAAACCCAGCACACTTACACCCAGCACACTCACACCCAGCACACTCACACCCAGCAGACTCACACCCAGCACACTCACTCAGCACACTCACACCCAGCACACTCACACCCAGCACACTCACTCAGCACGCTCACACCCAGCACGCTCAAACCCAGCACACTCACACCCAGCACGCTCACACCCAGCACGCTCACACCCAGCACGCTCACACCCAGCACACTCACACCCAGCAGACTCACACCCAGCAGACTCACACCCAGCACACTCACACCCAGCACACTCACACCCAGCACACTCACTCAGCACGCTCACACCCAGCACGCTCACACCCAGCACGCTCACACCCAGCACGCTCACACCCAGCACACTCACTCAGCACACTCACACCCAGCAGACTCACACCCAGCAGACTCACACCCAGCAGACTCACACCCAGCAGACTCACACCCAGCACACTCACACCCAGCACACTCACACCCAGCACACTCACACCCAGCACACTCACACCCAGCACACTCACACCCAGCACACTCACACCCAGCACACTCACACCCAGCACACTCACACCCAGCACACTCACACCCAGCACACTCACACCCAGCACACTCACACCCAGCAGACTCACACCCAGCAGACTCACACCCAGCACACTCACACCCAGCACACTCACTCCCAGCACACTCACACCCAGCACACTCACACCAGCACACTCACACCCAGCACACTCACACCCAGCACGCTCACACCCAGCACGCTCACACCCAGCAGGCTCACACCCAGCACACTCACACCCAGCACACTCACACCCAGCACACTCACACCCAGCACACTCACACCCAGCACACTCACACCAGCACACTCACACCCAGCACGCTCACACCCAGCACGCTCACACCCAGCACACTCACACCCAGCACACTCACTCAGCACACTCACACCCAGCAGACTCACACCCAGCAGACTCACACCCAGCAGACTCACACCCAGCAGACTCACACCCAGCACACTCACACCCAGCACACTCACACCCAGCACACTCACTCCCAGCACACTCACACCCAGCACACTCACACCAGCACACTCACACCCAGCACGCTCACACCCAGCACGCTCACACCCAGCACACTCACACCCAGCAGACTCACACCCAGCACACTCACACCCAGCACGCTCACACCCAGCAGGCTCAAACCCAGCACACTTACACCCAGCACACTCACACCCAGCACACTCACACCCAGCAGACTCACACCCAGCACACTCACTCAGCACACTCACACCCAGCACACTCACACCCAGCACACTCACTCAGCACACTCACACCCAGCACGCTCAAACCCAGCACACTCACACCCAGCACGCTCACACCCAGCACGCTCACACCCAGCACGCTCACACCCAGCACACTCACACCCAGCAGACTCACACCCAGCACACTCACTCAGCACACTCACACCCAGCACACTCACACCCAGCACACTCACTCAGCACGCTCACACCCAGCACGCTCAAACCCAGCACGCTCACACCCAGCACGCTCACACCCAGCACGCTCACACCCAGCACGCTCACACCCAGCACACTCACTCAGCACACTCACACCCAGCAGACTCACACCCAGCAGACTCACACCCAGCAGACTCACACCCAGCACACTCACACCCAGCACACTCACACCCAGCACACTCACACCCAGCACACTCACACCCAGCACACTCACACCCAGCAGACTCACACCCAGCAGACTCACACCCAGCACACTCACACCCAGCAGACTCACACCCAGCACACTCACACCCAGAACACTCACACCCAGCACACTCACTCAGCAGACTCACACCCAGCAGACTCACACCCAGCAGACTCACACCCAGCAGACTCACTCCCAGCACACTCACACCCAGCACACTCACACCAGCACACTCACACCCAGCACGCTCACACCCAGCACGCTCACACCCAGCACGCTCACACCCAGCACGCTCACACCCAGCACACTCACACCCAGCACACTCACACCCAGCACACTCACACCCAGCACACTCACACCAGCACACTCACACCCAGCACGCTCACACCCAGCACGCTCACACCCAGCACACTCACACCCAGCACACTCACTCAGCACACTCACACCCAGCAGACTCACACCCAGCAGACTCACACCCAGCACACTCACACCCAGCACACTCACACCCAGCACACTCACACCCAGCACACTCACTCCCAGCACACTCACACCCAGCACACTCACACCAGCACGCTCACACCCAGCACGCTCACACCCAGCACGCTCACACCCAGCACGCTCACACCCAGCAGACTCACACCCAGCACACTCACACCCAGCACACTCACACCCAGCACACTCACACCCAGCACACTCACACCCAGCACACTCACACCAGCACACTCACACCCAGCACGCTCACACCCAGCACGCTCACACCCAGCACACTCACACCCAGCACACTCAGCACACTCACACCCAGCACACTCACTCAGCACACTCACACCCAGCACACTCACACCCAGCACACTCACTCAGCAGACTCACATTCACTCAGGAGACTCACACTCACTCAGCAGACTCACACTCACACCCAGGCCTCCCGGGGAGCCGGCTGCCAGATGCCACATGCCCTCAGCCTGGCCCTTGGGAGCAGCACCGCCGGTGGGGACTGTGTGGTGGGGTGCGGAGGAGTCTGGGGTGGGATGGATGATAGAAAGATGGTGGGTGGATGGATGTGGGGCTGGGTGAGGCTGGATGGATGGTGGATGGTGGATAGTTGATGGATGGATGGATGGTGGATGGATGGAGGAAGGATGGTGGATGGATGGATGATGGATGGATGGTGGATGGATGGTGGATGAATGGATGGATAGTGGATGGATGGATGGTGGATGGATGGATGGTGGATGGATGGTGGATGGATGGTGGATGGAAGGATGGATGGGTGGATGGGTGGATGGATGGTGGATGGATGCATGGATGGTGGATGGACGGGTGGA
The DNA here is from genome assembly GCF_950295315.1 of Erinaceus europaeus. Classification (NCBI taxonomy): domain Eukaryota; kingdom Metazoa; phylum Chordata; class Mammalia; order Eulipotyphla; family Erinaceidae; genus Erinaceus; species Erinaceus europaeus. The sequence goes on from NC_080184.1 coordinate 2,213,734, forward strand.
TGGGTAGATGGTGGATGGATGGACGGTGGATAGATGGATGGGTGGGTGGATGGTGGATGGATGGATGGATGGATGGATGGATGGTGGATGGATGGTGGATGGATGGTGGATGAATGGATGGATGGTGGAAGGATGGATGATGGATGGGGTGGATGGTGGATGAATGGATGGATGATGGAAGGATGGATGATGGATGGGTGGATGGATAGATGGTGGATGGTGGATAGATGGATGGATGGAAGGTGGATGGATGGTGGATGGATGGATGGATGGATGGAAGGTGGATGGATGGTGGATGGATGGATGGATGGATGGTGGATGGGTGGATGGTGGATGGATGGTGGATGAATGGATGGATGGTGGATGGATGGATTGTGGATGGATGGATGGATGGATGGATGGGTGGATGGATGGGTGGATGGTGGATGGATGGATGGTGGATGGATGGATGGGTGGATGGATGGATAGATGGGTGGATGGGATGGATGGTGGATGAATGGATGGATGGTGGGAGGATGGTAGATGGATGGATGATGAATGGGTGGATGGTGGATGGATGGCTGGTGGATGGATGGATGGTGGATGGATGGATGGATTGATGGATGGATGGTGGATGGATCGTGGATGGATGGATATGGGGGTGGATGTGTGGGTGGGTGAGGCTGGATGGATGGTGGATGGATAGATGGATGGATTGATGGATGGATGGTGGATGGATGGTGGAAGGATGGATGAATAGGTGGGTGGATGGATGGCTGCACAGTGTAGAGTTTAGGCACTCAGTACCTGCATGCAAGATGGCTGATGGCTGACGGTTGGACGATGGATAGAAGGAGGGACGGAGGATGGCCGTGTGCGGCTGCCCTGGCCCCTGCCCGCCCCGCGCTGTGGCCCCGCCACTCACCCCGCCGGCCATGAGCAGCTTGTACCGGAAGTCGATGGTGGGGTTGTTGAAGGTGAGCTTCTCGCAACGCAGGTGGTTGACCGGGGGGTTGCCCTCCAGGTTGAGGAAGAGGTCGTAGCTAAAGCATACCTTCCGCGGCTCCTCCTGCGGGGCCAGGCGCTCAGTGAGCAGCGCACTCGCAAGCCCCAGCACCGCATGGGAGAGCCAGGGCATGCGTGGGAGCCGGAGGAGGCTCTGGGGGTCGGGGAGCCCCACCCAGATGGGCGACTGGCCCAGAGGCCTCAGGGACACAGGTCACTGATAACCAGCACACTCCAGCCGCTGGTAGGACAACGGCAAGACCACGATCGGCCACCCCCACTCACAGAGAGGGAAACCGGGGTAGGAGAACAGACAGTGGGCCCATGGCTTGAGAAGTCCTGGGCAGAGGATGTGAAGCTTTGAGTGTTTATGTCAGAGATGGAGGAGACAGGGGTAGGACAGAATTAGAGAGAGAGAACATGGAGTGAGAGGAGACCCCACCTTCCATGGGCTCCCTGGGTGCTGTGCATGGTGCTGAGAGAGGAGAGACCCCACAGCCCTGCCCACCCTCCATGGGGCTCCCTGGGTGCTGTGCAGGGTGCTGAGAAAGGAGAGACCCCACAGCCCTGCCCACCCTCCATGGGCTCCCTGGGTGCTGTGCAGGGTGCTGAGAGAGGAGAGACCCCACAGCCCTGCCCACCCTCCATGGGCTCCCTGGGTGCTGTGCAGGGTGCTGAGAGAGGAGAGACCCCCACAGCCCTGCCCACCCTCCATGGGCTCCCTGGGTGCTGTGCATGGTGCTGAGAGAGGAGACACCCCACAGCCCTGCCCACCCTCCATGGGCTCCCTGGGTGCTGTGCCTGGTGCTGAGAGAGGAGAGACCCCACAGCCCTGCCCACCCTCCATGGGGCTCCCTGGGTGCTGTGCAGGGTGCTGAGAGAGGAGAGACCCCACAGCCCTGCCCACCCTCCATGGGCTCCCTGGGTGCTGTGCAGGGTGCTGAGAGAGGAGAGACCCCACAGCCCTGCCCACCCTCCATGGGGCTCCCTGGGTGCTGTGCCTGGTGCTGAGAGAGGAGAGACCCCACAGCCCTGCCCACCCTCCATAGGCTCCCTGGGTGCTGTCCATGGTGCTGAGAGAGGAGAGACCCCACAGCCCTGCCCACCCTCCATGGGGCTCCCTGGGTGCTGCCCATGGTGCTGAGAGAGGAGAGACCCCACAGCCCTGCCCACCCTCCATGGGGCTCCCTGGGTGCTGTGCAGGGTGCTGAGAGAGGAGAGACCCCACAGCCCTGCCCACCCTCCATGGGCTCCCTGGGTGCTGTGCCTGGTGCTGAGAGAGGAGAGACCCCACAGCCCTGCCCACCCTCCATGGGGCTCCCTGGGTGCTGTGCCTGGTGCTGAGAGAGGAGAGACCCCACAGCCCTGCCCACCCTCCATAGGCTCCCTGGGTGCTGTCCATGGTGCTGAGAGAGGAGAGACCCCACAGCCCTGCCCACCCTCCATGGAGCTCCCTGGGTGCTGTGCAGGGTGCTGAGAGAGGAGAGACCCCACACCCTGCCCACCCTCCATGGGCTCCCTGGGTGTGACGTCCAGCCCACCCGTCACCAAGAGCAAGGACCTGGGTTCAAGCTGGAGCAGGGGTGAAGGTGTATCTGTCTCTCTCCTTCTCTCTCTCTCTCTCTCCCTCCCTCCCCTCTCAATTTCTGTCCGTGTCTACGCAATAGATAAAGATAATTAAAAGAGAGGAAGAGAGGCAGAGAGAAATCTGCTGCCCTGCTTCTCTGCTTGTGAAGCACCCCCCCACACAGGTGCCGAGCAGGGGGCTCGAACCCGGATCCTTGAGTTTTGTACTAGGTGCCCTTAATTGGTGCCAGGGTGGGTTGCCTGGAGAGGGAGTGTTCCCTCTCTCTCTCTCTCTCTCACACACACACACACAGCTGGGCTCCTCCCAGTGTTAACACGGCTGAGCTGGGGCCCAGGGGTGGGGTGCAGACAGCTCCCCCACCCCTGCCACCTCCTGTCATAGCATAGGGGCTGGACATGTGGCTTTGCAACAGGAACAAAGGCCACCAAACTAGAAATTCTACTCCAGGGCTGGCTCCTGCCTGGGGCCTGGGCGAGGTTGGGGACAGGTTCCACAGACAGGGACACCCCCAGCCCCCCCTCCCGTGTGTGTGTGTGTGTGTGTGTGTGTGTGTCTCTGTCTCTCTCCTGTGTATGTCTCTGTTAATGTCCCTTGGTGTGTGTCTTGTTTCTGTGTCTTGTGTCTCTGTATCTCTGTGTGTCTTGTGTCTGTGTCTCTTGTCTCTGTATGTGTGTCTTGTGTCTCTGTGTCTTTGTGTCTCGTGTGTCTCTGTATCTCTGTGTCTTGTGTCTCTGTATCTCTGTGTGTCTTGTGTCTCTGTGTGTCTCTGTATCTCTGTGTGTCTTGTGTCTCTGTGTCTCGTGTGTCTCTGTATCTGTGTCTTGTGTCGCTGTATCTCTGTGTGTCTTGTCTCTGTGTCTTGTGTCTCTGTGTGTCTTGTGTCTCTGTGTCTCGTGTGTCTCTGTATCTGTGTCTTGTGTCGCTGTATCTCTGTGTGTCTTGTCTCTGTGTCTTGTGTCTCTGTGTCTCGTGTGTCTCTGTATCTCTGTGTGTCTTGTGTTTCTGTGTCTTGTGTCTCGTGTGTCTCTGTATCTCTGTGTGTCTTGTGTCTCTGTGTCTCGTGTGTCTCTGTATCTCTGTGTCTTGTGTCTCTGTATCTCTGTGTGTCTTGTGTCTCTGTGTGTCTCTGTATCTCTGTGTGTCTTGTGTCTCTGTGTCTCGTGTGTCTCTGTATCTGTGTCTTGTGTCGCTGTATCTCTGTGTGTCTTGTCTCTGTGTCTTGTGTCTCTGTCTCGTGTGTCTCTGTATCTCTGTGTCTTGTGTCTCGTGTGTCTCTGTATCTCTGTGTGTCTCTGTGTCTCGTGTGTCTCTGTATCTCTGTGTCTTGTGTCTCTGTGTCTCGTGTGTCTTGTATCTCTGTGTGTCCCGTGTGTGAAGCACAGACATGCTCACACTTTATAGGGCTTTTGGGGTGGTGGGTGACCCCCCCGGGAGGTGAGAGAGGGGCTCTCAACTCACTTCCCACAGCGACAGCCCTGATGTCTTTAAGCCGCGAGCCTGCAGGCTGCCCCGGGTTGACCTCCATCTTATTATTGCGTTCATGACTGTTAATTGTTATTTTCAATTTATTGATCTAATAGAGGGACCAGCACAGCGTTTCAGCAAAAGGACTCTCCTGCCTGAGGCCCTGAGGTCCCAGGTTCAATCCCCAGCACCACCATCAGCCAGGGTTCTGAAGAAAAGTAATAATGAATTACAAAAAAAAAAAAAAAAAAGCCAACCTTTTTTTAATTTAGAAAAAGGCAAAACAAAACAGAGAGAGAGAGAGAGAAGGAGAGAGAGAGCAAGGATGGAGTGATGGACCCGTTCAAGCACAGAGCCCTGCAATAACCCCACCGGTCAAAATAAGTAAGAAAAGTTGGTACAGGGGAGTCGGGCGGTAGCGCAGCAGGTTAAGCACACGTGACGCAAAGCGCAGGGACCGGTGTAAAGATCCCGGTTCGAGCCCCCGGCTCCCCACCTGCAGGGGAGTCGCTTCCCAGGCGGTGAAGCAGGTCTGCAGGTGTCTGTCTGTCTCTCCCCCTCTCTGTCTTCCCCTCCTCTCTCCATTTCTCTCTGTCCTAGCCAACAACGACGACAGCAATAACAACAACAATAACTACAACAATAAAACAAGGGCAACAAAAGGGGAAATAAATAAATAAATAGAAAAAGAAGAAGAGTTGGTACAATCAGTGACACGGGGTCCCCCACTGCGTGAGACTCCTCTCTCCATCTCTTTCCCCCTTTTCTAGTCTCTGGGGACACTTCCTTGTTGCCTCTGCTTCTTGGCTCTGAGCTCCTACAAGCCCTTGGAATCCCCGGAGCCCAGCTGTGCTTGTTGATGGGTTGGTTTATTTAGAATTTATTGGATAGGGGCCGGGTGCTGGTGCCCCTGGTTAAGCACACGTGTTACAGTGTGCAAGGACTCGGGTTCGAGCCCCCGGTCCCCGCCTGCAGGGGGAAAGCTTTGCGAGCGGTGAAGCAGGGCTGCAGGTGTCTCTCCGTCCCTCTCCCTATCTCCCCCTTCCCTCTCAATTTCTGACTGTCTCTATCCAATAAATAAATAAAGATAATTTTAAAAAAGAATTTATTGGATAGGCAGAAATCGAGAGGGAGGGAAGGGGAGATAGAGAGGGAGAGAGACAGATACCTGCAGCCCTGCTTCACCATTCGTGAAGCTTTTCCCCTGTAGGTGGGGATCGTTGGCTTGAACCTGGGTCCTTGAGCACTGTAACACATGTGCTCAACCAGGTGCGCCACCAACCGGCCCCTTATTTATTTATTTTTTAATTATTATTATTTATTTTCCCTTTTTTTTGTTGGCCTTGTTTTTGTTGTTGTAATCGTTGCTGCATAGGACAGAGAGAAATGGAGAGAGGAGGGGGAGACAGAAAGGGGGAGAGAAAGACAGACACCTGCAGACCTGCTTCACCGCCTGTGAAGCGACTCCCCTGCAGGTGGGGAGCCGGGGGCTCGAACTGGGATCCTTACACCGGTCCTTGCGCTTTGCACCACCTGCGCTTAACCCGCTGCGCTACCGCCCGACTCCCTGTTTATTTATTTTTATTGGGTAAGACAGAGAGAAATCGAGAGAGGAGGGAAGAGGAGAGAGAAAGACAGACACCTGCAGACCGGCTTTGCCGCTTGTGAAGCGACCCACCTGCAGGTGGGGAGCTGGGGCTCAAAACGGGATCCTCACGCAGATCCTTGCGCTTCGCACCAAGTGCGCTTAACCCGGTGCGCCACAGCCCGCCCCCCTTTTAAAACTAATTAATTCATTCACTTATTTTTTACCAGAGCCCTGCTTAGCTCTGGCTTATGGTGGTGCGGGGGATTGAACCTGGGACTTTGGAGCCTCAGGCAGGAGAGTCTCTTTGCAGAACCACGATGCTCTCTATCCCCGCCCCTTTTCTTAATTTATTTATGAAAGTTTATAGGATGAGAGAGAGAGAGAGAGAGAGGATGGAGACAGAGACAGAGGGGATCCGAGTGCCCTGCTCAGCTCTGGCAGGAGGGGGTGCAGGTGGGGTTTGACCCTGTAGCCTCTGGGACCTCGGGCCTGCGAGCCCTGTGCTCTGGTGGGCTGAGCTGGGTCTGATGAAGGTGATGACTCTTGGGGTGCAGGAATACCTCAGCTGGACAGAGCGCTGCTGTGCTCTGTGCCTGCCCGGGGTTGGAGCCCGGCCCCTACCGCCCTGGGGGAAGCTCTGGGGCTTCTCTCTCTCTCTGGGATCTATCTAAATAACAACAACAGCAATAATACTACTACTAAATGTGGTGACTTCTAGAGGTGCCCTTGCTGGTCACCCCAAGTCTTGAAGCTGGGAACCGCCTCCCTCCCTTCCTTCCTATCTTCCACATGGGGGAAAAAAATAAATAAATCCCATGTGCAGAAAGTGAGTTATTGGAGTCCAGTCCAGGGAGTGGGGATGGGGGTTCAGTCACCCATAACCCCCCATGTTTCCATCACAGCTGGGGGGGAGCCTAGGGCTGCCTCCTGCCTGCAGGAAACACGTGAGCCTCGATCTCCTTTCTTTTTTAAATTAAATATACATACATATATATATATATATATTTTTTTTTTCTAGGACATAAAGAAATTGGGGGCATGGACAAGAGAGGGAGAGAGGTGGAGAGAGACACCTGCAGCCCTGATCCTCTGCTCAGGAAGCTTCCCTCCTACAGGTGGGGAATGGGGGCTTGAACCTGGCTCTTTAAGCATGGGAACAGGTGCACTCAACCAGGCGTGCCACTGCCTGGCCCCTTCTATCATATTCTCTACTGTTCAACCTTGTTCTATTCCATTCCACCACGTTCTGTCCTATTCTGCTCTGCTCTACTCTATTCCATCCTAATTCTATTCTGGTCTAATTCTATTCTAGTCTAATTCTATTCTATTCTATTCTAATTCTAGTCTAGTCTACCACAGTGAACACTATTTTTTTTTTTTTTTGCCTCCAGGGTTATTGCTGGGACTCGGTGCCTGCACCATGAATCCACTGCTCCTGGAGGTCACTTTTCTTTCTCCTTTTGTTGACCTTGTTGTTTTATCATTGTTGTGGTCATGATTACTGTTGTCATTAATGTCGTCGCTGTTGGACAAGACAGAGAGAAATGGAGAGAAGAGGGGAAGACAGGGGGGAGAGAAAGACAGACACCTGCAGACCTGCTTCACCACCTGGGAAGCGACTCCCCTGCAGGTGGGGAGCCAGGGGCTCGAACTGGGATCCTCACGCCGGTCCCTGTGCTTTGCGCCACCTGCGCTTAGCCCGCTGCAGGTGCTACAGCCCGACTCCCCTGTGAACACTATTCTATATCATAACAGTTTCTATTACTCTCTTCTATCCTTTAATTCTTATATTGATTTTTTTGCTCTTATTTTACATTTCTTTTACTTGACAGAGTCAGAGAGAAATCGAGAGAAGGGGAGATAGAGAGGGAGAGAGACAGAGAGACACCTGCAGTCCTGCTTCACCGCTCGGGAAGCTTCTCCCTTGCAGGTGGGAAGTGGGGCCTTGAACATGGGGACTTGTGTGCTCTACCAAGTGTGCCACCACCTGGTCCCTTCTTTCAGAGGAGAAGAAAAAAGAAGAAGAAAGAAGGAAGGAGAGAGGAGGAGGAAAAAGGAGGAAGAGGAAGCTTTAGAAAAAAAGAAAAGAAAGAAAACAGAAAACAGAATAGGCCTGTGGTATTTGGTACTGGGGACTGAAACCAGGGTGAGGGAATGGCTACCGGCCTCAAGTTACCACCTCGGCCTCCCCATCCCCCAAAGTCCCCCTCCTCTCTCTCTCTCTCTCTCTCTCTCACACACACACACACACACACACACACACACCCACCCAGGACTGAGTGTCATTTCACTGGCTCCACGCCTGGGGGGACTGGGCCTGGCTCCTCTGGGCGTCAGAGCAGCCTGGGGTCCTCGGGGCAGCGCACCTCTTGTTTACTTCTTTCCTTCCCTCCCAGTTCAGATCCCCGATCCCTCCCAGAACCCCCAACCACCTGCCCTCCAAAAGCCGATACCAGAGATGCCCGGGCCTCCTCTCCCCCAGCCCACACAGCTCCCGAGAGGACCCCAGGATCTGGGAGAGCTCCTCAGGAAGAGCAGGGCTGAACCCCCACCTCTCCAAACCCTGAGTCAGTTTGGAGCCCTACTGTGTCAAATATATATTTTTTGTTGTCCTTGTTTTTTTTTTTATTGTTGTTATTATTGATGTCGTTGTTGTTGGATAGGACAGAGAGAAATGGAGAGAGGAGGGGAAGACAGAGAGGGGAGAGAAGGACAGACACCTACAGACCTGCTTCACTGCCTGGGAAGCGACTCCCCTGCAGGTGGGGAGCCGGGGGCTCGAACCGGGAACCTCACGCGGGTCCTTGTGCTTCGTGCCACGTGCACTTAACCCGCTGCGCTACTGCCCGACTCCCAACAAATATTTTTTATTTTTCTCTCTAGGGTCTTGGTGCCAGAACTACAAATCTACTGCTCCTGGTGGCCACCCCCCCCCCCATTTTATTGGACAGGACAGAGAGAAGTGGAGAGAGGAGGGGAAGACAGAGAGGGAGAAAGAATGACAGACACCTGCAGACCTGCTTCACCGCCTGTGAAGCTTCCTCCCTGCAGGTGGGGAGCCAGGGGCTCGAACCCGGGTCAGTGCACTTAGTATTATGTGTGATCAACTGGGTACGCCGCCACCTGGCCCCCACATATTATTTTTAAGACTTATTTCTTTCTTTATCCAGGAGAGAGACAGACAGAAAGGAGCCGAGCATCCCTCAGGCACCTGTGGCCTTGGGGGTTGAACCCGGCCCTCAGGCTGAAGAATCTGGAGGTGTGGTCCCCCCCCCACCACACACACACCCCCAGATGCTGAGGCCCCTGAGGCTCCCAGTTCTGGCTGGCTCCCCCTCCCCCGCCTCAGTTTCCCCGTGCCGCCTGAGGGAACGTGGAGCCATGAGACCTACCTTGTTCCTGAAATGCACCTCTATGGGCATGAGGAAGCCTGCGTACCCCGACTCCTCCACCTTGTACGGGGGCTCCTTGCACACTGGGGAGGGAGGGACAGGTGTCAGCGGGCAGCTGGCAGGGGCCCCGAGGGAACCCAGGGGTGGCGCCCCCACAGGCGGGGAAGCCTGCGCCCCGCTGGGAGCGAACGAGGAGTGGGTGGGTCTCCCCTAAGCCGGGGATGGACAATTGGGGAGCCCTGGGTAGAGGCTCTAGACAGGGAGGGAGGGACAGAGACAGCCAGAGAGGGTTAGAGACAAAGAGACACCTACACAGCTTGGGAAGCTTTCTCCCCTGCAGGTGGGGACTGGGGGCTCGAACCCGCGTCTGCACAGGGTAAACAGGTGAGCTGGCCCCTTCTAGCATACTCTATACTGTTCTACCTCATTCTGTTCTGTTCTTTCCTGTCCTACTCTTGTATTCTATTCTGTAATAGTCTATCCTAGCCGATCCTATTCCATTCTATTCTATTCTACTCTACTCTATCCCATCCTTATTCTATTCTATTCTTATTTATTTTATTTTTATTCATTTATTCCTTTTTGTTGCCCTTGTTTTATTGTTGTAGTTATTATTGATGTTATCGTTGTTGGATAGGACAGAGAGAGATGGAGAGAGGAGGGGAAGACAGAGAGGGGGAGAGAAAGACAGACACCTGCAGACCTGCTTCACCGCCTGTGAAGCGACTCCCTTGCAGGTGGGGAGCTGGGGGCTCAAACCGGGATCCTTATGCCGGTCCTTGTGCTTTGCGCCACATGCACTTAATCCGCTGGGCTACCGCCCGACTCCCAGACTTTGTTGTTTTATTGTTGTAGTTATTATTATTATTGTTGTTGATGTCGTCGTTGTTGGCTAGGACAGAGAGAAATGGAGAGAGGAGGGGAAGACAGAGAGGGGGAGAGAAAGACAGACACCTGCAGACCTGCTTCACCGCCTGGGAAGCGACTCCCCTGCAGGTGGGGAGCCAGGGGCTCGAACCGGGATCCTTACGCGGGTTCTTGTGCTTTGCGCCACCTGCACTTAACCCGCTGTGCTACCACCCAACTCTCTATTCTATCCTATCCTATCCTATCCTATCCTATCCTATCCTATCCTATCCTATCCTATCCTACCCTACCCTACCCTACCCTACCCTATCCTATCCTAATCTTTCGTATTTTATTCTATTCTACCAGACTGAGCACTATTTGTACATATAATATTTTCTACTCTTTATTTTTCTGTTTTTCTTAAAAGTATCTTTTTGCTTTTACTTACTTTGTCTTACGTGTGATAGAAATTGAGAGAGGAGAGGGAGATAGAGAAGGAGAGAGACAGAGAGACACCTGCAGCCCTGCTCCACTGCTCGTGAAACTTTCCCCCTGCATGTGGGGACCTGGGGCTCAAACCCGGGTCTTTGCACATGGGAACGCGTGTGCCCAACCATATGCACCACTGACCACCCCCACCCCCGCTTTAAAAATATTTATTGATTTATTGGCTAGAGACAGAGAGAAGTTGAGACCAGAGGAGGAGATAGAGAAGGTGAGAGAGAGGGAGAGAGAGAGAGGGAGGGAGACCTGCAGCCCTGCTTTGCTGTTCTTGGAAGCTTCCCCACTCTCCACCCTCCACCCCCTGTCCCTGTGGGGACAGGGAGCCACAAGCTCCCCGCTGTGTTCCCGCCGCTTCTAGTGGGGGGCCAGGAGAGGCCCAGGCTCCGCTGGCCGCCGAGACTGCAGGAGACCCCCCTCCCTGGCCTTGGGGCTTGTGGTCGTGACTTGGGGAGCACCCTGCACCCCACAGACAGACAGACAGGCCCATATGGGTGCCCCGGCCCTCACAGGGACCCCACTTCTGCCGCTACCTCCCACGTGCGGCCCCTGTCCCCCCCCAGCACCCTAACGCTGCCGGTGGCCTCAGGGCCTGCATCATTTTCACTGCTGTGCAGGCATGGCTGGGAACACCCTGCCTCATTCACTCGTTCACTCGCTCCTTCACACACTCACACATTCTCTTGCTCATTCATTCATTCACTCACTCACACATTCACTCCCTCGCTCATTCATTCCCATGCACATTCACCATTCATTCAGTCAGTCACTCATTCTTTCACTTGCTCGTTCGCATTCATTCACTCACACATTCCCTCGCTCATGCATTCGTTCACTCACCCACTTGTTCACTCACCCACTGACTCACTCACTCATTCACTCCCTAACTGGTTCACTCATCCACTCACCCAGTGACTTGCTCATTCATTCACCCATTCACTCGTTCATTTCCTCAATCACTCATTCATTCATTCACCTGCTTCTTCACTCATCGTTGCCTTACTCATATACTCATTCATTCACTTACTCATTCATTCATTCATTTATTCACTCACACATTCACTCACCCAGTGACTTGCTCATTCATTCACCCACTCACTCGTTCATTTCCTCATTCATTCATTCATTCATTCATTCACTCACCCACTTCTTCACTCATCTACTCATTCATTCACTCCCTCACCCAGTGACTCACTCGCCCACTCACTCGTTCGTTTCATTCTTTCGTTCCATCACCCCACCTGCTCTGTCCCCGTCCACACCTCTCGGTGCCGGGCTGGTGGGAGAGGCAGACGCTGCCCTGCTGGGTCGGAGGCGAGTAGGGTGGCCATAGGATCTCCCCCCCTCCCTCGCTCTGTGGGACACCTGGGTGCCCAGCAGCCTGTCTCCCCGTCCCTGGGGGGGGGCTTGAACCTGGGTCCCTGTGCTCTCCCGGGTGCCCCCGACACCTGCCACCCAGACACGGGGCCTGGCCGGGAGCCCTGGGAGGTGGTGCGGCCGGGGGGGGGGGCTCTCTGCTCTGTTTCCAGGGAGAGGGACGGGGTCTGGGCGGAGGCCCCGCCGCCGCCGCCGGCACCCACCTCGCTTGGGCTTGGGGAAGCTGTCGTGCAGACGGAACACCACTTTCTCCACGAAGTGCTGGATGTCACACTGCTCGGGGCCGCGCACGAACACCATCCAGTCATGGGTGAAGCCCTCCGTCGTCGGCTTCTTGCGCAGCTGGGCCCGGTGTCCCAGCTCCAGCTTCACCTGCACCGTGCACTGTAGGGGTGGGGTGGGGGGTTGGGCCAGGGTCAGAGGCCGCCCTCCCTCTGGCAGCACCCACCCCCCCAAGCTCCGGGGATGGACTGGCTCCCCGAGGAGGACCGGGCTCTCTGTCTTTGCGGCTGCCACCACCTCCAGGAAGCCCTCCTTGACCACACCGCTGGGAAGTTCCAGGCGGGGAGGCAGGGGCTGAGGCCACCCCACAGGATGGTGTGTGTGTTGGGGTCCTGTGGCTTCCCAGGGTGGTAAACATCCCCAGGGAGACTTGTGGGGTTCCAGGACGTTCTGTGACATTGGGGACACAGGACCAAGACCACCTGAGCCCACCTGAAGTCTCTGGAGGGGGTCAGTCAGCTAACCTGGGGTCTCAGAAGGTATGGGGGGGCAGTGTGGGCTCTTCTGGGGTTCCCAAGGACATGGCGGGGGTGGGGGGAGGAGTCTGAGAAGATTGGGGTCCCCAGGCCGCCTGAGCCGTCTTGGGGTCCCTACAGGAGTGTCTTGGCCAAGTTGGGGCATGAGGGGGGACCCCCGTCTCAGGAGGGGGCTGGGCCAGGCGGGGGTTCTGCAGGGCACGGGAAGGGGCGTGCTGTCTGGGCTCTCTTGGGGTTCCCCAGGTTACCCCAAGGAGGTCTGGGGGGCTCCCAGGGTGCCCCGGGGGTATTCTGAGAAGACTGGGGTCCCTGGCGACACTGCAGGTCCCCCATCCCCTGAGGGTGCTGGAGGGGTTCTCTGTGGAAGCCCAGGGACCCGCCGTTGGGGGGCTCGTCTGACCTGAGGAGTCCAGGCTGGAGTGGGGTCCCCCGGGGCCTCTGGGCTATGTGGGGTTTCCCCAGACGACAGGGGTTGTGGGCGGGTCGGGGTCCCCATGGCACCCGGACCATCTCGGGGTCCCCACGACACCTGGATCATCTCGGGGTCCCCACGGAGGGACCATCTCGGGGTCCCCACGACACCCCGACCATGTCGGGGTCCCCATGACATCCGGACCATGTCGGGGTCCCCACGGCACCCGGACCATGTCGGGGTCCCCACGGCACCCGGACCATCTCGGGGTCCCCAAGCACCTGGACCATGTCGGGGTCCCCACGGCACCCGGACCATCTCGGGGTCCCCACGGCACCCGGACCATCTCGGGGTCCCCACGGCACCCGGACCATCTCGGGGTCCCCACGGCACCCGGACCATCTCGGGGTCCCCACGGCACCCGGACCATCTCGGGGTCCCCACGGCACCCGGACCATCTCGGGGTCCCCACGGCACCCGGACCATCTCGGGGTCCCCACGACACCCGGATCATCTCGGGGTCCCCACGACACCCGGATCATCTCGGGGTCCCCACGACACCCGGATCATCTCGGGGTCCCCACGACACCCGGATCATCTCGGGGTCCCCACGACACCCGGACCATCTCGGGGTCCCCACGGCACCCGGACCATCTCGGGGTCCCCACGACACCTGGATCATCTCGGGGTCCCCAAGCACCTGGACCATCTCGGGGTCCCGACGGCACCCGGACCATCTCGGGGTCCCCACGACACCCGGATCATCTCGGGGTCCCCACGGAGGGACCATCTCGGGGTCCCCACGGCACCCGGACCATGTCGGGGTCCCCATGACATCCGGACCATCTCGGGGTCCCCAAGCACCTGGACCATGTCGGGGTCCCCAAGCACCCGGACCATCTCGGGGTCCCCACGACACCTGGATCATCTCGGGGTCCCCAAGCACCTGGACCATCTCGGGGTCCCGACGGCACCCGGACCATCTCGGGGTCCCCACGGCACCCGGACCATCTCGGGGTCCCCACGACACCCGGACCATCTCGGGGTCCCCACGACACCCGGACCATCTCGGGGTCCCCACGACACCCGGATCATCTCGGGGTCCCCACGACACCCGGATCATCTCGGGGTCCCCACGACACCCGGATCATCTCGGGGTCCCCACGACACCCGGATCATCTCGGGGTCCCCACGACACCCGGATCATCTCGGGGTCCCCACGACACCCGGACCATGTCGGGGTCCCCAAGCACCCAGGCCCGTGTCGGACTCCCCCGGGCACCCGGGGGTCGGGGTCCCCGCCCGGGGCGGCCGCACAAAGCGGGGCGCTCACCTGATTGTCCATGGCGGCCCCGCCCCACCCCGGGCCGCTCGCTCGCCGCCGCCGCTCACCGCCGCCCCGCCGCCCTCATTGTCCGCCAGGCCCCGCCGCCGCCGCCGCCGCCGCCGCCGCCGCCGCCGCTCGGGCCGCCCGCCCCGCGGAACCGGAAACCGCCGCCAGCCCGGGCAGAGCACCGACCGCGGGCCCCCGCCGCCGCCTCGGGCCCGCCGCCGAGACGGACAGCACGGCGGACCAATGGGAGGCGCGCAGGGCCTCCTGGAGGGCGGGACTTCCGGGAGGGCGGGTCGTGGCATGACGGACGGGACTCGCAGCCAATGGGAGGCGCGGATCCGGGGGCGGGGACGGGCGCGAGGAGGGAGGGCCGCGCGAGGAGAGCCGCGCGTGGGTGGGGTGGCGGGGAGCGCGCGAGGCGTGCGCCGCACGTGGAGGGGGCGGGAGCGGGGCGCGCGCCGCGCCTGCGCACTGCAACCTGCAGGGGGCGCTGCTGCCCTAGGCCTGGCCCTGGGAGCGCGTGTTCGAGGCCCGCAGTGGGAGCCGGAGTTTTGCTTTGTTCGCTGGCCCTGTGCCTCCGCGTGGGGGACCGAATGAATCCCCTGCCTGGGGATAGAGGGGGCTGCCTTTTGGCCAATCCCATCCCTTTTTGTTTGGTTGGTTTTAAGCCTGAGTGCCACTTATCCGGTTTACGGTGGTGCTGGGGATGGAACCTGGGACCTTTGATGCCTCAGGCAACAGGGTCTTTTTGCATAAGCATGCTGCTATCTCCTACCTTGAAAGAATCTGCTTTAGGGTAGGAGGGATAGCATCATGATTTTGCAAAAAAAAAAACACTTTTCATGCCTGAGGCTCTGAAATCATAGGTTCAGTCCCCAACCCCACCATCAGCCTGAGCTGACTAGGGCTCTAGTAAAAAGCAAAAACAAAAAAGCCCTGCATATGAAAAGGGTATTTATAAATCAACAAGAAAAGGCAGGGCCAAGGACACAGCATCATAGTTCTGCCTGAGGCTCTGAGGTCCCAGGTTCAATCCCGAGCACCACCATCAGCCGAGCTGAGATGGGCTTTGGTAAAAATAAAAATAAATAAAATTTTAAAAATCCACTTTGAGAGCACAGTGGATAAATCTTGGAACTGGAAATCCCCAAATTCTAAGTGTGTTACTTTTTGAGCTGCGGGGTCTCTTTGATTCACTGAAATGTGTCAGATAATAGGTCCCCAGCAAGCATCTGGACCAACTTGCCTCCAGAAAAGATAATTTCCTTTTCCTTATTCTATTTATTTATGTATTCCCTTTTGTTGCCCTTGTTTTATTATTGTAGTTATTATTGTCGTCGTTGTTGGATAGGACAGAGAGAAATGGAGAGAGGAGGGGAAGACAGAGAGGGGGAGAGAAAGACAGACACCTGCAGACCTGCTTCACCGCCTGGGGAGCGACTCCCCTGCAGGTGGGGAGCCAGGGGCTCGAACTGGGATCCTTCTGCTGGTCCTTGTGCTTTGCACCACGTGCGATTACCCCGCTGCACTACCACCCGCCTCCCCCTTATTCTCTTTTTTTTTTTTTTTCCTCCTCCAGGGTTATTGCTGGGCTCGGTGCCTGCACCATGAATCCACTGCTCCTGGAGGCCATTATTTTTTCCCCCTTTTGTTGCCCTTGTTGTAGCTTCGTTGTGGTTATTATTATTGCCCTTGTTGACGCAATTCGTTGTTGGATAGGACAGAGAGAAATGGAGAGAGGAGAGGAAGATAGAGAAGGGGAGAGAAAGACCTGCTTCACCGCCTGGGAAGCGACCTCCCTGCAGGTGGGGAGCCGGGGGCTCGAACCGGGATCCTTACGCCGGTCCCTGAGCTTTGCGCCACATGCGCTTAACCCACTGCGCCACTGCGCCACCGCCTGACCCCCCCCCCCTTATTCTCTTTTTATAATCCCTTTAAGAAGGAAATCTGGGCTTGGTGTGTCTTTGGCTCCACTCTGGCATCTTTTAAAAATAAACATAAGGGAGTCGGACAGTAGCTGAGCGGGTTAAGCGTAGATTCCTTGCGCAAAGCGCAAGGACCGACAGAAGGATCCCGGTTCGAGCCCCCGGCTCCCCACCTGAAAGAGAATTGCTTTGCAAGCGGTGAAGCAGGTCTGCAGGTGTCTGTCTTTCTCTCCCCCTCTCTGTCTTCCCCTCCTCTCTCCATTTCTCTCTGTCCCATCCAACAACAACAACATCAGTAACAACAACAATAGCTACAACAACAATAAAAACAACAAGGGCAGCAAAAGGGAAAATAAATAAATATAAAAAACAAATAAAATAAATATAAGAACAGGGGGAGGGCAGCAAAGTAAAAACCCAGTGGTGAGGGGTAGACATGCAGCTTCCTGGGCCAGTGGGGGGTGGGAGTGGGCGGGAGGGATGGGTCACAGTCCTTTGGTGGTGGGAATGGTGTTTATGTACACTCCTAGCAAAATGTAGACATAGAAATCAGTAGTTAATTAATATGAGAGGGGGAAAATCAATTGTATGTCTCAAAGTTTCTCAAAACACAAACTGAATCTTTTCAATATATAGGCTGTGTATTTGATATGCGGACTCTCTCAAAAGCCTAGACCAAGTAGATTAGAAGCAACCAATAGCACAGCTATATACAAGATACTGGATACTGTACAGCAAACCATAACAAAGGGACTTTTCAAAGTTAACCCAATTAACAAATAATGTGATAACATTAACTATCGATTGTCTTTTTGAACCCTAAGACAGCAGGAACCTCACATCTTCACTATAGAGCCCCTACTTCCCCCAGTCCTGGAACCCTTGGGTAGGGCCCACTTTCCCGTGTGCCTCTCCCAATCCATACCAAATAATATTGCATCCGCCGATCACAACCTAACCAACGCAACGATTGCCACCTCAACATGCTTCACCTCAGACTGTGTCCAGAGACTTCACATGTGGAATGACAACCCTTCAGCTTCATTACTCGGGTTCCAGATGCCACCAGGATGCTGGCCAGGCTTCCCTGGATTGAAGACCCCACCAATGTGTCCTGGAGCTCAGCTTCCCCAGAGACACACCCTACTAGGGAAAGAGAGAGGCAGACTGGGAGTATGGACCGACCAGTCAACGCCCATGTTCAGCGGGGAAGCAATTACAGAAGCCAGACCTTCCACCTTCTGCATCCCTCAACGACCCTGGGTCCATGCTCCCAGAGGGCTAGAGAATGGGAAAGCTACTGGGGAGGGGGTGGGTTATGGGGATTGGGTGGTGGGAATTGTGTGGAGTTGTACCCCTCCTACCTTATGTTTTTGTTCATTAATCCTTTCTTAAATAAAAAATTTAAAAAAAAAGAGCAGGGGGGGAAATAACACAGTAGTTCTACAAAAGACAGTGCCTGAGGCTCTGGAGTCCCAGGTTCAGTCCTCTGCACCACTAGCAGCCAGAGCTGAGCAGGGCTATGGGAAAAAAAAAAAAAAAAAAAAAAAAGCCGGGTGGTGCAATGCACGGAGAACCAGCTTCAAGTCCTTGGTCCCCAGCTGCAGGGAGAAAGCTTTGTAAATGGTGAAGCAGGGCTGCAGGGGTCTCTCCCTCTCTCCTCCTCCCTCTCCATTTCTACCTGTCTCTATCCCATAAAGATAGAAAAATAAAAATACATGCAAGTATTGAATGCCACATAAATGAATAAAATGGAAGGGGAGAATCACTGCCTTGGACTTGACTTAGTCCCAGTTTTCCTTGTTACTGTATCCAGTGGAGTGGCTCTTTCTGATCTCCCACAAAGGACTTCCAACAAGGACACAATGTTACCTGTGGTCTCAAAGCAGTGCTGGGCCCTGAGGGCCAGAGGGGCAGATGAAGAGAAGAAACAGAGTAACCGGCAGAAGGCAGACTTGAAACCCGTTATCTCCAAGTGGCAAAGAATCAATTTGACTCCCAGACCTGGGGCTCTAACCCGCCCTGGACTCTGTGGCTACAAAGAAACTTGGTGAATGCAGGAGGGAGGGAGAGAGGGGAGGAGGAGGGAGGGGTTGTCCCATCTCTAAGGGAGAGGCTGGCACCTCTGGTCTCTATCACCCCCTAGCGTTCAGCTTTATCAGCACTCAAAGGGAGAATTTGATATCCATTCGTTTTTTGGTTATTTGCCATTTTTCTTTTCTTTGATAGAGACAGAGAGGAACTGAGAGGGAGGGGGAGACAGAGAGATACCTGCAGCCCTGCTTCACCACTTGTGAAGCTTTCCCCCTGCAAGTGGGGACGGGGGTGGGTGGGGAAGGCTTGAACCCGGGACCTTGTGCATTGTAATGTGTTCATTCAAACAGGTGCATCAACACCTGGCCCCTTGATATTTTTTTTTGTTAGTTTGTTTTTTGCCTCCACGGTTATTGGGTTATTTGCTGAGGCTCAGTCCACCGCTCCTGGAGGCTATTTCCCCCCTTTTGTTGCCCTTGTTGTTGTAGCCTTATTTTGGTTATTATTGTTGTTGTTGATGTCCTTATTGTTGGATAGGACAGAGAGAAATGGAGAGAGGAGGGGAAGACAGAGAGGGGGAGAGAAAGACAGACACCTGCAGACCTGCTTCACCGCCTGGGAAGCGACTCCCCTGCAGGTGGGGAGCCAGGGGTTCGAACTGGGATCCTTATGCCAGTCCTTGTGCTTTGTGCCACCTGTGCTTAACCCGCTGTGCTAACGCCCGACCCCCAAGCCCCTTGATATTTCTTCTGCTTCTTCCTCTTCTTTTTAAAAATATTTATTCCTTTTTGTTTTTTATTGTTGTAGTTATTATTGTTGTTGTTGTTATTGATGTTGTCGTTGTTGGGTAGGACAGAGAGAAATGGAGAGAGGAGGGGAAGACAGAGAGGGGGAGAGAAAGACAGACACCTGCAGACCTGCTTCACCGCCTGGGAAGCGCCCCTGTAGGTGGGGAGCCGGGGGCTCAAACCGGGATCCTTACACCGGTCCTTGTGCTTTGTGCCACGTGTGCTTAACCTGCTGTGCTACCGCTTGGCCCCCCAACTTCCTCTTCTTTTAAAGATTTGAACAGAGCCTCCCCTGTCTTGAAAGTCCAAATCTGGGGGTCGGGCGGTGGCGCAGTGGGTTAAGCGCATGTGGCGCAAAGCGCAGGGACGGGCGTAAGGATCCCGGTTCGAGCCCCTGGCTCCCCACCTGCAGGGGAGTCGCTTCACAGGCGGTGAAGCAGGTCTGCAGGTGTCTGTCTTTCTCTCCCGCTCTTTGTCTTCCCCTCCTCTCTCCATTTCTCTCTGTCCTATCCAACAACGAACAACATCAACAGTGGCAATAATAATAACCACAACGAGGCTACAACAACAAGGGCAACAAAAGGGGGAAAGGATGGCCTCCAGGAGCGGTGGATTCATGGTGCAGGCACCGAGCCCAGCAATAACCCTGGAGGAGGAAAAAAAAAAAAGTCCAAATCTCTAACCACTGTGCAAACACCTGGATTTTTTTTTTTAATTTATTTCTTTATTGGGGAATTAATGTTTTACATTCAACAGTAAATACAATAGTTTGTACATGCATAACATTCCCCAGTTTCCCATTTAATAATACAACCCCCACTATGTCATTTATCATCCTTCATGGACCTGTATTCTCCCCACCCACCCACCCCAGAGTCTTTTACTTGGGGGCAATATGCCAATTCCATTTCAGGTTCTACTTGTGTTTTCTTTTCTGATCTTGTTTTTCAACTTCTGCCTGAGACTGAGATTATCCCATATTCATCCTTCTGTTTCTGACTTATTTCACTCAACATGATTTTTTCAAGGTCCATCCAAGATCGGCTGAAAATGGTGAAGTCACCATTTTTTACAGCTGAGTAGTATTCCATTGTGTATATAGACCACAACTTGCTCAGTCACTCATCTGTTGTTGGACACCTGGGTTGCTTCCAGGTTTGGGAAATTACAAATTGTGCTGCCAAGAACATATGTGTACACAGATCTTTTTGGATGGGTGTGTTGGGTTCCTTAGGATATATCCCCAGGAGAGGGATTGCAGGATCATAGGGTAGGTCCATTTCTAGCCTTCTGAGAGTTCTCCAGACTGTTCTCCACAGAGGTTGGACTAATTTACATTCCCACCAGCAGTGCAGGAGGGTTCCTTTGACTCCACAACCTCTCCAGCATTTGCTGCTGTTACCTTTTCTGATGTATGACATTCTCACAGGAGTGAAGTGATATCTCGTTGTTGTCTTTATTTGCTTATCTCTGACAATCAGAGACTTGGAGCATTTTTTCATGTGTTTCTCAGCCTTTTGGATCTCTTCTGTGGTGAATATTCTGTCCAAGTCCTCCCCCCATTTTTGGATGGGGTTATTTGTTGTCTTGTTGTTGAGTCTGGCAAGATCTTTATATATGTTGGTTATTAAACTCTTATCTGATGTATGGCATGTAAAGATCTTCTCACATTCTGTGAGGGGTCTCTTGGTTTGGGTAGTGGTTTCTTTTGCTGTGCAGAAGCTTTTTAATTTGATGTAGTCCCATAGGTTTATACTTGCCTTAGTCTTCTTGGATTTTTTTTTTTTTTTAAACAAGGACACTGCTCAGCTCTGGCTTGTGGTTGGTGCTGGGGATGGAACCTAGAACTTTGGAGCCTCAGGCAGGAGAGTCTCTTTGCATAACCATTATGCTATCTACCCCCGCCCAACTCTTTTTTTAATATATATATTTTATTATTTTTATTTATTTATTGAATAGAGACAAGCAGATTTTTTTTTAACCATAACACTTCTCAGCCCTGGCTTTTGGTGGTTCAGGAGATTGAATCTGGGACTTGGGAGCCTCAGGCATGAAAGTCTCTTTTCAGAGCCATCATGCTATCTAACCACCCCCCTCCTCCAACAGCCAGAAATTGAGAGTAAGGGGGAGAGAGAGAGAGAGAAAGAGAGAGAGAGGGAGAGGGAGAGGGAGAGGGAGAAAGAGAGAGAGAGAGAGAGAGAGAGAGAGAGAGAGAGAGAGGGAGAGGGACCTGCAGCCCTGCTTCACCACTCTTGAAGCTTTCCCCCTGCAGGTGAGGACCAGAGGCTTGAACCTGGGTCCTTGTGCACTATAACATGTGCACTCAACCAGGTGTGCCACCACTTGGCCCCTTCCTTTCTTTCTTCCTCTCTTTCTTTCTTTCTTTCTTTCTTTCTTTCTTTCTTTCCTTTTGTCACCAAAGCCCTGCTCAGCTCTGGCTGATGGTCATGCTGGGGACTGAACCTCGGACCTTGGAACTTCATGCTGGAAAGTCTTTTGCAGAACCTTGATGCTATTTCCCCAGCCTGGGTGGTAATGGTGGTGGTTGGGGGGGAGGGGACACTTCTCTAGCACCAGGTAGCATCATGTCAAGGCCAAGTCCAGGGCCTAAGAAGCAGTTACCAGTCAGGAGTCTTTCTAAGGTGTTGGGGGACTGAGCCCCAGCTAGAGGGCTGACCCAGTAGATGTCACATGACCACAGCCCAACCCCAACACATGTGACTACAGAGACGTCGTCGTGGAGGGAGGTCAAGGGCAGGGGATGGAGGCAGCCACTGCAGGGTCATTGGAAGCAGAGCACAGAGAGGCACCTGCGTCCATCCCCTGCCTTGGAGCCTGGGCCATGCAGGACAGGAAGCAGGGAGGGAGCTGGAGGCGGGGGGGGGGGGGGGGGGGCTCTCGCTAGCTGGCACAGGGGTGCTGGTCGACCTCAGCAGTCCTTGGCGTCCTCGCCTAGCTCCACGTAGGGCAGCCCCACGGGCCAGCTGTCCCGGGGCCAGTAGCGCAGCCTGACCATCTCCTCGGGCATCTCGTACCTTGCGTCCACCATGGCCATGGTGACCATGGCGTAGGGGAAGGTGAGGCTGATGAGGACATGCCTGAGGGACAGAGAGAGGGAGGGAGAAAGAGAGGGAAAGGGGAGGGGTGAAGGCCCTATGTGTCCCTGCACTGGGGGCGGGGAGATGGCATAGCTGTAGGGTGCAGGGCTTGCATGGATGGGTGGATGGATGAAAGGATGGATGGATGGATGGATGGATGAATGATTGGATATATGATGGAAGAATAGATGATGGATGGATGGGTGAATGAATGGATGGGTGGATTGTAGGTGAAGGATGGATGGATAGATGGATGATGGATGCATAGGTGGATAATGGATGGATGGATGGATGATGGATGGATAGATGGATGATTGGATAGATGATGGATGAATAGATGATGGATGGATGGGTGGATGGATGGATGGATAGATAGATGGATAATGGATGGATGGATGATGGCTGGCTGGCTGGATGGATGCATGGATCGTGGATGGATGGATGGATGGATAGATGGATGAGTCAATGAATGGATACATGGATGGATAACGGATGGATGAGTAGAAGGAGGGAGGGATGATTTAATATATGGTGGGATGGATGGGTGAAAAGATGTATTTTCATGTGAAAAAAACAGAGTGTTGTATGGCTGGATCAATGGATGGATGATTGGGTAAATGAAGAGGTGAGTGAGTGCATGAATATATATACATATATATATATATATATATAAGATATATAAGTGAACAGATAAATCTAATGAACTACCGCATTATCACTGCACGTGAAGTCAGATTTCTGCTCCCACCCCCCCATCCTTCTTTCCAACACCGCTGGTCCCGATTCCCAGGTGACCTCGAGTCTCTGAACCCTCCCAGACTGCCACCACCCCTCCGCAGGCCCCCGCTCCACGCTCCAGCACGGTGACCCTCTGGTCCCAGCCCTCACCCCGGGCAGGTGCTCACCAGATGCTGTGTAGGTAGGGGAAGTGGATTCGCTGCCAGAAACTGCAGAGGACACGGTCGCTGACCCAGCTGGTCACCGCGAGCAACCACAAGACCACCGAGACCTCCATCAGGTGTCGGATGTCCTTGTTGTTGGTCCTGGGGGAGGAGGAGGCAGGTCAGAGGCCCACGGTAGGGCTGACAGGAAACTCCTCCATCCAGGGAGATGTGTCTGAGAGAGAAGAGGCATGTGGCACCTCGTCTGTGTTCCTGCTCTGCTCAGTCTCCCCGAGTGTCTACAGAGTGCTGGGTGCAAGTCTTAATTCTGAGAAGGGTGGGGGGGACCTGAAGCTGGGGAGATATGCAGAAGTAGTGCCCCAGCCTTTCATGCCTGATACTTCCAGGTATAATCTCTGGACAGCTGTGGGGACCACGGCATCTTCCTGTCTCTAGCTGAATGGGAAAGTCCGTCTGAGAGTGGTGGGGTAACTTTTGTTTGAGACCTCGACTCCTCACATGAAGCGGGAGGGGACATGACACAAATGGCAAAGTTAGTGAAGCCTTAACACAGAGATTTGGGTGGTAGAAACATCTAAGGATTTATAACATATGAGAGAGATAGAGAGAGAAGAAAAATCAAGTAGACTCCATTAAGTGCAGGTGGCACAAAGCGCAAAGACCAGCATAAGGATCCTGGTTCGAGCCCCCGGCTCCCCACCTGCAGGGGAGTCGCTTCCCAGGTGGTGAAGCAGATCTGCAGGTGTCTGTCTTTCTTTTTTATTTTTTTATTTTTTTATTTTTATTTAAGAAAGGATTAATTAACAAAACCATAGGGTAGGAGGGGTACAACTCCACACAATTCCCACCGCCCAATCTCCATATCCCACCCCCTCCCCCGATAGCTTTCCCATTCTCTATCCCTCTGGGAGCATGGACCCAGGGTCATTGAGGGTTGCAGAAGGTAGAAGGTCTGGCTTCTGTAATTGCTTCCTCGCTGAACATGGGCGTTGACTGGTCGGTCCATACTCCCAGTCTGCCTCTCTCTTTCCCTAGTAGGATGGGTCTCTGGGGTGTCTGTCTTTCTCTCCCCCTCTCTGTCTTCCCCTCCTCTCTCCATTTCTCTCTGTCCCATATAAAAACGACGGCATCAACAACAATAATAATTACAACAACAATAAAAAACAACAAGGACAACAAAAGGGAAAATTAAAAGAATTTTTAAAAAAAGAAAGTAGACTCCAGATAAAACAACAAGGACAACAAAAAGGGAATGAATAAATAAATAAATATTTAAAATAGAAAGTAGACACCTAGTACAGGTCCCAGATGGATGACAGAGGACCTAGTGGGGGGTGTATTGTTATATGGGAATCTGGGGAATGTTATGCATGTACAAACTATTGTATTTACTGTTGAATGTAAAATATTAATTCCCCAATAAAGAAATAAAAGAAAAAAAGAAAGTAGACTCCAAAGTCCCAGGTTCAATCTCTTGCACCACTATAAGCCAGAGCTGAACAGTACTTTGATAAAAGTGGGGGGGTGGAGAAAGGAAAGAGAGAAAGAAAAAAAATGAAGAGGAAGAGAAATAAAGAGAGAGGAAGAAAGAAAGAAAGAAGTAAGTAACAGGCTGGGGAAACAGCATAACAGTTCTACAAAGGACTTTCATGCCTGAGGCTCTGAAGTCCCAGGTTGAATCTCCTCTACCACCACCAGCTGATTAGGGCTCTGGGAGAGAGAGAGAGAATGAAAAAAGAAGAGAGAGAACAGATGGATGGATTGAAGGATGAATGGATGGATGAAGAAGAAATAAAGAAAGAGAGAAAGAGGGAGAGAGAGAGAAAGAGAGAGGCTGAATGGTGTTAAGCACACATAGTATGAACCACAAGGCCCGGTGCAAGGATCCCAGTTCAAGCCCCCGGCTCCCAGCCTGCAGGGGGAGTCGCTTCACAAGTGGTGAAGCAGGTCTGCAGGGGTCTCTCTCTCCTCTCCTCCTCTCTCAACTTCTCTCTTCCATATCAAAAAATAAAAATAAATGGCTGGCTACAGCAGAGTGGATTCATAGTGTATGAACTACAGGAGAGTGGATTCATAGTGCATAAACCGAGCCCCAGTGATAACCCTGGAGACAAAAAAAAAAAAAAAAAAAAAAAAGAAAAGAAAAAAAGGCGGGGGGAAGAGCAAGAAAAAAGAAAGTCACAGGGAAGTGAAAGGGAGCAGCTCTCCAGATCCACTCACCAACCTTTTGGGCACCAGATGAGGGGAGCACTCAGGACAAAGGTTGAGTGGGAAGGGGTAAGATGCGCTTGACCCCAGCATGAGCTACTCTGACGCTAAAAAATAAAATTAGGGGGTCGGGCGGTAGTGCAGCGGGTTAAGCGCACGTGACGCAAAGCTCAGGGACTGGCGTAAGGATCCCAGTTTGAGCCCCCAGCTCCCCACCTGCAGGGGAGTCGCTTCACAGGCAGTGAAGCAGGTCTGCAGGTGTCTGTCTTTCTCTCCCCCCTCTCTCTCCTCCTCCTCTCTCCATTTCTCTCTGTGCTATCCAACAACGAACAACATCAATAATGGCAATAATAATAACCACAATGAGGCTACAACAACAAGGGCAACAAAAAGGGGGGAAAATGGCCTCCAGGAGCGGTGGATTCATGGTGCAAGCACCGAGCCCAGCAATAACCCTGGAGGAAAAAAAATAAATTAATTAAATTAAATTAAGGGAGTCGGGTGGTAGCGCAGCGGGTTAAGCACAAGTGGCACAAAGCACAAGGACCAGCATAAGGATCCCAGTTTGAGCCCCTGGCTCCCCACCTGCAGGGGGGTCACTTCACAAGCAGTAAAGCAGGTCTGCAGGTGTCTGTCTTTCTTTCCCCCTCTCTATCTTCCCCTCCTCTCTCCATTTTTCTCTGTCCTATCCAAAACAACAGCAATGTCAATAATAATAATGACAACAACAAGGGCAACAAAAATGGGGAAAATGGCCCTGTAGGAGCAGTGGATTCCTACTGCAGGCACTGAGCTCCAGCAATGACCCTGGAGGCAAAAAAAAAAAAAAAAAAAGTAATCAGGCTGGTATTTTTATATTTCCCTCATGTTTGGGAGCTACTCTCTGCCCTGTTCCAGCTTTCTAGTCCTTTCTCAAGGCGGGGCTACAGAGCAGCAGCAGCTGTGTTTCTCTCCTCTCCTCTCCTGGATCAACTAGGAATACCAAAGGAGACCACCTGGGACCACAGCAAGACAGGACTAGAATGACAACAATGAGATACCACTTCACTCCTGTGAGAATGTCATACATCAGAAAAGGTAACAGCAGCAAATGCTGGAGAGGGTGTGGGGTCAAAGGACCCCTCCTGCACTGCTGGTGGGAATGCAAATTGGTCCAACCTCTGTGGAGAACTCTCAGAAGGCTAGAAATGGACCTGCCCTATGATCCTGCCATTCCTCTCCTGGGGATAGATCCTAAGGAACCCAACACATCCATCCAGAAAGATCTGTGTACACATATGTTCTTGGCAGCACAATTTGTAATAGCCAAA
Organism: Erinaceus europaeus; assembly: GCF_950295315.1. NCBI lineage: Eukaryota > Metazoa > Chordata > Mammalia > Eulipotyphla > Erinaceidae > Erinaceus > Erinaceus europaeus. The sequence goes on from NC_080184.1 coordinate 2,240,245, forward strand.
ACCTGGAAGCAACCCAGCTGTCCAACAACAGATGAGTGGCTGAGCAAGTTGTGGTCTAGATACACAATGGAATACTACTCAGCTATGAAAATGGTGACTTCACTGTTTTCAGCCTATCTTGGATGGACCTTGAAAAATTCATGTGAAGTGAAATAAGTCAGAAACAGAAGGCAGAAAATGAAAAAGAAGAACCCGAACTGGAATTGGCATGTTGCACCAAAGTAAAAGACTCTGGGGTGGGGGTGGGGGTGGGGGGGAAATACCCGTCCAAGAAGGATGACAGAGGACCTAATGGGGGTTGTATTGTTAGATGGAAAACTGGGAAATGTTATGCATGTAAAAACTATTGTACTTACTGTCGAATGTAAAATATTAATTCCCTAATAAAGAAATTTAAAAGAAAAGAAAAAGAAAGAAGGAAGAAAGAAAGAAAGATAATAGGGAAGCTTGCAATGGAGGGGACGGGACAGAGAACTCGCAGTCTTGCTAATCCTTATTACATTGCTAATAAAAAAAAACAGAAGAGGGAGACGGACAGTGGCACAGCGGGTTAAGTGCACATGGTGCAAAGCACAAGGACCAGTGTAAGGATCATGGACAGTTTGAGCCCCCAGCTTCACAGGCAGTGAAGCAGGTCTGCAGGTGTCTATCTTTCTCTCCCCTCCTCTGTCTTCCCCTCCTCTCTCTATTTCTCTCTGTCCTATCCAACAACAATAGCAATACCAATAATAACCACAACAAGGGAAACAAAAATGGGAAGAAAAAAAAAAAGGCCTTCAGGAGCAGTGGATTCAAGGTGCAGACACCAAGCCCCAGTGATAACTCTCGAGGCAAAAAATAAAAATAAAAAAAATTTAAAAACTAGCCAGACTAATCTGGAAAGCAAGCTGTTATCAAATCAGAGGTCTGAAGAAAGAGGGAGAGGAGAAGGGAGGAGCTGTTAGGAAACAAAGTGGCCCTAAATGTCTGTATTTACATAAGAAGGCACCTTTGAGAAACAGGAGGGATGTCAATGTGAACTGAACATTAGACACTATTTGAAAGAATTGTTGACTGTGTGTGTGTGTGTGTGTGTGTGTGTGTGTGTGTGTGCATAGTCTCCACCTATCTTTCCAGATCTTTATCTACTATTCTCTACTCTGTTCTATGCTCCAGGGCTCCAAGGGAAGACTAACTAAACTTGCTGGAAGTGAGGGTGAGTATGGTGGTCCAGTTGGACTGGCCAATAGATTCCAATTGGATTGGCCTATGGTTTTTAATTGGGTTGGTCACTGATCTGCTGTTGGATCAATGGCTTCCGCTGAGTTGACCAATGATGTCTCCTTGGGTTGACCAATGGCTTCCATTGAGTTGACCAATGATGTCTCCTTGGATTGACCAATGGCTTCCACTGGGTTGACCAACTTTTCTCTTTCCTTTGACCAGTGGCTTCCATGCAGGTTGACCACTGGTTTTTACTTGGGTTGACATATGATTTCCACTTAGATTGACCCATGGTTAGTTTAGTCTGATGACCAGCTGATGCGTGGACAAATTGCAAGGTGGAGAAGGGGGGAGTCCTGTGCCCTCAGTCACCTGTCATTTGATCACCTGCTACCTTGTAAGCAATCACTCACTCAATCAATCAATCTTGAGCTTGTCTGTCTGTCAGCTGATTTACTAACCAACCAATAAACAGTCAACCAACACAACTAGTTAACCTATCCACTGATGCACTGCAGTTGTATGAACGCAAACATTTTTGGGGAAGAAAAACCATCACAGGGAGCCGGGCTGTAGCACAGCGGGTTAAGCGCAGGTGGCGCAAAGCACAAGGACCGGCATAAGGATCCCGGTTCGAACCCCGGCTCCCCACCTGCAGGGGAGTCGCTTCACAGGCGGTGAAGCAGGTCTGCAGGTGTCTGTCTCTCCCCCTCTCTGTCTTCCCCTCCTCTCTCCATTTCTCTCTGTCCTATCCAACAACAATGACAACAACAACAATAATAACTACAACAATAAAACAACAAGGGCAACAAAAGGGAATAAATAAATAAAATAAATATTAAAAAAAAGAAAAACTAGAATAAATTTAATCTAGAAAAAAAAAAAAAAAGAAAAACCATCACAAAGTGACACACTCTGTATTCAGGCAGTCATGTCTATCTTTCTCTCCCCCTCTCTGTCTTCCCCTCCTCTCTCCATTTCTCTCTGTCCTATCCAACAATGATGACATCAATAACAACAATAATAACTACAACACTAAAAACAACAAGGGCAACAAAAGGGAATAAATGAGTGAATGAATAAGTACACAAATAAATAAATACTGGACACTGGGTGGGAGTCACCTCCCCCAGGAAACTGTACCACCACCCCCCACCCGCTCCTACGCCTAGCACCTACTTCTTATACTCCCAGAACACGAGGTAGAGGATGTGGAGGGCAATGCTGTTGAGGGCGTAGGCATTGACGGTGGGCCTCAGGAAGGTCAAGAAGGTGCTGACCACAGTGGTGATGAAGACCAGGTAGACGAAGTGATTTCTGGAGGAAGCCAAAGGTGGGGAGGAAGGACTCTGCTGTAGAAGGGGTGGGTGGGGCAAGGGCCTGGGGAGGTTTGGAGAGGGACCCCCATTGTTCCAGAGCTCAGGACCTGCAGGCATGAGGTCCTGAGTTGCATTCTCCAAGCCCACTTGGGGTTGAGGAGGGTGGAGTTCAACCAGGAAGGATATGGAGAAAAGTTTAGGGGTGGACATGGACCCCAGGAGAGCTTGGGGAGAGTACCCCCTCACATGCACACACACTTGTGCAGGTGCCCCCCGCCCTGCACCCCCACCCACCTGCTTCTGTTTACAAAGGCAGGGAAGTAGCAGCGAGGCAACCAGATGCTGTAACCACTGGCCAGAAACCAAAGGATGGAGATCTCGTCCAGCAGTTGCCCCAAGAAGCTGAGCGTCATGTGGAAGTACATGGAAAACATGCCTGGAGCGATAGAGAGGAAGGCGGGCTGGTGTTCCAAGGGATCGAGCCCCTTCCCTGCCTCTGTCGCCTCCTGGGCCCCAGGACCCCACCTACCTATGACCATGAAGAGCATGCAGGTGACGTAGGTGAAGCGTGTGCGCTTCTGGGCGTAGGGGTGCATCAGGAACATCATGAGGGGCCCGAAGATGAAGAAGGTGACATTGCTGAACTGGAGGGCAGGAGGGGGGTCGTCAGGTCACCGGGGGGCAGAGGAGGGCTGTGCTTGGCCAGATCCTGGGTCGTTAACCAATCAGCCACCTGCTGCCACTCAGACAGTTAATCAAGGTAGGGCATGTCCATCTTTCAGCTAATATTAATGGCTGACCCATGGGTTCCTTCAACCAATGAGTGCACCAAGCCACAAGATTCGTTCAGCTAATGTATCTCCTCAGCCAAAATACCCATTTAGTGAATGGATCTAGTTGACCGGTGGATCTAGCTAATGACTGGATCCAGTCAGCCAATGGATCCATTCTACCAATAAGTCCAGTCAGCCAACGGATTCAACTAGTAGATCCTGTCAACCAGTGGATCTATTAGACCAAAAGACTCATTAAGTGAATGGATCTAGTTGACCAGTGGATCTAGTCAATGAATGGATCCAATCAAGTAATAGATTGAGTCAACCAACATGATCCATTCTACCAATAAGTCCAATCAACCAAGGAACTCAACGAATAGATCCTGTCAACCAATGGATCCTTTCAACCAATAGAGTCATTCAACCAATGAATTCATCCAGTCGATAGGTCCAGCCAACCAATTCACCAACCAATGGTCCATTAGATCCCAAAACTCATTAAATGAATGGATATAGTTGATTCAATCCACCAATGGATCCAATTAACCAATAGATTCATTCAACTGATGAATACGTTCTGTCAAGAGATCTGTTCAACTTAAGGATTCGTTCAGTCAATGGACCTTGAAACACCATGGCACTCGGGCTTCCCCCAGTACCATGGCATCTAACATGGGGCTCTAGGGTTCAAAACCAGGCCTCTCTCATGGCTCACTTTCTCAACTTTTGACCACAGAGATTGTTTTGTACTCTTGTGTGTTCCACAAAAGAAACAAAGAAGAAGGAGGCAGAGGAGGAGGATAAAAAGAAAGAGGGGGGGGTCGGGTGGTAGCACAGTGAGTTAAGCGCACGTGGCACAAAGCACAATGACCGGCATAAGGATCCCAATTCGAGCCCCCAGCTCCCCACCTGCAGGGGAGTCACTTCACAAGCGGTGAAGCAGGTCTGCAGGTGTCTGTCTTTCTCTCCCCCTCTCTGTCTTCCCCTCCTCTCTCCATTCCTCTCTGTCCTATCCAACAATGACGACATCAACAATAATAATAATAACCACAACAAGGCTACAACAACAAGGGCAACAAAAGGGGAAAAAAAAAAAAAAGGCCTCTAGGAGCAGTGGATTCATGGTGCAGAAGCCGAGCCCCAGCAATAACCCTGGAGACCAAAAAAAAAAAAAAAATGGAACTACTGGTTCGAGCCCCCGGCTCCCCACCTGCAGGGGAGTCACTTTACAGGTGGTAAAGCAGGTCTGCAGGTGTCTATCTTTCTCTTCCCTTCTCTGTCTTCCCCTCCTCTCTCCATTTCTCTCTGTCCTATCTAACAACAAGGACATCAATAACAACTACAATAATAACTACAATAATTTTTTTAAAAAAAGGGCAACAAAAGAGAATAAATAAATAACTATATTAAAAAAATGGAACTACCTTATGATCCAGCAATCCCACTCTTGGGCATCTATCCAGTGGACACTCAAACACTAATTAAAAGGGACACACGCACCCCTGTGTTTACAGTTGCATTATTCACAACAGCCAAAGAGTGGAAGCAGCCTAAATGTCCATCAACATATGACTGGCTAAGGAACTTATGGGATACAGATCCCATGGGATATTACTCAGCCATCAAAAAAGATAATATTGTGTCCTTGGGGACAAAATAGATGTTACTGGAGGTGATGATGCTTAGAGAAATAAGTAAAGTGATGAAAGACTGGGGCTGTAGCACAGCAGGTTAAGCGCACATGGCACGAAGCACAAGGACCCGCGTAAGGATCCCAGTTCGAGCCCCCGGCTCCCCACCTGTAAGGGGGTCACTTCACAGGCAGTGAAGCAGGTCTGCAGGTGTCTGTCTTTCTCTCCCTCCTCTCTCTGTCTTCCCCTCCTCTCTTATTTTCTCTCTGTCCTATCCAACAATGACATCAGTAACAACAATAACAATAATAACAACAACAAAGGTAACAAAAATGGGAGGGAATGGCCTCCAGGAGCAATGGATTCATAGTGCAGGCCCCAGCGATAACCCTAGAGGGGGAAAAAAAAAGAAAGAAAGAAAGAAAGAAAGAAAGAAAGAAAGAAAGAAAGAAAGACAATTACCAAATGGTTTCACTCCTGGGTGGGATCTAGGGATCTGATTCTCATGAACTTGGAAAAAAAAATACCAAAAACAAGCAAAATAGTTTCTAAGCTTTTGGGGAGACATCTGGTGGTTTTTGCTGGGAGGGTATGGACACAAAACTCTGGTGGTGGGTGTGAAACTAGCCTCTATCATCTTACACATTTTTAAAGTACTTATTATTATTTTATATTTGTTTATTTATTTTCCTTTTTGTTGCCCTTGTTTTTTATTGTTGTTGTAGTTATTATTGTTGTTGTTATTGATGTCATTGTTGTTGGATAGGACAGAGAGAAATGGAGAGAGGAAGGGAAGACAGAGAGGGGGAGAGAAAGATAGACACCTGCAGACCTGCTTCACCCCCTGTGAAGCGACTCACCTGCAGGTGGGGAGCCAGGGGCTCGAACTGAGATTCTCACGCCTGTCCTTGTGCTATGCGCCATGTGCACTTAACCTCCTATGCTACCACCTGGCTCCCCATCTTACACATTTTACTGTGTCTTGTAACCTTCTATTAATCAGAAATTTAAAAAATGGCTTGAAGGGGAGGCGGGGAAAGAAGAGAATCAAGAAGATACAGTTCAGTATCACACAAGCCAGAGCTTCTCTCCCTCTCTCTGTCCTTTCTCGTAAACCAATTCATGAATTCAATCTGGGTTTCAAAGAGAGAGAGAGAGAAATCTCTGTGTTCCCCCCCCTTCTTGAGTTCAAAACAAGATTGATCTTGTCTGGCAATAAGGGGCTAGAACTCTGAGTGGTTGAGTAACTTTCTCTGAGGTTAACCAGCACAGGAGCCGCTCAGACTTGTTATTATCATTATTACTTTTTTTTTTTTTCACTCATCATCCCTTGAAAGGTCAGCTGGCTAAATAGACAAGTGACTCACAGAGGACTCTCCTGTTCCTTGATTGTGTTGTCTGATGTCTCTCTCTCTCTCCCTCTCCCTCTCCCTCTCTCTCTCTCTCTCTCTTCCTTTCCTCGCCCCCAGTATCAGTGTGATTGGAGGAAAAAAAAAAAAGCATTGGTTCCAAGGAGCTTAGAAGCCCTGGTGATGACACATGAATAGATAACTACATAGATCAACGAATTCCTATACTGGCCACCTGGGAGGGGGCACCATGGATAAAGCATTGGAGTCTCCAGCCTGAGGTCGTGAGTTCGATTCCCGGCATCGCACGTGCCAGAGGGACACTCAGCTTCTCTGTCATTCAGAGATAAGGTAGTTCATATCAAACATGAAAACAAAGGCAATCGTAATAGGCAGGATTTCAAGGAGAGAGAGACAGAGACAGAGAGAAAGAGAGAGAGAGGAGTAGCCAGCTTTATTCTGACCTTTGAGGGAGAAAAGAACCAAAGGTTTCTCAGAGATCTTCTCCTGAGAGACCTGCCCCAGGCTTGGAAGGCAGCAGAAGCAAGCCAGGAGGTTCCAGGAGATAACATCTCAGCCGCCCAAGTGTCGTGGTCACCACCCTCCCTGCCCTGGGGGTGGGGGAGCAGGTTTCCCAACTAGTGAGCCCCACCCAGACTTGCCACACAGGTAGGGGCCCTGCCTGGGAGCGTCCTCAGCCACCTGGTTCAGATGCACAGACACATCACGTGAGCTGGGTTCCTGCTTCATCCATCCATCCATCCATCCACCCATCCATCCATCCATCCATCCATCCATCCATCCATTCCCTCGCCTGTTCATTCACTCAGTCATTCATTCACAGACTCCTTCTTTCATATGTCTGGTCGTTCACTGATTTGCTCACTCATCCATTCATCCACTCACTCATTCACTTGTTCATTCATTCCCTTATTCCTTCCTTCATTTCCTCACTCCTTCATCTGTTGGCTAGTCATTTGCTTAATACACCTTCCTCCCTCCACTTGTTCATTCATACTCCCACCTAGTTGTTCATGTACTCATTCATATATTAAAGCCAGATTTCATTGATTCATTTGTTCATTCATCTGTTCAGCCACTCATCTATTCATTCATTCATTAATTCATTCATCTGTTTGTTCATTTACTCATAGAAGTCATCCTTTCTTCCTTTGTTTATTTGTTCTTGCATTCATTTGTTCATTAATAAATTAATTCTCGGGCAGGGGTAGATAGCCTAATGGTTATGCAAAGAGACTCTCATGCCTGAGGTTCCAAAGTCCCAGGTTCAATCCCCTACACCACCATCAGCCAGAGCTGAACAGTGCTCTGGTTAAAAAAAAAAAATTAATTCTCTTCTCTTGTCATCACCAGGGCTACAGCAGAGAGAGAGAGAAGGGAGGGAGGGAGAGAGGGAGAGAGGGAGAGAAAGGAAGAGAGGGTGAGAGAGGGAGAGAGAGAGAGAGGGATAAAAGAGAGGGAGAGAGAGAGAGGGAAAGAGAGAAGGAGACAGAGAGAGGGAGAGAGACAAAGAGAGAGAGAGAGAAAGAGAGACCACAGCACTGAGGCTCCTTCCAATACGGTGAGGGGCCGGGTTCAAGCCTGGATCACAGGCATGGCAAATTAATCAGTCCTTTAACCCATCCATCCATCCACTAATCTCATTCATTCATCACATTTGCTGTTGATTTATTCACTCTCTCTCACTCCCTTGCTCACTTACACATTCCTTCTTTCCTTTTATTCATTCATTCATTCTTTCACTCATTCACTAAACACACACTCACATACACAGCTTCCTTGGTTGAAGTCCAAGTAGCAACCCAGATCAGATCAGATCGATGGGGTTTACAGTCAACAATATTTATACCCCTTTCCCATACTTGGGAGCTACTCTCTTCCCTGATCCAGCTTTCTGGTCCTTTTTCCAGCCATGACATCATCTCCCCAGACAATAACTTAGGTGCACCTGCATATCAGATGCCAGGCTCAGAAAAAGAAAAAAAAAAAACTAGTATAGCCACAGGTCCTTTGGAATATAACTAAAATATGCCTACTAGCTATCTACAAAATGGAGACACCCCCCCCCAACTCTTCATCTGCACTATTCCAGCCTTTAGGTTCATGATTGGCCAACAATTTGTTTGGCTTTGTATATTAACTCTCCAGATGCCAGCAGGATGCCGACCAGACTTCCCTGGGCAGACAACCCCACCAATGTGTCCTGAAGCTCCGCTTCCCCAGAGCCCTGCCCCACTAGGGAAAGAGAGAGACAGGCTGGGGGTATGGATCCACCTGTCAACACCCATGTTCAGCGGGGAAGCAATTCCAGAAGCCAGACCTTCCACCTTCTGCATCCCACAATGACCCTGGGTCCATCCTCCCAGAGGGATAAAGAATAGGAAAGCTGGGGGTCGGGCGGTAGCGCAGTGGGTTAAGCGCACGTGGCGCAAAGCGCAAGGACCAGCGTGAGGATCCCGGTTCGAGCCCCTGGCTCCCCACCTGCAGGGCAGTCTCTTCACAGGCAGTGAAGCAGGTCTGCAGGTGTCTGTCTTTCTCTCCTCCTCTCTGACTTCCCCTCCTCCCTCCATCTCTCTCTGTCCTATCCAACAATTACAACATCAACAACAACAATAATAACTACAACAACAATAAAATAAGGGCAACAAAAGGGAAAATAAATAATAAAAATTTTTTTTTAAAGAAAAGTTATCAGGGGAAGGGATGAGATACAGAATTCTGGTCATCAGAATTGTGTGGAGTTGTACCCCTCTTATCCTATGGTTTTTTCAGTGTTTCCTTTTTATACATAAAATAAAATTTGAAGAAAAAAAAAGAAATCCGCCTGGAATCTGCCTCCTGCCTCCCTAGGTGCAACCCCCTCCCCCAGTTTCCACCACAGGGCTGGCCGGGGGAGAGGGCTGATTCCTGCTAAGGGCAGTGACCCCCCCCATGGCCATTTTGACCAGCCTGGCACCTAGGCACCCAGGCATCATGGTCCCTGGGGGAGACATCTCCCTGCCTGGCCTTGCCCAGAAGTGGCCTGGAGCATGCCAGCCCTCCCCAGCTTCTTCTTGGGGTTGGGTGGGGGGTGGAGGTCCCCGCACGAGTCTCGTTTGCTGGGAGGGTGGAGGAGACAATGGGGGGTGGAGATCATTCATTCACTCAGGCCTGCATCCTAGTCCCTTGTGCCCTCTTATGTCTCATGGTGTGTCTGCCCTTCACCTGTTCACCTTTTCATTCAGCGGTCGTTCACTCGTTTGCTCACACATCTGTTTGTCCATCCATTCACCTACTCACTCATCGTTTGTATGGCTCATTCATTCATCCATTCATCCACACATCTGTTCATTTGCCCATCTATTCACTTGCTCACTGGCTCATCCATTCCATCATTCATTCATTCATCCACACATCTATTCCTTCACACATCTATTCAGCTGCTCATTCACTCATATCTTCCATCATTCATTCATTCATTCTTACATCTGTTCATCTGCCCATCCATTCACCTGCTTGTTCACTCACTCATCCTTTCTATGGTTCATTCACTCACTCACTCACTCACTCACTCATCTGTTCATTCATCCATCCATTCACCTCTGTTCACTCATCCTCTCTTTGGTTCATTCAAAATTGGTTCATTCATTTTTCCCTGGAGGAGAGAGAGAGAGAGAGAGAAACGGGCTGGGCAAGGAGCCCGGGCACCTGGGCACCCGGCAGCCTTGAACCCCGGTCCTGAAGCCTCACCGTGTTGTAGAACTCAGCCACCAGCGCCGAGTGCTGGAAGTTGCCCTCACACCAGTCCACCTCGGAGCTCTGGTAGGCGAAGATGCTGGGCATCCTGCCGCCACCCTGCTCCCCTGTGCCCGAGGCAGCGGGAGGAGGAAGGAGAGGAAGGAGGGAGGAGGGAGGAGTTGAGGGAGGAGGAGGGTGAAACTTGCTGGGCCAATCTGTCCCCGGCACCTGGATCGGGGCTGAGGGGTGGTGCAGCCTTGGGGAGGGGACCCTGGGTCAGAAAGCTAGGGGGGGTCCCCTGGAGTGGGAGTTAGGGGTCCCCTGGAGTGGAATGGTGGGTGTCTTGCAACATATGTCCCAGTTAGATCAGCCCCCGGAGATGAGGGCTGTGCTTGTTTGGGTCACTTTGCAGAAAGGGAAACTGAGGCAGGGAGAAAGAGAGAGAGAGAGTTAGGACCAGGCAAGGTGGGATCCAGACAGCCCTGCTGGCCACACCTGACCTCCCTCCTTCCCTCCCTCCTCCCTCCCTTCCTCCCTCCCTCCCTTCCTCCCTCCCTCCCTTCCTCCCTCCCTCCCTTCCTCCCTCCCTCCCTTCCTCCCTCCCTCCCTTCCTCCCTCCCTCCCTTCCTCCCTCCCTCCATTCCTCCCTCCCTTCCTCCCTCCCTCCCTTCCTCCCTCCCTCCCTTCCTCCCTCCCTTCCTTCCTTCCTCCCTTCCTCCCTCCCTCCCTTCCTTCCTTCCTTCCTCCCTTCCTCCCTCCCTCCCTTCCTTCCTTCTTCCTCTTCTTTTCCAGTTTCTCATTCTTCATCTCTTTCTCTTTTGTCTCTTCTTTCTCTTCTCCTTCTTCCAAACAATTTTTTATTATATTCATTTATTTATTTATTTATTTATTGGCTAGAAACATCCAGAAATCAAGAGGGAAGGAGAAATAGAGAGGGAGAGAGACAGAGAGACACACCAGCAGCCCTTCACCACTTGGGGAGATTTCCCCCTGCAAGTGGGGACTGTGAGCTCAAACCTCCATCTCCCCCTCCTTTTTCTCCTCCTCCTTCTCTTTCTCTTTCTTCTTCTACTTTTCAAATAATTCTTTCATTTATTTATAAGAGATAGAGAGGGGCCGGGAGGTGATGCACCTGGTTGAGTGCACGTTATAGTGCACAAGGACCTGAGTTCGAGCCCCTGGTCCCCACCTGCAGGGGGAAAGCTTCACAAGTGGTGAAGCAGGGCTACAGGTGTCTCTATCTCTCTTCCTCTCTATCTCCCCCTTTCCTCTTGATTTCTGACTGTCTCTATCTAATAAATAATTTTTTTTTTTACCAGAGTACTACTCAGCTCTGGCTTATGGTGGTACAGGGGATTGAACCTGGGACTTTGGAACCTCGGGCATGAGAGTCTGTTTGCATAACCATTATGCTATCTACTCCTGTCCATAAATAATTTTTTTAAGTTAAAAAAGAAAGAGAGAGACATATAGAGGAAGCAGAACCTCCCTCTGGCACCTGTGATGCTAGGGATAGAACTCAGGACCTCAGGCCTGAGAATCTGGTGCTCTGACCACTGCTCGCCATCCCAGGCCTTACGGTTTGATAATTTTCTTTATTCACTTGCCAATAAAATAGCCCAGCCTCTGTGTGGAGCTCCAGCTTAGCCTTCACACAGTTCCATATTTCTACATTCAAATTTGGGGTGGGGGAAGTTTCATGCACTCCCCCATCCCTATAAACTTAGCCCCCCTCCCCTGGAGCTCTAGGTAAGGTGAGAGACTCGGTTTGGGGAGCACCGCCCCCCCATTTCTCTGCCATGACGCAGAACCAGGGAGAGAGCTGACTGAGTCATCTGGGGCGAGTTCAGCTCCACCCCCAAGCCAGGTGATCTCTCTCTCTCTCTCTCTCTCTCTCTCTCCAGAAATAAACACACTTGGGGCCAGGCAATGGTGTCCGTAAAAAGCACACCTTGTGTATTGGCACAAGGACCTAGGTTCAAGCTCCTGGTCCCCACCTGCAGGAGGGGAAGCTTCTGAAACTTTGAAGCAGGGCTGCCATTGTCTGTCTCTCTCCATCTCTATCTACTCTTCCCCTCTCAATTTCTCAAGACCAATCAAATAAATGAAAACTAAATATGTTTTTAAATTTTTTATTTCTTATTGGACAGAGACAGAGAAATGGAGAGAGGAGGAAAAGATAGAGAGGGAGAGAGACACTGCAGCTCTGCTTTACCACCTGTGAAGCTTTCTCCCTGCAAGTGGGGAACCAGGGACTTGAACCCGGGTCCTTGTGCACAGTAATGTGAGTGCTTAACTAGGTGAGCCACTGCCTGGCCCCAAAGCTAAATATATTTGTAAAGAAAAAAATAAAGCATAGAATAGAATGTAATATGTAATATGTAATGTAATATGTAATGTAATATGTAATGTAATATGTAATGTAATATGGGAGAATAGCATTCACTATGGTAGAATGGAATAGAATAGAATTAGGATGGAATCGAACAGAATGAGAATGGAATAGAATAGAATAGAATAGAATAGAATAGAATAGAATAGAATAGAATAGGGTGGAGGGTAGATAGCATAATGGTTATGCAAACAGACTCTCATACCTGAGACTCCAGTGTCTCAGGTTCAATTCCCCACACCACCATAAGCCAGAACTGAACAGTGTTCTGGTAAAAATAAATAAATAAATAAATAAATAAAAGAATAGAATAGAATAATGATGGAATAGAATAGGATAGGATAGAATAGGGTGGAGTAAGAATGGGATAGAAAAAATTAGGATGGAATATAATATAATAGGATAGGATAGAATTAGAATGGAATAGAATAGAGTAGAGCAGAGTAGAATAGAATAAAAATAGAATAGAGTAGAGTAGAGTAGAATAGAATAGAACAGAACTGAACAGAACAGAATAGAATAGAATAGATTTAGGATAGAATAGAATAGAATAAATTAGAATAGAATAGAATATAGTAGAATGCAATGGATTAAGATCGAATAGTAAATAATATGATAGAAGGGGCCAGGCAGTGACACGCCTGGTTGAGTACACGTGTTACCATGTGCAAGGACCTGGGTTCAAGCCCCCGGTTCCCACCTGCAGGAGGGAAGCTTCACGAGTGGTGAAGCAGGGCTGCAGGTGTCTCTCTGTCTCTCTCCTCTCTAGCTCCTTCTGTCTCTGACCCTCTAACAAAAAGTTGAGGGTGAGGGCAGTGTCAGGAATAATGAGTCATCATACAGGCACTGAGTCCTAGAAATAGCACCAGTGACAAAAGAAAAGAAAGAAGGAAGGAAGGAAGGAAGGAAGGAAGGAAGGAAGGAAGGAAGAAGGAAGGAAGGAAGGAAGGAAGGAAGGAAGGAAGGAAGGAAGAAAGGAAGAAGGAAGGAAGGAAGAAGGAAGGAAGGAAGGAAGGAAGAAGGAAGGAAGGAAGGAAGGAAGAAGGAAGGAGTTAAAGATATCTAGGGAAACAATTCTTTTATTTTTCTCACCTTCCACACTCCTGTTAAATAAATGAATCTCTAATAAAGAAAACAGGAAAAAGTAGCTGGGGAGGGGGTACAGTGGTTAGCACACTGGACTCTCAGGCCTGAGGTCCTGATTTCCATCCCTGGCATCACAGGTGCCAGAGGGAGGATCTGCTTCTCTCCTTCTCTCACCCATAAATTAAAAAAAAATTTTTTTCTGGGAGTCTGGCTGTAGCTCAGTGGGTTAAGCGCAGGTGGTGCAAAGCACAAGGACCGGCATAAGGATCCCAGTTTGAGCCCCTGGCTCCCCACCTGCAGGGGAGTCGCTTCGCAGGCGGTGAAGCAGGTCTGCAGGTGTCTGTCTTTCCCTCCCCCTTTCTGTCTTTCCCTCCTCTCTCCATTTCTCTCTGTCCTATCCAACAACAATAACCACAACAAGGTTAAACTACAAGGGCAACAAAATGGACAATAAATAAATTTTTAAAAGGGCAACAAAAGGGAATAAAAAAAAGGAAGTAGACTTTGGCTTTATCCCTTGGGAGCTCTGATTGTGTAATTCCATGCAGGTGAAGAAGCTGCCTTGACACAGAGAGAGAGAGAGAGAGAGAGAGAGAGAGAGGCTGTTGCAACCAGGGTAAGGTCTGCTGATATTATCCGTGTGAATGTCCTGGTTGTGCAAGGTGGTTCCACTGAAGACAGGGGCCAGAGAACCCCCTGAGGCCTTGTTAGATAATCTTTGCATCTCCTCTCGACTCTAGAATGATTACAAAATAAAGAGGTGGTTTTCTTTAAGATGTTATTTATTTATTGGACAGAGACAGGCAGAGAGAAATAGAGAAGGGTGAATGTGTGAGTGAGCAAATGAATGAGTGAGTGAGAGGGGGAGAGAGACAGAGAGATGCCTGCAGCCCTGCTCCACTGCTCAGAAAGCTTACCCCCTGCAGGTGGGGGACCAGGGGCTTGAAACCTGATCCTTGTGTACAACAATGTGCTTGTCCAATGACTGTGCCACCTCCTGGTCCCAAAAAGGATTTTTAAAATTAATTAATTTATTTATAAAGGGGAAAAGATGAACCAGAGACTCTGGCACATGAGAAGCTGGAGATGGAACTTAGGACCTCGGGCTTTGGGGTCCAGTGCTTTTATATTTTGCATCCACTGCTAGGCTACTAAAAAGATATATATATATATATATTATATATATTATATATATTGTTTGTTTGTTTTTAGGGTGGTCAATTTGGCAGAAGGAGATCAAGATAGAAAGAGCCCAGAGTCCTGTTCAGCTCTGGCTGATGGTGATGCTGGGGATTGAACCTGAGACCTCAGAGCCTCAGGCAGGAGGGTCTTTTTCTTAGTAATATATTATTTACTTAATAAGAGAGATGGATAGTAGACAGGAGAGAGAGAGAGGAGGAAGAGGACAAGGAGAGGGAGGAGAAGGGAGAGGGACCCCAGAGTCCTGCTGAGCTCTGGCTGATGGTGATGCTGGGGATTGAACCTGAGACCTCAGAGCCTCAGGCAGGAGGGTCTTTTTCTTAGTAATATATTATTTACTTAATAAGAGAGATGGATAGTAGACAGGAGAGAGAGAGAGGAGGAAGAGGACAAGGAGAGGGAGGAGAAGGGAGAGGGACCCCAGAGTCCTGCTGAGCTCTGGCTGATGGTGATGCTGGGGATTGAACCTGAGACCTCAGAGCCTCAGGCAGGAGGGTCTTTTGCAGAACCACTGTGCTGTCTCTTTAGCTAAGGTGAATCTTTTCTTTTTAATATTTATTTATTTATTCCCTTTTGTTGCCCTTGTTTTATTGTTGTAGTTATTATTGATGTCGTCATTGTTGGATAGGACAGAGACAAATGGAGAGAGAAGGGAAGACAGAAAGGGGGAGAGAAAGACAGACACCTGCAGACCTGCTTCACCGTCTGCGAAGCGACTCCCCTGCAGGTGGGGAGCCGGGGGCTCGAACCGGGATCCTCATTCTGGTCCTTGCGCTTTGCGCCACATGCGCTTAACCCTCTGTGTTACCGCCCGACTCCCAAGGTGAATCTTAAAAGAGAAAAGAAAGAGAGGGAATCTTAAAAAGAAAAGCAAAAAATAGGTATTGATTTAGATCAATTTAGAGGAAAGACAGCAGGATGGTTCTGCAAACAGACTCTCCTGCCTGAGGCTCTGAGGTTCCAGGTTCAATCCCCAGCACCACCACCTGCCAGAGCTGAGCAGGACTCTGGGGTAAATTAATTAATTAATTAAGTTTTTAAAAAGAAGAGTCCATAACATTCACACCTGACTTGGAAACACACCCATGAATTCGATGGTGGAGTGATGGGATGATACTCCCTTGGGGGTAGAGTGCCCGAAGCAGCTCGGGCAGCCTGAGACCCCACCCAGGGCGTGTTTGTGTCAATAAAGTTTTATGGGCACATGGGCCACGCACGCACACCTATGCTGGCTGGCTGTTTGCCTGTCCTGCCTTGGTCCTTGCGACAGAGAACACCTGGGGTCCACCCCCTCAATGCTGGTCCCCAACTGCAGAGATGAGACACCCCACAGGCCTGGGGACAAGAAGTGTCAGTTCCAATTCAAGACCAAGCTTTGTCAGAACTGAAAAAGATTCTCTCTCTCTCTCCTCCAGGATTATCACTGGGACTCGGTGCAGGCACTATGAATCCACTGCTCCTGTGGCTATTATTATTATCTATTTTTTTTACAGGACAAAGAGAAATGGAGAAAGGAGGGGAAGACAGAGAGGGGGAGAGAAAGATAGACACCTAGGGAGTCAGGCAGTAGCAGAGCAGGTTAAGCGCACACGGTGCAAAGCACAAAAGCACAAGGACTGGCCTAAGGATCCCAGTTCGAGCCCCCAGCTCCCCACCTGCAGGGGAGTCGCTTCACAGGCAGTGAAGCAGGTCTGCAGGTGTCTGTCTTTCTCTCCCCCCTGTCTTCCCCTCCTCTCTCCATTTCTCTCTGTCCTATCCAACAACGACATCAATAACAACAATAATAACTACAACAACAATAAAACAACAAGGGCAACAAAAGGAAATAAATAAATAAATATTTTAAAAAGAAAGATGTGTAGAGGGGGCAGATGTTAGTGAGCACAAGGATCTGGGTTCAAGCCCCTGGCTCCCCACCTGCAGGGGGAAAGCTTCCTGAGTGTGAAGCAGGGCTGCAGGTGTCTCTCTGTCTCTCTCCCTTTCTGTCGCCCCCTCCTCTCTCAATTTCTATCTGTCTCTATCTAATAAGTGGGGGAAAATAGCCTCCAGGAGCAGTGAATTTGTAGTGCAGGCACTGAGCCCCAGAGATAACCCTGGAAGAAAAATAAATAATTATATAAATAAATAAATCCTTTTTTCATACTTTTATTTATTTCCTTTTTCTTGACCTTTTTAATTGTTGTTTTAGCTATTGTTGTTGTAGTTATTGTTGGATAGGACAGAGTGAAATGGAGAGAGGAGGGGAAGACAGAGAGGGAGAAAGAAAGACAGACACCTGCAGACCTGCTTCACTGCCTGTGAAGCGACTCCCCTGCAGGTGGGGAGCCGGGGGCTCGAACCAGGATCCTTACGCTGGTCCTTGCACTTTGTGCCATCTGTGCTTAACCCGCTGTGCTACCGGCTGACTCCCGAAATTAACTTTTTTTTCTTTGGCGCCAGACTCTCATAAATAAATCTTTTAACAAAGCCATCACAACCATCTTCCTGTGTGTGTGTGTGTGTGTGTGTGTGTGTGTGTCTAGGGGGGTTACCCCTGCATGATTCCACTGCCCCCAGCAGATTCAACTCTCTCCTTCTCATCCCCTCCCCAGATTAAAGAAAAGAGGCAGAGAGAGAAAGGGACACCACCATGCTGCTCAAACCACTCATGACGCTTCCCACAGCAGAGGGGACCCCATGTGGAGCTGAGGGCTCGAACCCAGGTCTTCCGCCCCCCCCCATATATGGTACTGTGTGCTTTACCCACTAAGCCACCTCCCAGGCCCCAGAACTGCCTTGTCAGGCAGGTGAGTTATGTGACATACCAGGAGAAACAAGCTGAGGAGAAAGAGCTGACACCTGGGGAAATTTGAATTTTAGATTAGATAAGCCAAAGAATACTGTTCGGCCAAAGTGACGTCTATTGCAGAACAAGGAGGAGGAAGAAGAGAAAGGAGAACAGGAGGAGAGAGGAGATGAGGGAGAGGAAAAGGAGGAGTAGAGAGGAGAGTAATAATAACTATTATATATTAGTATTATTATTACTATTGTTATATTATAGCCAGGGACACAGCACGGTGGTAACACAACAGCCTTTCTTGCCTGTGGCTCCAAGGTCCCTGATGGTGGTGCTGGGAATTGAACCCAGGACCTCAGAGTCTCAGTTAGGAGAGCCTGTTTGGATTCTTCTAGCGTTTGCCCTTCTTCCGTAGCCAGTCAACAGCGTCAGGTTGAGCCTGATGTCAAGTTTCGAGACCTCCTTTGAATCTGGAGAGGTGGCAGTCGTTGACTGTGTGGGTCATAGTCTGTCTGGAGCCGCAGGGGCAGTTCGGGTCGTCTCTGGCTCCCCAGCGATGGAACATAGCGGCGCACCGGCCATGGCCTGTTCGATAGCGATGGAGGAGGGCCCGATCATAACGTGCTAGGTCAAAGCCGGGTTGACGCTTGCAGGGGTCTGTGATGAGGTGTTTGTTCTTGACCTCAGCTGACTGCCAGCTCTGTTTCCAAGAGTCTGGAACAGAGAAGTTCAGTGTAGGCGTAGGGGACCAGATTGGGTGACGAGACGTCAAGCGTTGGCCAGGGTGGGCGAAGATATCCGCGTATATTGGCAGGTCCGGTCGAGCGTAGACGTGGTAAATGAACTTAGATGATGCCGCATCCCGACGAATATCTGGCGGGGCGATGTTGCTAAGAACTGGCAGCCATGGAACCGGGGTGGAACGGATGGTTCCAGAAATGATCCTCATGGAGGAATATCATTTGGAATCGACCAAGTGGACATGTTTGGATAATCATTATCCAGTCTCCCAGACCCTGTCTTCTTGTTGACTTCTCAGAACTCTTTACATGTGTGTGCGTGTGTGTGTGTTTCCCACCAGAGCCCTGCTCAGCTCTGGCTGATGGTGATGTGCTGGGGATTGAACCTGGGACCTTTGAATCCCCCCACCCCAGTCCCCACCTAGGAATAGGGGGAAGCTTAACAAGTAGTAAAGCAGGGCTGCAGGTGTCTCTCTGCTTCTCCCTATCTCTATCTCCCCCTTTTCTCTCAATCTCTCTGTCTCTATTCAGTAATTAACAAATAAAAAATTTTAATACTTTTTTTAAAAAAAAGGAACTACTTAAAGGGGCTGGGTGGTGGTGCTCCTCGTTGAGCACACCTGCTCCCACGCACAAGGACCTGGGTTTGAGTTCCAGGTCTTCCACCTGAGGGGGAGGAAGCTTCGTGAGTGGTGGAACAGGGCTGCAGGTGTCTCTCTGTCTCTCTTCCTCTCTATCCCCCTAATCTCTCTCAATTTCTCTCTGTCTCTACCAAAAAGAAAAAAGAAAAAAAGGGAAAAAAAAGAAAGAAAGGGAGAGAAGAAAAGAGAGAGAGGAGGAGAGAAGAAGAGAGAGGAGAGAAGAAGAAAGAGAGAGAGAGAGAGAGGGAAAATGGCCCCGGGAGCAGTGGATTTGTTGTCACTCAGGCCCCCAGCGCCAGCAATAACCAATAACCCTGGTGGCAACAAAAATATAAGAAAGAAATCACTGCCGGGAGTCGGGCGGGAGCGCAGCGGGTTAAGCACACGTGGCACAAAGCGCAAGGACCGGCGTAAGGATCCCAGTTCAAGCCCCCGGCTCCCCACCTGCAGGGGCGTCGCTTCCCAGGCGGTGAAGCAGGTCTGCAGGTGTCTGTCTTTCTCTCCCCCTCTCTGTCTTCCCCTCCTCTCTCCATTTCTCTCTGTCCTACCCAACAACGACGACATCAATAAACAACAACAACAATAAAAAAAAGGGCAACAAAAGGAAAAAAAGACAACGAAAGGGAAAATAAATATATATATATTTAATTTTTTTGTAATTTTATTTATTTATCTTCCCTTTTGTTGCCCTTGTTGTCTTTTTATTGTTGTTGTAGTTGATGTCGTCGTTGTTGGATAGGACAGAGAGAAATGGAGAGAGGAGGGGAAGACAGAGAGGGGGAGAGAAAGACAGACACCTGCAGTCCTGCTTCACCGCCTGTGAAGCGACTCCCCTGCAGGTGGGGAGCCGGGGGCTCGAACCGGGATCCTCATGCCGGCCCTTGTGCTTCGCGCCACCTGCTCTTAACCCGCTGTGCTACAGCCCGACTCCCAAATATATATATTTTTTAATTTTAAAAGATAAGGAAGAAATCACTGCCTTGGACTTGACTTAGTCCCAGTTTTCCTTGTTACTGTATCCAGTGGAGTGGCTCTTTCTGATCTCCCACAAAGGACTTCCAACAAGGACACAATGTTACCTGTGGTCTCAAAGCAGTGCTGGGCCCTGAGGGCCAGAGGGGCAGATGAAGAGAAGAAACAGAGTAACCGGCAGAAGGCAGACTTGAAACCCGTTATCTCCAAGTGGCAAAGAATCAATTTGACTCCCAGACCTGGGGCTCTAACCCGCCCTGGACTCTGTGGCTACAAAGAAACTTGGTGAATGCAGGAGGGAGGGAGAGAGGGGAGGAGGAGGAGGGAGGGGTTGTCCCATCTCTAAGGGAGAGGCTGGCACCTCTGGTCTCTATCACCCCCTAGCGTTCAGCTTTTTAAAAATTATTTATTTATTTGTTTGTTTATTTATTCCCTTTTGTTGCCCTTATTTTATTGTTGTAGTTATTATTGTTGTGGTTGTTGATATCGTTGTTGTTGGATAGGACAGAGAGAAATGGAAAGAGGAGGGGAAGACAGAGAGGGAGAGAGAAAAACCCGCAGACCTGCTTCACCGCCTGGGAAGCGACTCCCCTGCAGGTGGGGAGCCGGGGGCTCGAACCGGGATCCTGACACCAGTCTTTGTGCTTTGCGCCACCTGTGCCTAACCTGCTGCGTTACCGCCCGACTCAGCGTCTGGCTTTATGTACATCCAGAAGACTAGATAATTCAGGGGGACAGGCAGTGGTGCACCCAGTTAAGCACTCACATTACAGTGAGGACCCAGGTTCAATCCCCTAATCCCCACCAGCGGGGGTGTGGGGGATCTTCATGAATGGTGAAGCAGGGCTGCAGGTGTCTCTGTCTCTTTCCTTCCCTATCTCCCCCTTCACCTCTCAATTTATCTGTCTCTAATATGAAGGGGATTCATTTCCTGGACTCCAGCACCATTTATTTGTTTAATATACCCTTTTCATTTAGTGAGAGAGAGAAAGACAAGAGCCCTGCTCAGCTCTGACCGGTGGTAGTACTGAGAGGGTTGAACCCAGGACTTTGGACCATCAAGAAAGACAGGAGAGTCTCTCTCTTTTCAAATACATACATTATTTTAATATTCAATTTTAGTTTTTATTTTTATTTATTTTATTTTATTCTATTTTTTGCCTCCAGAATTATTGCCAGGGCTCGGTGCCTGCACCATGAATCCACTGCTCCTGGAGACCATTTTTCCTCCCTTTTGTAGCCCTTGTTGTTTTATCATTGTTGTGGCTATTATTATTGTTGTTGTTGCTGCTGTCATTGGATAGGACAGAGAGAAATGGAGAGAGGAGGGGAAGAAGACAGAGAGAGGGAGAGAAAGACAGACACCTGCAGACCTGGAGACAAAAATAAATACATAAATAAAATTATTCTCTTTCTTTTCTTCTTTCTTTTTTAAAATTATCTTTATTTATTATTGGATAGAAGCAGAAAGAAAATTCACGGAGGGATGTCAGGGGCAGGGGATGGAGGCAGCCATGGCGGGAGACCCTGCAGGGTCATAGGAAGCAGAGCACAGAGAGGCACCTTCGTCCATCCCCTGCCTCGGAGACGGAGCCGGGGCCATGCAGGACAGGAAGCAGGGAGGGAGCTGGAGGGGGGGGGGCTCTCGCCAGCTGGCACAGGGGTGCTGGTCGACCTCAGCAGTCCTTGGCGTCCTCGCCCAGCTCCACGTAGGGCAGCCCCACGGGCCAGCTGTCCCGGGGCCAGTAGCGCAGCCTGACCGTCTCCTTGGTCATCTCGTACCTTGCGTCCACCATGGCCATGGTGACCATGATGTAGGGGAAGGTGAAGCTGATGAGGACATGCCTGAGGGACAGAGAGAGGGAGGGAGAAAGAGAGGGAGAGGGGAGGGGTGAGGGCTCCATATGTCCCTGCACTGGGGGTGGGGAGATGGCATAGCTGTAGGGTGCAGGGCTTGCATGCTAAGACCCAAGTTCAGGAGTCAGGCGGTAGAACAGTGAGTTAAGCGCACGTGGTGCAAAGCGCAAGGACCAGCGTGAGGATCCAGGTTTGAGCCTCCGGCTCCCCACCTGCAGGGGAGTCGCTTCACAGGCGGTGAAGCAGGTCTGCAGGTGTCTGTCTTTCTCTCCCCCTCTCTGTCTTCCCCTCCTCTCTCCATTTCTCTCTGCCCTATCCAACAACGACATCAATAACAACAACAATAATAACTATAAGGGCAACAAATAAAACAATAATAAAGGGCAACAACAATAAAACAATAAGGGCAACAAAAAGAAAATAAATATTTTTAAATTCTTAAAAGAAAAAAAAAAAGACCCAAGTTCATCCGCTAAGTGAACTTGGAATAGATGGATATGTGGATGGATGTTTAGATCAACAGATAGATGAATGGGGTAAATAGCTGAATGAATGAATGAATGAACTGTGAATTAGTTACCTGATGGATGAGTAGATGGGTAGGTACCTAGTAGGGGTGAATACATGAATGAATGAACAGATTGGTGAACAGATGAACAATTGGGTGGATTTATGGGTAGGTGAGTGGGATGGTGAGTGGATGGGCAGATAAATGGATGGGTGGATAGATAAACAGATGAGTGGGTATATGGGTGAATGGAGGGAAGGAGAGATGAATGGATGGATGGATGGATGGATGAGTGGATTGGAGGATGGATGGATGGATAGATGGATAAAGAAATGGATTGGTGGGTGGACAGATGGATGGATGAATGAATTGGTGAATGGGTGGATGGATGGATAAATGGATTGATGGATGGATGGACAAATGGATTGGTGTATGGGTGGATGGATGGATTAATGGATGAATTGGTAATAGGTTCATGAGTAAATGGATGGTTTTCTGAGTGGACAGTTGGGTGGATGGGTGGGTGGATGAATAGATGGATGGATGGATGGATGGATGGATGGATGGATGGATGGATGGATGGATGAACTAGTTGAATGGATGGATGGTAGATGGGCAGATGGCTAAATGAGTTGACAAATAGATGGCTGGATATATGGTTGATTGGACGAATGGAGGTTTGGTGAATGGATAGATGGTGGATGGATGGAATAGATAAATAGGTGATAGACTGATAGATCAGTAGATGTATGGATGTGTGAGTAAGTGGTGGCTGAGTGAACAGGTGGTAGAGTGAATGGATGGCATATGGTGGATGGGTAAATTGAACAGACAGTGATACTATGGTTTTCTCTCTTTCTCTCTCTCTCTCCTTCCCCACTTTGTGTCATTAATAGAAATAGTAAATAAATAAATAAGAAACCCCTGAAGTCAACTCAGTGACCTAAGATCCCCCCCAACAATCCTGGACTTCTCTCTCATACTCCTGGTCATTCTTAGTGACCCTGAACTCTCACCCCCCAGACAGCCATCACCCCTTGCACCCTCCCCCCCACCCATTGTCTATGCCTCTCCCCTGCCCCCCTGCTCCCTGCTCCATGCTCTAGCACGGTGGTCCTCTGGTCTCAGGCCCTTCCCTGGGCAGGTGCTCACCAGATGCTGTGCAGGTAGGGAAAGTGGATCCGTTGCCAGAAGCTGCAGAGGACACGGTCACTGATCCAGCTAGTTATAGCAAGCAACCAAAAGACAACAGAGACCTTGATCACGTGCTGAATGTCCTTGTTGCTGGTCCTGGGGAGGGGGAGGCAGGTCAGAGGCCCACGGGGGGGGGGGAGGTGCTGGAGCTTGAAGGGGCTGATGGGAAACTCCTCCATCTGAGGAGGTGAGTCTGAGAGTGAAGAGATGTATGAGGCCGTGTCCCTGTTCCTACTCCATCCCACTGAACATTTACAAGGTACTGTGTGCAGCTCTTGGCAGAAGGAGGAGGAGAGAGAAGAGGTGGTGGAGGAGGAGGAAGAGGGGGAGGAGGAGGAGAAGGAGAAGCTGAAGACTGCCAGCACTACCACCAGAACTAATCAGGTAGATCAGTGACTGAGTTCTTACTATCAAAGTAGATGAAAAGGGGAGGAACGGAGAGAGGGCCTGTCAGGGAATATAGAAACTCCACTAACACTGTTTTTGGACCTTGGGTTGAGTGAAATGCCAGAAGGCATCTTTGAGAAACAGGGGGGAATGGCGATGTGAACTGAGCATGAGATCTTTGATCTTAAATCAGGATGATTGATTATGCTAAAACTGCGTGTGTGCTATGGTGTCCATTTAGCCTTCCAGATCCTTCTTGACTCTGTTCTATGTTCCAGTGGTAGTGGAGGTGCGATGGTGATGACTGGTCTGAACCAAATCTACAAGACTTGCTGGTTTTTTGTTTGTTTGTTTGTTTGTTTGTTTGAGGGGGGGACCACTTGTGTTGATCAGTGGCTGAAATTGGATTGACAATATCTCTCAGTGGGCTGGTCAGTGGTTTCCAGTTGCGTTGACCAAAGTTTCCATCTGAATTGACCAACAGATTCTAGCTAGGTTGACCATTGGGTTCCATTTGGTTGATCAAAGGTTTCCATTTTGATTAACCAATGAATTCCAGTTGGGTTGGCGAAAGACTTCCACTTGGATTAACCAATGGATTCTAGCTTGGTTGACCAATGGATTTGTTATGTTGACCAAAGGTTTCCACTGGGTTTATTCAATAGAGGCTAGCATGCCATTAGTCTATTGATTTCCCAAGCTCCCTCCCTGTGAGGTCAACTCATACCACAGCTACTGCCTAGAATTGTATGATTGTATGTATGTATGTATGTATGTATGTATGTATGTATCTATCTATCTATCTATCTATCTATCTATCTATCTATCCTTCTATCTACCAATCTATTTCTGATGGGCTTTCTCCTTCCAGATTCTTGCAACTGCTCCCTCCCACTGACCTCTGCCCCAGAATCCCTGACACATGCTAGCCTCCCATACTTGCCCACACAGAAGTTTTCAATGACCTTTTTCTTCAACTTACCTCAACAGGTCCCATTTGAATAACCAGTATGCTAGTTACCCCCACCCAACAGGTCCCATTTGAAATACAGAGGGGTCTCTCCCTTTCTGAGACCTTCTGTGAATTTGTTTTTAAAACAGGAAGCCCTCAAGCAAGAGAGTTAAATTCTGAACCAAGGTGACTTTCTAAATATGAGGTGTGGGAGGAACACAGAGCTTGGAAAAATGAGGAAGGTCATGGAGCGTGGTTAGTGGAAACAGAGTTCAAAACGCATTGCTTTGGATTGGTCTGCATGCATGCTATTTTGGGAGGGGGGATGTCATCCTAAGAGGTCAAACTCTGTGATCTGACACCCTTTGACACCAACTCTTGCTAAGGGGATCTGGGGCCAGGGCTATGCCCTTTCTAGAACCAGTGAGGATGTGGTGAGTTCGAGAAACACGGGACACTGGGTGGGAGTCACCTCCCTTGAGCAACCATACCCCCACCCACTCCTGCACCCAGCACCCACTTCTTATATTCCTTGAACACAATGTAGAGGATGTGAAGGCCAATGCAGTTGAGGGCGTAGGCATTGACGGTAGGTTTCAGGAAGGTCAAGAAGGTGCTGACCACGGTGGTGATGAAGACGAAGCTGGTGAACTGATTTCTGGAAGGGGGTGGGGTGAAGGGTTCTGCTGTAGAAGGGTGGCAGGTGTGAGGTCCTGGGGATGTCTTGGGTGGGGGCTCCACTGGCCCAGGAGGTGGTGCAGTGGGAGAGCTGAGTACCTCCCAGTACCACACACCACAAAGTGATTTTCTTTGTTTATAGATTTTGTTTGTTTGTTTTGATTTTTACAAGATCCCTGAGGAACTCTGGCTGATAGTGGTGCTGGGGGGTTGAACCTAGGACCTCAGAGTCTCAGGCAAGAGAGTCTTTTTGCAGAACTCCTGAGCTGTCTCCCCAGTTTATTATTGTTATTATGATGATCATGATTATGATGATGACGAACCCTGCTCAACTCTGGCTGATATTGATGCTGGGGCTTGAACCCAGGATGTCAGAGCCTCAGGCAGGAGAGTCTGCTTGCATGACTATTATGCTGTATGCTGTCTCCCTCACCCTATGTTATTTTTAGAGATTCATTTGTTTGTTTACTGAGAGAGAGAAAGCATGGGATGATGGGGATTGAACTTGAGACCTTTTGCTAGTACATCTTTTTTTTTTTAAGATTTATTTTTTTATTATCTTTATTTATTGGATAGAGATAGTCATAAATGGAGAGGGGAGACAGAGAGACACCTGCAGCCCTGCGTCACCATTCGTGAAGCTTTCCCCCTGCAGGTGGGGACCAGAGCTCGAACCAGGGTCCTTGGGCACTGTAACATGTGCGCTCAACCAGGTGCGCCACCACCCGGCCCCTTGCTAGTACATCTTAACCTCCACCCACTACACAAACTTTCTTGTCTCTATCACCTATTAATAAGAAAATTCATTTTTAATTTCTTTTTTAATTGTTTTTATTTTTATTATCTTTATTTACTTGATAGAGATAGTCAGAAATTGAGAGGAAAGGGACATATAGCTATAGAGAAGGAAAGAGACAGAGAGACACCTGCAGCCCTGCTTCACCGCTTGTGAAGCTTTCCTCCTGCAGGTGGGGGCCGGGGGCTTGAACCCGGGTACTAGACATTTTTTTTTATTTACTTTCCCTTTTGTTGCCCTTTTTTAAAATTGTTGTTGTAGTTATTGTTGTTGTTAGATAGGACAGAGAGAAATGGAGAGAGGAGGGGAAGACAGAGGGGGGAGAGACAGACAGACACCTGCAGACCTGCTTCACCACTTGTGAAGTGACTCCCCTGCAGATGGGGAGCCGGGGGTTTGAACTGGGATCCTTGAGCCTGGTCCTTGCGCTTTGCGCCACCTGCGCTTAACCCGCTGCGCTACCGCCCGACCCCCAGTTCTTGATTATTGTAACGTGTGTACTCAACCAGGTGCACCACCACCCGACCTCTCATTTTAATTCCTATTTAATTTTTTTTATTATCTTTATTTATATATTAGATAGAGACAGCCAGAAATTGAGAGAAAAGGGAGAGATGGAGAGGGAGACAGAGAGACACCTGCAGCCCTGCTTCACCACTCACAAAGCTTTCCCCCTACAGGTGGGGACTGGGTGCTTGCACCTTGGAACATGTGAACTCAACCAGGTGCGCCAGCTCCTGGCTCCTTTATTTTATTTATTTTAATTTTTTTTTGCCTCCAGGGTTATTGCTGGGGCTCAGTGCCTGCACCATGAATCACCGCTCCTGGAGGCCATTTTTCACCCTTTTTTTGTTGTGGTTATTATTGTTGTTGATGATGTCATTCATTGTTGGGTAGGACAGAGAGAAATGGAGAGAGGAGGGGAAGACAGAGAGGGGGAGAGAAAGACAGACACCTGCAGACCTGCTTCACCACCTGGGAAGCGACTCCCCTGCAGGTGGGGAGCTGGGGGCTCGAACTGGGATCTTTATGTGGATCCTTGCGCTTTGCACCACCTGCACTTAAACTGCTGCACTACCTCCCGACTCCAGTGTTTTTCTTTTTTATAATTTTTAATTATTATCTTTATTTACTTATTGGATAGAGACAGCCAGAAATTGAACAGGAAAGGGGAGCTGGAGAGGGAGAGAGGGAGCTGGGCGGTAGCGCAGTGGGTTAAGTTCAGGTGGTGCAAAGTGCAAGGACAGCGTAAGGATCTCAGTTTGAGCCCCCGCTCCCCCACCTGCTGGTCTGCAGGTGTCTGTCTTTCCTCTTCTCTGTCTTCCCCTCCTCTCTCGATTATTCTCTGTCCTATGACAACAATAACAATTAAAACACGGGCAAGAAAAATGGCCTCCAGGAGCAGTGGATTTGTAGTGCAGGCACAGAGCCCCAGCAGTGAGCCTGGAGGCAAAAAAAAAAAGAGGGAGACAGAGAGACACCTGCAGACAGAGGGAGACAGAGAGACACACTTCGTGGAGCTTTCCCCCAGCAGGTGGGGGTGAGGGGTTCAAACCTGGGTCTTTGTGCACTGGAACATGTGCACTCAACCAGGTGCGCCACCACCTTACAGGTCCTAGAGCAGAGTCCAGAGATGGGTCAGAAAGGGGGCTGGGCGTGGGCAGCACAGTGGTTCTCTAAAAAAATGTCTTGCCTGAGGCTCTGAAGTCCCAGGTTCAGTCCCCAGCACCACCATCAGCCAGAGCTGAGCAGGGCTCTGGGGAGAAAAAAATCCCACATATGCAAAGAGTGTTTACAAATCAACAAGAAAAATCAGGGCCAGGGAGACAGCATGGTGGTTCTGCAAACAGACTCTCCTGCCTGAGGTTCTGAAGTCCCAGGTTCAATCCCCAGCACCACCACCAGCAAGAGCTGAGCAGGGCTCTGGTCTTAGTCTCTCTCTCTCTCTCTCTCTCTCTCTCTCTCATCTATATATCAATCTATCTAATCTCTGTCTGTGTCTATACAATGTCTGTTTGGCTAGGTAATAGTGCACCCGTGCATGCTACAATGATCAAGGACCCAGGTTCGAGCCCCTGGTCCCCACCTGCAGGGGGAAAGCTTCATGAGTGGTGAAGCGGGGCTGCAGGTGTTTCTCTGTCTCTCTCCCTCTCTATCTCCCCCTCCCCTCTCAGTTTCTCTCTGTCCTGTCAAATAAAAAAAAAAAACAAATAAAGAGAAACACTAAAAATTAGAAACTAGGGGTTGGGATGATGCACCAGGTAAAATACACATTACAGTGCACAGGGACCTGTGTTCGAGCCTTCAATCCCCACCTGCAGAGGAGAAGCTTCCCGAGTGGTGAAGCAGGGCTGCCGGTTTCTCTCTGTCTCTCTCCATCTCTCTCTCCCCCTTCCCTCTCAATTTCTAGCTGTCTCTACCCAATCATAAACGTTTTTTTAATTATTAAAAAATAAAATTAGAGGGTTAAGTTCACATGGTGCAAAGCACAAGGACCGGCATAAAGATCCTGGTTCAAGCCCCCGGCTCCCCACCTGCAGGGGAATCACTTCACAAGCGGTGAAGCAGGTGTCTGTCTTTCTCTCCCCCTCTCTGTCTTCCCCTCCTCTCTCGATTTCTCTCTGTCCTATCCAGCCACAACGACATCAATAATAACTACAACAATAAAACAACAAGGGTAACAAAAGGGAATAAATTTTTTAAAAACATATAAAAATAAATAAATAAATAAGAAACTTAAAGATCCAAACAGAGTGCAGAGGGGAGTCCCTGAGGGGTACACAGCCTGCACCCCACCCACCTGCTTCTGTTTACAAAGGCAGGGAAGTAGCAGCGAGGCAACCAGATGCTGTAACCACTGGCCAGAAACCAAAGGATGGAGATCTCGTCCAGCAGCTGCCCCAGGAAGCTGAGCGTCATGTGGAAGTACATGGAAAACATGCCTGGAGCGAGAGAGAGGAAGGCGGGTGGGTGTTCCAAGGGATCGAGCCCCTTCCCTGCCTCTGTCGCCTCCTGGGCCCCAGGACCCCACCTACCTATGACCATGAAGAGCATGCAGGTGACGTAGGTGAAGCGTGTGCGCTTCTGGGCGTAGGGGTGCATCAGGAACATCATGAGGGGCCCGAAGATGAAGAAGGTGACATTGCTGAACTGGAGGGCAGGAGGGGGGTCATCAGGTCACCAGGGGGCAGAGGAAGGCTGTGCTTGGCCAGATCCTGGGTCGTTACCTGCCACCTTTGAGCAGTTAATCCAGACAGGGTGCACTTTTGACAGGGGACCAGTGGATCCATCCAACCAACAGATCCAGTCAGTCAACTGGTGGGTGCATTCAACCAACGGGTTTACTCAACCAACAAGTCCATTTAACCAGTGGATTTATTCAGCCAATAAGCATAATCAAGGATGGGTCCACTCAACTAATGGACTCAGTCAACAAACAGATCCAGTGAACTAATTGAAATGTTCAACCAATTAATTCACTTAGCCAATAGGTCCGTTCAACAAATAGATCTAGTTAGTGGATGGATCTAGTCAACAAGTGGACCTAGTCAGTGAATAGATCCAGTCCACCAATGGATTCATCCAACCAGTGAATTCATACAAGGGATGAGTCTGTGCAACTAACAGATCCGTTCAACCAGGGGGTCATTCAGCCAAGAGATCCACTCGGTAAATGGATCCAGTCAACTAGTGGGCCAGTTGAGCCAATAAATCTGTGTAATAAGTGGACCCATCAGTCAATAGATTCAGTCAACCGACAGATTCACTCAACCATTGAGTTCAGTCATTGGATCGACCTTCTCGTGGTGCATCCCGTGAGTCCCCATTCATTGGGGAAACTGACGATCCTTCCTAGCCGACTGAATCCACATGGATCCCAGTCACTTTCAAAGCCAGCAACAAGCAGCTCCTGACAGCTTTGCTGTTGACTGGCTAAGGAAGAAGGGCAAACGCTAGAAGAAGAAGTCAACCAACAAATCCACTACTTTATTATTATTGTTATTATTATTTTAACCAGAACAGTGATCAGCTCTGGTTGATGGCGGTGCAAGGGACAGAACCTGGGACTTTGGAGCCTCAGACATAACAGTCTCTTTGCAGAACCATCATGCTATCTACCCCTCCCCACCCATTTATAGGGAGTGAATTGAAGGCTATCCACTCCCCTTCCACATACATCACTCCTTTTTCTTCTTATTTATATATTTTTTAATATTTTTATTTATTTATTTTCCCTTTTTGTTGCCCTTGTTGTTGTTTTTTATATTGCTGTTGTAGTTACTGTCGTTGTTGTTAATGTCGTTGTTGTTAAATAGGACAGAGAGAAATGGAGAGAGGAAGGGAAGACAGAAAGGGGGAGAGAAAGACAGACACCTGCAGACCTGCTTCACCACTTTTGAAGCGACTCCCCTGCAGGTGGGGAGCCGGGGGCTCGAACCAGAATCCTTATGCTGGTTCTTGCACTTGGCGCCATGTACACTTAACCCGCTGCGCCACCACCCGACTTCTTGTTTATGTTTTAAGATTTACCTTGTTTGTTTCATAGAGATACAAGAGAGACAGAGACAGAGAGACAGAAAGAGAGAGTGGTCCAGGCGGTGGTGCAGTGGATAAAGCATTGGACCCTCAACCATGAGGTCTTGAGTTCAACCCCCAGCATCACATGGACCAGAGTGATGTCTGGTCCTCTCTCTCAATCTCTCTCTCTCTCAATATCTCTCTCTCTCTCTCTCTCTCTCTCTTCCCATTTTTCTCATGAATAAATAAATTCTTTAAAAGGGAGAGGGAGAAACAAGTGTCAGGGAATTCAGTACCATTGATCACACAAGGAGGTTCAGGCATGCAAGTCCCTTGTTCTACCAGCAAAGCCACCCCCACACTCACACCCCAGCTACCCCTTTTTCCTTCTAGAAATCATAGACCCTCCCCATTTTTAGACGGCCAACATGGATGTTAAACAGCAAAGGCTACTTTTCCCTGTCTCCCTTGCGGCTCACTATGACCTCATGGGAGATTAGTCTGGCTCATAAGAAAGGTATGTAAAGGCCACCCATGACTTCAGAGCTCACGTCCACTGCTCAGGTTAGAAGCCAAGAGTTGGTCATGGGGTCAGGTGGTGGTACACCTGGTTGAGTGCAGGCAGTGAGTTCAAGCCCCTGGTCCCACCTGTGGGGGGGCGGGGGGGAAGCTTCACGAGTGGTGAAGCAGGGCTGCAAGTGTGTCTCGGTCTCCCCCTTGCCTTTTGATTTCTGGCTGCCTCTATCTGATAGTAAATAAAATATTTCAATAAAAATCTTTTTTAATAAAGAGAAAGAGACCCACAACGACCCTGGGTCCATGCTCCCAGAGGGATAGAGAATGGGAAAGCTATTGGGGATTGGATAGGATATGGAGACCGGGTGGTGGGAATTGTGTGGAGTTGTACCCCTCCTATCCTGTGGTTTTGTTAATGTCTCCTTTCTTAAATTAATTAATTAATTTAATTTAATTATTAAATTTTAAAAATAAAGAGAAAGAGAGAGAAAGGACAGGGGAGATAGCATAATGGTTATGGTAAAAGACTCTCCTGCCTGAGGTTCCAAAGTCCCAGGTCCAATCCCCTGCACCACCATCAGCCAGAGCTGAGCAGTGCTCTGATAAGAAAAAAATTAAGGGGTGAGGGAGTCAGGTGGTAGTTCAGCAGGTTAAGCGCACATGGCACAAAGCGCAAGGACCGGCATAAGGATCCCGGTTTGAGCCCCCGGCTCCCCACCTGCAGGGGAGTCGCTTCCCAGGCGGTGAAGCAGGTCTGCAGGTGTCTGTCTTTCTCTCCCCCTCTCTGTCTTATCCAACATCAACAACAACAACAACAGTGGTAACAATAACAACAGCAAAGGCAATAAAATAGGAAAAAAAAAAATAGCCTCCAGGAGCAGTGGATTTATAGTGTAGGCACCGAGCCCCAGGAATAACCCTGGAGGAAAAAAAAAAAAGAGAGAGAAAAGAAAGAAAATGATTTATTTATTTATTTATTTTTGCCTCCAGGGTCATTGCTGGGGCTCAGTGCCTACATTATGAATCCACTGCTCCTGGAGGCTATTTTTCCCCTTTTGCTGCCCTTGTTGTTTTATTGTTGTTGTTATTATTGTTGTTATGGTTGTCATCATTATTGGATAGGACAGAGAGAAATGGAGAGAGGAGGGGAAGACAGAGAGGGGGAGAGAAAGACAGACACCTGCAGACCTGCTTCACCGCCTGGGAAGCGACTCCCCTGCAGGTGGGGAGCCGGGGGCTCGAACCGGGATTCTTATGTCGGTCCTTGTGCTTTGTGCCACCTGCGCTTAACCCGCTGCGCTACCACCTGCCCCCCCCCCAAAGAAAATAATTTAAGATCACAGCAAGGCAAAGGAATGAATGAATGGGTGGATGAGTGGCTTGTCCTGGGAGAAAGAAGGAGAAGGAGAGGGAGAGAGGAACTGGTTGGGCAAGGAGCCTGGGCACCTGGGCACCCGGCAGCCTTGAACCCCGGTCCTGAAGCCTCACCGTGTTGTAGAACTCAGCCACCAGCGCCGAGTGCTGGAAGTTGCCCTCACACCAGTCCACCTCAGAGCTCTGGTAGGCGAAGATGCTGGGCATCCTGCCGCCACCCTGCTCCCCTGTGCCCGAGGCAGCGGGAGGATTGAGGAGATGAAGGAGGAAGTGGGAAGGAGGAGGGAAGAGATGGAAAGAGAAGGAGGAGGAGGAGGAGGAGGGCGAGGCTGGGCGGGGAGGAGGGAGGAAATTGTTTATTGTCTTCACTCCCAGCTCCTGGGTTGCACCTGCTCTGGGCCTGGCATAGGTGTGTGTGTGTGTGTGTGTGTGTGTGTGTGTGTGTGTAGGCATAGGGGGCTTGGGGTGCAGAGAGAGGGTCCCCTGGGACTAGAAAGGGGATCCCCTGGGACTTAGGGGAGCGGTGTTGTCACCCATCACTCTACCTCCCTCCATCATTCAGCTTTGCAGGAGGGGAAACTAAGGCAAGGAGAGAGAGAGAGAGAGAGAGAGAGAGAGAGAGCAAAGTGGAGATTGAGAGTAAAAAAGGGAGCCAGGTGGTGGCACACCTGGTTGAGCACACGTTACAGTGCGCAAGGACCCAGGTTTGAGACCCCAAATCCCCACTTGCAGGGGGAAAGCGTCAAGCAGGCCTGCAGGTGTCTCTCTGTCTCTCTCGCTCTCTGTCTCCCCCTCCTTGCTCAGTTCTCTCTCTGTCTCTATCCAATAATAAATAAATTAAATTAATTATATATTTAAAAGTAAGTATCAAGACAGACTTCCCTGGTCTGTCCTCCCTCCCTCCCTTCTTTCCTTCCTTCCTCCATTCCTTCTTCCCTTCCTTAATTTCTCTTTCGGTGCCTGGGATGGAATCCAGGGCCTCATATATGCAAAGCCTGTGCTGTATCTCTGAGCTACCTCTTCAGACCAAGCCTTCAAGATGTCAAGAAAGAGAGAGGGGGAGGGCATGGAAGACAGCACAGTGGTTATACAAAAGACTCTCTTGCCTGAGGCTCTGAGGTCCCAAGTTCAATTCAATCCCCAGGACCAACATCAGCCAGAGCTGAGCAGGACTCTGGTCATCTCTCTCTCTCTCTGTCTCTTATGTCTTCCTCTCTGTAACTTTCTCATTAAAATGAATAAAATACTTGAAATAAATAAATAAGCCTTTCATACCTGAAGCTCTGAAGTCCCAGATTCAAGCCCCAGCACCATCATGAACCAGAACTCTGGTCTCTCTATTCTTCTCACTTAAACAAATAAAATATTGGTCTGGGGAGACAACAGCATGGTTTAGCAAAAGACATTCATGCCTGAGGCTCCTAGGTCCCAGGTTCAATCCCCAGCACCACCATCAGCCAGAGCTGAGCAGGGCTCTGGGAAAATATAAACAAAGTTTTAAAAGCAGAAAGGTAGAAGGAAGCAGTCTCTAAGACTTAATGGGAACTCTGAAGTTTATGGTTGAGAAAGGGTGGGGACAGTGAGCTTAGATGGTGAGTGAGGTGTGGGACTATACCTTGTAATCTAAGAATCTTCTCTACCATTATGAGATAACTAATAAACATTACATAAATAAATGACAGGGCTGGGGAGGCGGCATCATGATTCTGCAAAAGACTCTCTTGCCTGAGGCTCTGAGGTCCCAGGTTCAGTCCCCAGCACCACCCATGTCCAGTGGAGAAGCAATTCCAGAAGTCAGACCTTCCACCTTCTGCACCTCAAAAGGAATTTTGCTCCAGGCCCCCAGAGGGGGAGAAATGTCAGGGGAAGATGAGCAGAGGGCTCTGAACCCCGATTCCATCAGGACCCAGAGAGAGAAGGAGGAGAAAAGGAAAGACACTCGGAAGCAGTAACAGGCGTAGATGTGACTTAGAGAGTAAGAGAAGGGGGCAGGTGGTGGCACACCTGGTTGAGCGCACATGTTACAATATGCCAGGACCCAGGTTCAAGCCCCTGGTCCCCACCTGTAGGGGAAAGGTTCACGAGTGGTGACGCCAGGCAGCAGGTGGTCTCTTTTCTCTCTTCCTCTGTATCCCCCCTCCCCTCTTAGTTTCTGGCTGTCATTATCCAGACAAAATTAAGATAATCCAGGATCAGAGAAAAATGGGCAAAAATACAGATAGATCAGTAGATAGGCAGATAGAGCGATATCTGATAGGTAGACAGATAGGTCATTATAGAAATAATAGTCCACCCATTTCTGTGACCTTGGGAGAACCACTACAGTTTCCAGTGGAAGGGATGGGGACACAGGACTCTGGAGGTGGGAACGCTGTGGAATTAGACCCCTGAGATCTTATAATTTCATAAATCAGTATTAAATCACTAATAAAAACACATTTAAAAAAATACCGGGGCTGGGTGGTAATGCACCTGGTTGAGCACATATGTTTCAAAGTGTAAGGACCTGGGTTCAAGCCCCTGTCCCCCACCTGCAGGGGGAAGCTTCACAAGTGGTGAAGCAGGGCAGCAGGTGTCACTCTGCCTCTTTCCCTCTCTATCTCCCCCTTCTCTCTACAATTTCTCTCTCTGTCTCTATCCAATAAATAAATAAATATAAAAAACCCTTTGGGGGAAAAAAAGCCAACACTTGCAAACAGATATGACTGTCTGTGACACTCATGTGCAAGTACACACAAGACATGTGTTGGGTGTGAGCAGAGGGAGACACGGGTGTGTCGCTTGGGTAGACGGACTCACGCACCGAGCCTGTCACAGGTCCAGGCAGCCATCTCCAGTGGAAAGGTGGCAGATATGAAAGCAAGGAGGGTCGGTGATGTAAGGGCTGAGGGGCAGGGGAGAGGGGGCAGGTGCAGAGCCATGTGGGGTCGAGGGTCACGGCCACCTGTGGGAGACGGAACCCGGGACCTGTGTCCCAGAAGGTCAGAGCTGAGAGTCTGGAGGGAGGTGGAGAAGGAAAGGTGGAGAGGCTGGAGAAGTGGGGATGGGGTGAACGGGTCTGGGGAAGAAGCCAGGCGAGGAATGAGAGGGCTCCAAGGTGGGGCTCTGGCCTTGCCAAGGGGAAGAGGACTAGGGTCAACCCCTGGCACCAGGAGGAGCACCAGGCACAGCACCCAGGGAGCCCATGGAGGGTGGGCAGGGCTGTGGGGTCTCTCCTCTCTCTGCACCAGGCACAGCACCCAGGGAGCCCCATGGAGGGTGGGCAGGGCTGTGGGGTCTCTCCTCTCTCAGCACCATGGACAGCACCCAGGGAGCCCATGGAGGGTGGGCAGGGCTGTGGGGTCTCTCCTCTCTCAGCACCCTGCACAGCAACCAGGGAGCCCATGGAGGGTGGGCAGGGCTGTGGGGTCTCTCCTCTCTCAGCACCATGCACAGCACCCAGGGAGCCCCATGGAGGGTGGGCAGGGCTGTGGGGTCTCTCCTCTCTCAGCACCCTGCACAGCACCCAGGGAGCCATGGAGGGTGGGCAGGGCTGTGGGGTCTCTCCTCTCTCAGCACCAGGCACAGCACCCAGGGAGCCCATGGAGGGTGGGCAGGGCTGTGGGGTCTCTCCTCTCTCAGCACCATGGACAGCACCCAGGGAGCCATGGAGGGTGGGCAGGGCTGTGGGGTCTCTCCTCTCTCAGCACCCTGCACAGCACCCAGGGAGCCCATGGAGGGTGGGCAGGGCTGTGGGGTCTCTCCTCTCTCAGCACCAGGCACAGCACCCAGGGAGCCCATGGAGGGTGGGCAGGGCTGTGGGGTCTCTCCTCTCTCAGCACCCTGCACAGCACCCAGGGAGCCCATGGAGGGTGGGCAGGGCTGTGGGGTCTCTCCTCTCTCAGCACCATGGACAGCACCCAGGGAGCCCATGGAGGGTGGGCAGGGCTGTGGGGTGTCTCCTCTCTCAGCACCAGGCACAGCACCCAGGGAGCCCATGGAGGGTGGGCAGGGCTGTGGGGTCTCTCTCTTCTCTCATTTTCTCTCTTCTGGAATCAAGAAGTTGGCCCTGTGAGTCCCCTTCGAGTTGGTAAGATATCAGAGAGAAGGGACCTGCCTGGCACTCATGAGGAGACATGACCTCTGACCCCACTAGGGCCGGAGGGAGTGCCCGACAGTGCAGACTTGCAGGTGACATTTGGGTCTGTGGTCTCAGCTATCCAGGACACAGGTGACAGGGTTTCACAAGACCTCCCCCAGGTGCTGTGGAAGCAATGAATGGGTACAGGACAGACCGAACTAGGTCTCTTGTCAACGGGCCAGAGGTAATCAGCAGCTTCGAGGAGTCGACTCAGCCCTGGAGCTGAGGAGGATCTGGGCACTAGTAAGCTTGGCGGGCGGGGCCCATGGGTGAGCCCACAGGCTGGCGTTGGGTGCTGCAAGAAGAGACAGGTCATGGAGAGTCCTTAAGCAAACAGAAAATGGAGTTCCCTATGACCCAGCGATCCCACTCTTGGGCATCTATCCAGGGGACAGTAAACACTAATCAGAAGGGACGCGTGCACCCCTGTGCTCACAGCTGCATTATTCTCAGTGGCCAAAGAGTGGGAGCAGCCTAAATACCCATCAGCAGATGACTGGCTAAAGAAGTTATGGGATATAGAGTCCATGGAATACTACTCAGCCATCAAAAATATGATGTTGTGGGAGTCGGGCTGTAGCGCAGCGGGTTAAGCGCAGGTGGCGCAAAGCACAAGGACCAGCATAAGGATCCCGGTTTGAACCCCGGCTCCCCACCTGCAGGGGAGTCGCTTCACAGGCGGTGAAGCGGGTCTGCAGGTGTCTATCTTTCTCTCCTCCTCTCTGTCTTCCCCTCCTCTCTCCATTTCTCTCTGTCCTATCCATCAACAACAACAACAATAATAACTACAACAATAAAACAACAAGGGCAACAAAAGGGAATAAATAAAAATAAATATTAAAAATAAATTTAAAATAAAAAAAGATGATGTTGTATAACTGAAGGCGGTGATGCTTTGTGAAATAAGTAAAAGAGATGAGAAGACAAATAGCAGATGGTTTCACTCACCTGTGGAGTCCAGAGAACTGAGACACAGGAACTTGAAAAAAAAGGGGGGCAGGAGGTGGCACAGCTGGTTAGTAGCACACATTACAATACACAAGGACCCGGGTTCAAGTCCCCAGTCCCCACCTGCAGGGGGAAAGCTTCCTGAGTGGTGAAGCAGGGCTGCAGGGGTCTCTCTCCCTCTCCCCTCTTGATATCTAGCTGTCTCTAATAAAGAAATAAAGGTAATAATTTTTTTAAAAGTCTAGGTCTGTCGTATGCTTTACATTGGTTTGTTCTAGCCCTCCCCCGCCAAGAGAATTGGATGAGTCCTGTTAATTTCGCGGGCCTGCTTGGCCCCGCCCCAAGGAACCATGGGAGAGGGTTCCTGAGTTCGAGAGTGCCAGAGTTCCTGGGTTCCTGAGTTCCAGAGTAAGAGAGAGTGCTTGTGCCGCCGCAAAGAGACAGCAGAGTTCTGTTTGGTGATTAGTTTGTCTTAGTTTATGAATCGTTGTTCCTGAATAAAGAAATACAGCTTCCCTGCCCAGCCGTTGTCTCCGCGTCTCTGTTACCCACCGTGAAGCAAGCCAGGCCGGCAAGAGCCTCCGAAATTTTAACAACAAATGGCGCCCAACGTGGGGCACTCTAGGATTTAGTGGGGCATAGAAAAACCTGGGGGCGGAGACTGCATCAGAATAAGTCCTCAGCAACATAGGTCATTCTGTGTGAGGAAGGAGAAAGAGAGAGAAGAGAAATTTCAATAGTTATTCAGTCACTGACAAAGGCCTGAGTGGACGCCCCAAGGGTGGGATGGAGCCGGGGGCAGGGGGGTGTTGGGGGGAGACTCCTGGATGGGTCCCCGC
Organism: Erinaceus europaeus; assembly: GCF_950295315.1. NCBI lineage: Eukaryota > Metazoa > Chordata > Mammalia > Eulipotyphla > Erinaceidae > Erinaceus > Erinaceus europaeus. Next base: position 2,278,755 of record NC_080184.1, read on the forward strand.
TCACCATCACTCAGAGCTGGGCAATTAGATGAGATCATAGCACAGAGACGGTAATGATATGGGGAAGGGGGGAGCCGGGGAGACAGCACCCTGGTTCTGCAAAAGACTCTCCTGCCTGAGGCCCTGAGGTCCCAGGTTCAATCTCTGGCACAACCACCAGCCAGAACTGAGCAGGGCTCTGGGAAAAGTAAATTAATAATCATCATTATGACAGGATAATGTCTGGTTATTATTATGACCTGGTCTGATAATAGCTGGTTATAACATCTGGTTCTTATTATCATTATTATTGATGGGGCGGGAGAGACAGCAGCATGGTTCTACAAAGAGACACTCCTGCCCGAGGCTCTGAGGTCCCAGGTTTGACAATTATCTATTAGGGCTGGTTGGTGGTGCATTGTATAGCGCACACATGTCACAGTGCACAAGGACCCGGGTTCAAGCCACTCTCTAACCAAATGAAATTTTTAAAAAATTATTTAAGAATATGTGTTTGGGAGTTGGGTGGTAGTGCAGCGGGTTAAGCGCAGGTGGCACAAAGCACAAAGACGGGCGTAAGGATCCCGGTTCGAGCCCCCGGCTCTCCACCTGCAGGGGAGTCGCTTCCCAGGCGGTGAAGCAGGTCTGCAGGTGTCTGTCTTTCTCTCCCCCTCTCTGTCTTCCCCTCCTCTCTCCATTTCTCTCTGTCCTATCCAACAACGATAACATCAATAACAACAACAATAATAAGTACAACAATACTAATAAACACCAAGGGCAACAAAAGGGAAAATGAATATTAAAAAATTAAAATAAAAAAGAAGAATATGTGTTTGCCAGAGAGAGAGAGAAAGATCAAGCTCGTTCCAGTGTATTTGGCATCAGGGATGGACTCTTTTTTTTTTAAATTTATTTCTTTATTGGGGAATTAATGTTTTACATTCAACAGTGAATACAATAGTTTGTACATGCATAACATTCCCCAGTTTCCCATTTAACAATACAACCCCCACTAGGTCATGTATCATCCTTCCTGGACCTGTATTCTCCCCACCCACCCACCCACCCAGGGATGGACTCTTGTATATTTTCTCTTCTTTTCTTTCTTCCATCTCTGGGGCTCGGTGCCAGCACTATGAATCCACTGCTCCAGGCAGTTATTTTTTCCATGTTATTAGATAGAACCGAGAGAAATGGAGAGGGTAGGAGGAAACAGAGAGGGAGAGAGACAGACAGACACCTGCAGACCTGCTTCACCGCTCAGGAAGCTTTCTCCCTGCAGGCGGGGAGCCGGGGCTCGAACCAGGATCCTTACACCGATCCTTGCGCTTTGCGCCACCTGCGCTTAACCCGCTGTGCTAATCTTGGACCCTTCTACACACACCTTCGGCCACCTCCCTTGCCACCACAAATGACCGTAAATAAATAAATAAATAAGAGAGGTGACATTGAATTAATGGTGGAGATTGTTTCTAAGGAAAGAGAGAGATTCCAGATGAGGGTCTGGGGTGCGGGGGGGTGGCTAGATCTTGGGGTGCTGAGGAGGGTTGTTGCCCAGGATTTGCAAAGTGTCATCATTCACCTCAGGAGCCAGGCCATTCTTTCCCCACTCACCCCCAAGGGTTGCAGCAAAGTCCTGGCCTGTCCCCAAGGTGAGGAGGGAGGGGGGGTGCAATTACATTTTGTTTGTTTGTTTTTGTTTTGTTTTGTTTTACAAGGAGCACCTCCCGCTACAAGAATGAGGCAAGAGCTGGGCACAGCCCCCAGACACAGGGAGACAGGGCCAGGTAGGGGTGTGTCTGGGAGCTGACTCCTGTCTCCAAGGCAAGGCAGGATTCAGGTCACCCGCCTGAGTCACTGCAGAAATCAGGACGACTCAGCAGCCCACCTGTCTGGCTCACCGGCCCTGACGCTGCTTGCTTGCGCGCGCACGCGCCCACACACACACACACACACACACACACACACACACACACACACACACATGCCTCCTCCAGGAAGCCTCCTCAAATCTCTCCTGCTGAGCTGTGCTTTGATATTCTGTTTTTTTTTTAATATTTCTAAATTTATTATTGCATAAAGACAGAGAGAAATTGAGGAGGGAGAGGGAGATAGGGAGGGAGAGAGACAGAGAGACACCTGCAGCCCTGCTTCACCACTCTGGAAGCTTCCCCACTGCAGGTGGGGACCAGGGGCTTGAACCCGAATCCTTGTGCTCTGTGATGTGTGTGTTCAACCAGATGCACCACTGCCTGGTTCCTAGTTCTGATATCCTCTATCTATCTATCTTTCTATCTATTTTCCCCTCCCCTCACTTTGTTTATTCATTTCTCTTATTTTTAATGAAATAGAAATACAAACAGAGCTCTGATCCCAGCTCAGCTGTGGCTGATGGTGGTGCTGGGGATTGAACCTGGGACCTCAGAGCTTCAGGCAGGAGAGTCACTCTGCAGAACCATTAGACTGTCTCTCTCACCCCCACCCTTTCTCTTTGAGAGCACTAATTTTTAAGTATTTATTTATTTCCTTTTGTTGCCCTTGTTGTTTTATTGTTGTAGTTATTATTGTTGTTGTTGATGTCATCGTTGTTGGATAGGACAGAGAGAAATGGAGAGAGGAGGGGAAGACAGAGAGGGGGAGTGAAAGACACCTGCAGACCTGCTTCGCAGCCTGTGAAGATGCTAAAATTTTTTTTAAAAATGTATTTACTACCAGTCTCACCTCCCCAGACTACTAGGGAAAGTCAGAAGCAGGCTGGGAGTATGGATTCACCTGCCAACGCCCATATCCACTGGAGAAGCAGTTATAGAAACCAGAACTTCCACTTTCTGCATCCCATAAAGATCTTCGTTCCGAAAAAAAAAAAAAAAAAAAGGGAAGCCTCCAGTGGAGGGGATGAAGAACTCTGATGGTGGGAATGGTATGGAATTGTAGCCCTGTGATCTTGTTAACCACTATTAAGTCGGGAGTCGGGCGGTAGCGCATTGGGTTAAGCGCACGTGGCACAAAGCGCAGGGACCGGCATAAGGATCCCGGTTCGAGCCCCCGGCTCCCCACCTGCAGGGGAGTCGCTTCCCAGGTGGTGAAGCAGGTCTGCAGGTGTCTGTCTTTCTCTCCCCCTCTCTGTCTTCCCCTCCTCTCTCCATGTCTCTCTGTCCTATGCAACAACGATGACATCAACAACAACAATAATTACAACAACTGTAAAAAGACAAGGGCAACAAAAGGGAAAATAAATAAATAAAATTAAAATAAAAAAAGAACCAGGGCAAGAAGAAAAAGGCTGGAACACTCACTTCTTTCTTCTTGTTGTTGTTAACAAAGCTCATTTTTCAGGATGAGCACATAAAAAATTACAGAATTCAATATGCTTTTTTTTTTTTTTTTTTTTTTTTTACCAGAGCCCTGCTCAGCTCTGGCTGAGGGTGGTGCTGTGGACTGAACCTCGGATCTCAGAGCCTCAGGCCTGAAAGTGTCTTTGCAGAACCTTCCTTCTACCTACTCAACCTGTAAGCAAATTCTTTAAAAAAGAAAACTTAGATGAGTAGGTGTAACCAGATTAAAACGATAATTATAGTGCTGATGCTAATGATGAATAATGATAACAACGATGAAGAAGAAGAAAAGCAAATATTAATAATTATTATAATAGAAGAAAAAATATGGCAACAAGACCCAATGTTGTCCAACAAGGGATTCGAACCGGGGGACCCAATAAACCCTCTGGCTCCGCCCCGCCACTGCCTCGTTAACTGGCCACGCCCCCAAAAGACCACGCCCCCTGACGAAACCACGCCCGTGTACGGCGCCCGCCTCCCGGAAGTGAGCGTCCTCGCGAGCATGCGCGGCTGGCGCGCGCAGAGCCTGTCGGGATTTGTAGTCCGGCGCGCGGACGGAAGCCGGGCGGGATGTGGCCGGGCATGGTGGTGGGGGTGGTCCGGACGGCCGTGCGTCGGGGTCCGGCGCTCAGCCTTCGCCTGGCCTCGCGGGGCCTGCACGCCACGGGGGCTCGGGCTGTGCCGCTCATCCCCATCGTGGTGGAGCAGACGGTACGGGCCCGGCGGCGACGGGAAGCCGGGGTGCGGGGCGGGGGGGGGGCGTCCCCTAATCCTGACCCCTGAACCTTGACCCCCGACTTCGTCCCCCCAGGGTCGCGGCGAGCGGGCCTACGACATCTACTCGCGACTGCTGCGGGAGCGCATCGTGTGCGTCATGGGGCCGGTGAGCGCCCCACCCCCTGCCCACCCCTGACCTCTGACCCCCGACTTGCACCCCCACACACGCCAACTGACGCCCCACTTCCTGCTCCCCATCCTTCCCGTGACCTTTCACCCCTGGCGGCAGATTTCCCCCTCCTCCCCAAACCGGTGACCCCCGACCCCGGGCCCTGGACACCCCAACACACGTGACCCCAGCCTGTCACCCCTGGCCCCCCCAGACCCCCCCACAGCCCGCTCTGCAGGACCCTCCCCTTCGGCCGGCCCCCGTGACCCTTGACCTCTGACCCCCAGGAGCGGAGCTGTGATGTCATCCCTCTCTCTCTATCTCTCTCTCTCAGAAAAAAGTTTTAGAGCCCGAAAGACAGCATCCTGGTTCTGCAAACAGACTCTCCTGCCCGAGGCTCTGAGGCCCCGGGTTCAATCCCCAGCCACACCGTCAGCCAGAGCTGAGCAGGACCCTGGGAGGGGGATCCCACATATGTAAAGAGTGATTACAAATCAACAAGAAAAACCAGGGCCAGGGAGACAGCAGGACGGTTCTGCAAACAGACTCTCCTGCCTGCGGCTCTGAGGTCCCAGGTTCGATCCCCAGCACCACCAATGTCCAGAGCTGAGCAGGGCTCTAGGGTCGTTGTCTCTGTCTCTCTCTCTCTCTATCTCTCTTTTTGCCTCCGGGGTTATCTCTGGGGCTCAGTCTCAGCACTGCAAAGCCACTGTTCCTGGAGGCCTTTTTATATATTTATTTTTTTATATATTCTATTTATTTATTTTCCCTTTTGTTGCCCTAGTTGTTTTATTGTTGTAGTTATTATTGTGGTTGTCGTTGTTGGATAGGACAGAGAGAAATGGAGAGAGGAGGGGAAGACAGACAGGAGGAGAGAAAGACAGACACCTGCAGACCTGCTTCACCGCCTGGGAAGCGACTCCCCTGCAGGTGGGGAGCCGGGGGCTCGAACCGGGATCCTTACGCCGGTCCTTGCGCTTTGCGCCACCTGCGCTTAACCTGCTGCGCTACCGCCCGACTCCCTATTTATTTATTTATTTGGACAAGACAAAGAGGTTGAGGAGAGAAATGAGAGACAGACACCCGCAGACCTGCTTCACCACTTGTGAAGCAAACCCCCCCACACACACAGGTGGGGAGCCGGGGGCTCGAACCCAGATTCTTGCACCTGCCTTTGCAGTTCAGGCTCTGTGCGCCTAACCCAGTGAACTACTGCTCAGCCCCCTTGGTCTCAGTAAAATTTTTTTTTAAAAAAATGAAGGGCTAGGTTTTTTTTTTTATCATGATGATGATAAAAGACTTTTTATGTCTGAGACACCACAAAGGTCCCAGGTTCAAGCCCCAGCACCCCCATCAAAGCTAAGCAGGGCTTTGGTCAGTGTCTGTGTGTGTGTCCTTTTTCTCTGTAGCTCTCATTAATTCAAAGAATTAGCAGCCGATAGCACAATGATGCTGCAAAGACTCTCCTGCCTGAGGCTCCGAGGTCCCAGGTTCAATCCCTAGCACCACCATCAGCCAGAGCTGAGCAGGGCTCTGGTAATAAGTAAGTAAGTAAATAAATAAATAAATGAATGAATAAAATTTAGAAAGTAATAATTTTAAAAAAATAAATGATATTTATTATTTCTTGATTTTTTAAATTTATTTATAATATATATCTTATTTTTTCTCTTTTGTTGCCCTTGTTTTATTGCTGTAATTATTGTTGTTGTTATTGATGTTGTTGTTGTTGGGTAGGACAGAGATGGTGGTGCTGGGGATTGAACCTGGGACCTCAGAGCCTCAGGCTGGGGAGTCTTCTTTGGAATATATTGATGGATGATTGATAGATAGATTAAAAAAGAAAGAAAGGTTCGAACCCCGGCTCCCCACCTGCAGGGGAGTCGCTTCCCAGGCGGTGAAGCAGGTCTGCAGGTGTCTGTCTTTCTCTCCCCCTCTCTGTCTTCCCCTCCTCTCTCCATTTCTCTCTGTCCTATCCAACAACAATGACATCAACAACAATAATAACTACAACAATAAAACAACAAGGGCAACAAAAGGGAATAAATAAATAAATAATATAAAATATTTTTTAAAAAAAGAAAGAAAAAGAGACTAGAGCCCTGCTCAGCTCTGGCTGATGGTGGTGCTGGGGATGGTACCTGGGACCTCAGAGCCTCAGGCAGAAGTTTTTCCTTTGGAATATATTATTTACTTAATGAGAGAGAGAGATAATGGATGGATGGATGGATGGATGGATGGATGGATGGATATACAGGAAGGGGAGTTGGGCGGTAGCACAGTGGGTTAAACACACATGGCGCAAAGCCCAAGTACCGGCGTAAGGATCCCGGTTCGAGCCCCCGGCTCCCCACCTGCAGGGGAGTCGCTTCCCAGGCGGTGAAGCAGGTCTGCAGGTGTCTGTCTTTCTCTCCCCCTCTCTGTCTTCCCCTCCTCTCTCCATGTCTCTTTGTCCTATCCAACAATGACAACATCAAGAACAACAATAATAACTACAACAATAAAACAACAAGGGCAGCGGGAATAAATAAATATTTTTAAAAAAGAAAAAATTTAAAATAAAAAAGATAGGAAGAAGAAAGAGAGAGCCATGCTCAGCTCTGGCTGATGGTGGTGCTGGGGATCGAACCCAGGACCTCAGAGCCTCAGGCAGGAGAGTCTGTTTGCAGAACCATCCTGCTGTCTCCCTGGCCCTGTTTTTTTTCTTACTGATTTGTAATCACTCTTTACATATGTGGGGTTTTGCCCTCAGAGCCCTGTTCAGCTCTGGCTGCTGGTGGTGCTGGGGATTGAACCTGGGACCTCAGAGCCTCAGGCAGGAGAGTCTGTTTGCAGAACCACCCTGCTGTCTCCCAGCTCAGCCCCACTCCATCCCCTAGGGCCACCCCAGATGGCCCCCAGCAATCCCCCCCAACTTCTGCCCCTCCCTCCCCTTCTCTTTCTCTCTGCTCCCCATCCTCTCTGACACCCCAGAACGAGTGCCCTGCCCCCCACATCAGAGGCCAGCATTCCCCCCCAGACCCTCATAATAAGCCCCCCGCCCGCCTGCAACCTGGGGGCTCCGCGTCTCACCCCCCCAGATCGATGACAACGTGGCCAGTCTGGTGATCGCCCAGCTGCTCTTCCTTCAGTCCGAGAGCAACAAGAAGCCTATTCACATGTACATCAACAGTCCAGGTGAGTGGGGCGGGGGCAGGCAGGGGTGCTCCCTGGAAGAGGAGGAGGAGTGGGACACATGGCCTCCCTGCCCGGGGTTCGAGTCCCAGCAGCACTGGGCGCTCCATGGATGGTGGGGCTGTGATCTGGTGTCTCTCCTCTCCCCCTCCCCCCGACATAAAGAATAAAACAGTTCTCTCTCTCTCTTTCCATCTCTCTCTCTTGCTTGGTTTTCATCACATTTTGTTTGTTTGTTTTGTTTTGAGAGAGAGGGCTGGGGAGATGGCATAAAAGTTCTACAAAACAGACTCTCCTGCCTAAGGCTCTGAGGTCCCAGGTTCAATCCCCAGCACCCACCATCAGCCAGAGCTGAGCAGGGATCTGGAGAGGGGGGAAAAAAAGTCCCACATATGTAAAGAGTGATTACAAATCAACAAGAAAAATCGGGGCCAGGGAGACAGCAGGATGGTTCTGCAAACAGACTCTCCCACCTGAGGCCCTGAGGTCCCAGGTTCAATCCCCAGCACCACCATCAGCCAGAGCTGAGCAGGGCTGTGGTTAAAAAATAATCCCAGGGGAGTCAGGGTGTAGTGCAGCAGGTTAAGCGCAGGTGGCGCAAAGCACAAGGACCGGCATAAAGATCCCGGTTCGAACCCCGGCTCCCCACCTACAGGGGAGTCGCTTCACAGGCGGTGAAGCAGGTCTGCAGGTGTCTATCTTTCTCTCCTCCTCTCTGTCTTCCCCTCCTCTCTCCATTTCTCTCTGTCCTATCCAACAACGACAACAATAATAACTACAACAATAAAACAACAAGGCCAACAAAAGGGAATAAATAAAATAAATATAAAATAATAATAATAATCCCAGGTGGGGGTATAGCATAATGGTTATGCAAAGAGATTTTCATGCCTGAGGCTCTCAAGTCCCAGGTTCAATCCCCCACACCAGCATTTTTTAAAAAATCAAAATAATAATAATCCCACATAGGTAAAGAGCTTTTAGAAATCAATAGGAAAAAGGCAGGGCCAGGGAGATAGCACAGTGGTTCTACAAACGGACTTTCCTGCCTGAGGCTCTCAGGTCCTGGGTTCAGTCCCCAGCACCACCATCAGCCAGAGCTCAGCAGGGCTCTGGATAAAGAAGGAAAGGAAGGAAGGAATATATATATATATTCAAAACAGAAAAATTAGGGGCTCAGTCCCGGCCCGCATCCCCCAGCCCTGAAGCCCGTGTGTCCGCAGGCGGCGTGGTGACGGCAGGCCTGGCCATCTACGACACCATGCAGTACATACTGAACCCCGTCTGCACCTGGTGCGTGGGCCAGGCCGCCAGCATGGGCTCCCTGCTCCTGGCCGCGGGCTCGCCCGGCATGCGGCACTCACTGCCCAACGCGCGGATCATGATCCACCAGCCCTCCGGGGGCGCGAGGGTGAGTGCGGGGGTGGGGCCGGGACGGACGGGGGATTATATAGTGGGTGGGTGGATGGATGAGTGGGTGGCTGGATTAATGGGTCAGTAGATGGGTAGATGGATGCATGTTGGGTGGATGGGTAAATGGATGGAAGGGTCGGTGGGTGGATGGATGAGTGGATGATGGATGGATGGATTAATGGGTCAGCAGATGGGTGGATGATGGATGGATGGGTAAATGGATGGGTGGATGGATTAATGGGTCAATAGATGGGTGGGTGGATGGATGGATGAGTGGGTGGATGGATTAATGGGTCAGTAGATGGGTGGGTGGATGGATGGATGAGTGGGTGGGTGGGTGGATGATGGATGGAAGGATAGGTAAATTGATGGGTAGATGGATGGATGGGTTGGTGGATATATGGATGATGGGTGGTTGGATGATGGATGGATGGGTGGATGGATGGATGAATGAGTGGATGATGGATGGGTAGAAGGATAGACGGATGGGTGGCTGATGGATAGATGGATGGATGGACAGATAAATTATGGATTGATGGATGATAAATGGATGGGTGAATATTGGAGACATGGATGGATGATAGAGGAATGGATGACTAAACAAATGAATGGGTGGATGGATGAGTGGATGGATGGATGAGACTGAGAAATGGTTCGTCTGGACAGTGAACTGCTGTGTGTGTGTGTGTGTGTGTGTACAACCCAGGTTTCACCTGGCCCCCAGCCACACTGGAGGAAGCTTCTGGGACTGAGTCTCTGTCACTGGCAGCCTCTACCAACAAAGGAAAAGATGGGGGAGAAGTGACTCACGGGGTAGAGCACCTGCCTTGACGGGGGAGGCCCTGGGTTCCAGTCCATCACCACAAGCAGCCCATGGAGGGTGGGCAGGGCTGTGGGGTCTCTCCTCTCTCAGCACCAGGCACAGCACCCAGGGAGCCCCATGGAGGGTGGGCAGGGCTGTGGGGTCTCTCCTCTCTCAGCACCATGCACAGCACCCAGGGAGCCCCATGGAGGGTGGGCAGGGCTGTGGGGTGTCTCCTCTCTCAGCACCAGGCACAGCACCCAGGGAGCCCCATGGAGGGTGGGCAGGGCTGTGGGGTGTCTCCTCTCTCAGCACCATGGACAGCACCCAGGGAGCCCATGGAGGGTGGGCAGGGCTGTGGGGTCTCTCCTCTCTCAGCACCAGGCACAGCACCCAGGGAGCCAATGGAGGGTGGGCAGGGCTGTGGGGTCTCTCCTCTCTCAGCACCCTGCACAGCACCCAGGGAGCCCATGGAGGGTGGGCAGGGCTGTGGGGTGTCTCCTCTCTCAGCACCCTGCACAGCACCCAGGGAGCCCATGGAGGGTGGGCAGGGCTGTGGGGTCTCTCCTCTCTCAGCACCAGGCACAGCACCCAGGGAGCCCATGGAGGGTGGGCAGGGCTGTGGGGTCTCTCCTCTCTCAGCACCAGGCACAGCACCCAGGGAGCCCCATGGAGGGTGGGCAGGGCTGTGGGGTCTCTCCTCTCTCAGCACCCTGCACAGCACCCAGGGAGCCCATGGAGGGTGGGCAGAGCTGTGGGGTCTCTCCTCTCTCAGCACCAGGCACAGCACCCAGGGAGCCCCATGGAGGGTGGGCAGGGCTGTGGGGTCTCTCCTCTCCCAGCACCAGGCACAGCACCCAGGGAGCCCATGGAGGGTGGGCAGGGCTGTGGGGTCTCTCCTCTCTCAGCACCAGGCACAGCACCCAGGGAGCCCCATGGAGGGTGGGCAGGGCTGTGGGGTCTCTCCTCTCTCAGCACCAGGCACAGCACCCAGGGAGCCCATGGAGGGTGGGCAGGGCTGTGGGGGTCTCTCCTCTCTCAGCACCCTGCACAGCACCCAGGGAGCCCATGGAGGTGGGCAGGGCTGTGGGGTGTCTCCTCTCTCAGCACCCTGCACAGCACCCAGGGAGCCCATGGAGGGTGGGCAGGGCTGTGGGGTCTCTCCTCTCTCAGCACCAGGCACAGCACCCAGGGAGCCCATGGAGGGTGGGCAGGGCTGTGGGGTCTCTCTCAGCACCCTGCACAGCACCCAGGGAGCCCATGGAGGGTGGGCAGGGCTGTGGGGTCTCTCCTTTCTCAGCACCAGGCACAGCACCCAGGGAGCCCATGGAGGGTGGGCAGGGCTGTGGGGTCTCTCCTCTCTCAGCACCAGGCACAGCACCCAGGGAGCCCATGGAGGGTGGGCAGGGCTGTGGGGTCTCTCCTCTCTCAGCACCAGGCACAGCACCCAGGGAGCCCATGGAGGGTGGGCAGGGCTGTGGGGTGTCTCCTCTCTCAGCACCATGGACAGTACTTCCCAGCCTCCTCTGCTGCATTCTCAGGAATGACTGGCACTGACGAGACCCCCGTCTCTCTCTTTCTCTCTCCCTCTCTGTCTCCCCACTTCCCGGCGCCCGCCTCCAGGGCCAGGCCACAGACATCGCCATCCAGGCCGAGGAGATCATTAAACTCAAGAAGCAGCTGTACAGCATCTACGCCAAACACACCAAGCAGAGCCTGCAGGTGATTGGTGAGTGCTCCACTGCCAGGCAGCCCCCCTGGGTTTTACCATGACTTTATTTATTTATTTATATCTATTTTAAGATTTGTGGCCAGGGATCTAGCTCAGCCAGTGAGAGCACCGACTTAACCAACTTGTACCCTGAGGCCCCAGGGGCCGCAGCTTTGATCCTGTCCCATCTTGTGCCCCAGCTGAGGTCTGGTCTACCTCTCCTCACTCATTCTCTCTTTTTCTCTTAACAAACAAATAAGGGGGCTGGGCGGTGGTGCACCCTATTAATCACACAATAGTACGAAGTGCAAGGGTCCGGGTTTGAGCCCCCGGCTCCCCACCTGCAGGGGAGTCGCTTCACAGGCGGTGAAGCAGGCCTGCAGGTGTCTGTCTCTCCCCCTCTCTGTCTTCCCCTCCTCTCTCCATTTCTCTCTGTCCTGTCCAATAAAATGTGGAAAACAGCCTCCAGGAGCAATGGATTCGTAGTGCTGGCACCGAAACCCAGCAATAACCCTGGAGGCAAAATAAAGTAAATAAATAAATAAATAACATTTTTCTGTGTGGAGCTTGGGGTGGCTGGCACATGGCATTAGCACTGCAGGCTGCCGTTTTTTAATTATTATTATTATTAATTTATTTATTTTGACAAGACAGACAGACATACAGAAGAGCCCTGCTCAGCTCTGGCTGATGGTGGTGCTGAGGATTGAACCCGGGACCTCAGAGCTTCAGGAGAGTTTTTTTTTTTTTTTTTTTTTTTTGCAGAATCATCATGCTAGCCCAAGTTATATATATATATATATATGGCTAGAACAATGCTGAGCTTCCTCTGGTGCTTAGCTGCTCACCTGTGGTGTTGGGGCTCATCCAGGGGCTCATGTGTGGTCAGACATATGCTCTACTTGGCGTGCTCTCTCTCCAACCTTGTAAATCAATCTTTTTTTAATGGTAAAATAAGAGCCCCAGGAGGTGGCACAGTGGATGGAGCTTTCGACTCTCAAGCATGAGGTCCTGAGTTCAAGCCCCAAGTGTGTGATTGAATAAATAAGCCTTAGAAAAATGTTTTAGGGGGTTGGGCGGTGGCACAGTGGGTTAAGCGCACATGGCGCAAAGCGCAGGGACCGGCGTAAGGATCCCGGTTCGAGCCCCCGGCTCCCCACCTGCAGGGGAGTCGCTTCACGGGCGGTGAAGCAGGTCTGCAGGTGTCTGTCTTTCTCTCCCCCTCTCTCTGTCTTCCCCTCCTCTCTCCATTTCTCTCTGTCCTATCCAACAACAAAGCAACGTCAACAATGGCAATAATAATAACCACAACGAGGCTGCAACAACTAGGGCAACAAAAAAGGGGGAAAATGGCCTCCAGGAGCAGTGGATTCATGGTGCAGGCACCGAGCCCAGCAATAACCCTGGAGGAGAGAAAAAAAGAAAAAAGAAAAATGTTTTAATTATCTTTTTATTTACTGGACAGAGATAGCCAGAAATCAAGAGGCAAGGGGGAGATAGAGGGGGAGAGAGACAGAGACGCCTGCAGCCCTGCTTCACCACTCGGGGAGCTTCCCCCCCCCCTGCAGTTGGGGAGTAGGGGCTCGAACCCGGGTCCTTGCACATAGTAATGTGTGCACTCAGCGAGGTACACCACCTCCCGGTGTTTAAATAAACCTCTGGGAGTCCGGCAGTAGCGCAGCAGGTTAAGCACACGTGGCGCAAAGCGCAAGGACCGGTGTAAGGATCCCAGTTCGAGCCCCCGGATCCCCACCCTGCAGGGGTGTCGCTTCCCAGGTGGTGAAGCAGGTCTGCAGGTGTCTGTCTTTCTCTCCCCCTCTCTGTCTTCCCCTCCTCTCTCCATCTCTCTCTGTCCTATCCAACAACAACGACATCAATAACAATAATAACCACGACAAGGCTACAACAGCAAGGGCAACAAAAAGGAAATAATATAATAAATAAATGTAATAAAATATAATAAACATAATAAAGCTTCTGAGGACCATTGTCCTCTGACCACCAGCTCTTCTGTCTCCTGCAGAACCAAGATGCAAAAAGCCTTTACTGCCTGAGGCGCCGAGGTCCCAGGTTCAAGCCCCGAGTCCCCTCCTGCTGGGGGAGATAGCTTTAGGAGTGGTGAAGCAGGTGAAGCTGTCTCTCTCTCTCTCTCTCTCTCTCCCCCTCCCCTCTCTAAGGCTTTAGACTCAAATCAATAGGAACAATCTATCAGTCTTTTACTTCATTTCCTTTTTGCCTGTTTATGTTTATGACCTTTATTGGATAGGCTAGAGACAGAGAGAAATTGAGAGGGGTAGACAGGAGAGAGACACCCGCAGACCTGCTTCACCGCCTGTGAAGGGACTCCCCTGCAGGTGGGGAGCCGGGGGCTTGAACCGGGATCCTCGCACTTCGTACTATGTGCGCTTAACCCGCTGTGCCACCACCCCGCAGAGTCGGCCATGGAGAGGGACCGTTACATGAGCCCCATGGAGGCGCAGGAGTTCGGCATCTTGGATAAGGTCCTGGTCCACCCGCCCCAGGATGGCGAGGATGAGCCCCAGCTGGTGCAGAAGGAGCCCCCAGTGGCGGCGGCCGACTCGACCCCCACGGCTGAGCCCATCCCCGTCAGTGCCTGACAGCTGGCCCTCCCCCTCCCCTCCGGCACCCGGAACCCCGGCCCTACAGAACTCTACTCTTGGCGGTTGCTCCCGGTGGGGCAGGGGAACCCCCCACCCCAGCCGAGACACTGTGATTGGCAATTAAATTCAGACTGTCTTTTGCTGCCAGGGTCCGACCTCCCACTGCTCACCCTGGGGGCTGCCAGTCTCGCGACACGGGCCAGGAGGGGAGAGAGAGCTCACTCGGGTCAGGCGCCACCTGTAAGTGCCGGGGGTGCCAGGGGAAGCTCTGGCACGGAGAGCTTTGTTACCCCAGGGGTGACTGCTGTCTGGTTTTTGTTTGTTTGTTTTGTTTTTGCGTCCTGGAGGGTGCCCACAAGCCAGCCCGACTGAGAGACCTCAGCATTCCCACTTCTGGGTGACCTTTAACCCCTAACCAGGGGCTGCTGTTGGGTTTAGTGGACAGATGGACACACCCACCACAGTCGGAAAGGTTCCCCCCTTTCTCTCTGTCTCCCCCCCCCCCCCCCCCGTTTTTAAGACAAATCTCTGAGGGAAAGAGAGTGACAAGAGACCCTGGCCTCAGCTTCCTCCAGTGAGGCAGGTGGAGAGCAAAGCAGTGTCCTGGTGTGCTATTCCACCAGCCCTCTCCTGCTCCTCTTTCCTGGAACTGCGCCTTTTAGGCAGACAGGCTAACCCACTGCCTTGTCTGTCTGTCGGGAAGCTGGCAATTGTCTCAGGGAGGCTGTTGGAACGGCTGCCCTCTCCGTGTGTGAGTGTAGACGTCGGCTCCTCACGCAGTCAGTGTCACTGCTCCCTGATCTCTCTGAGGAGAGAGAGTTCTCTCGACTGCCGTGGCGTTTTCCATGTGGTGTCAGGGCTTGGACCTGGGCTGCAGGCGCGGCCGTGCAGAAAGGAGTCAAACTCCAGGCAACCCTACAGTCAGCTAAGCAGTGACTGATGGGACAAACGAGGCCATGAGTTCAAGCCCTGGTTCAAACCCTACCCCCCTACCCCCACCTGCAGGGGAGTCGCTTCCCAGGCGGTGAAGCAGGTCTGCAGGTGTCTGTCTTTCTCTCCCCCTCTCTGTCTTCCCCTCCTCTCTCCATTTCTCTCTGTCCTATCCAACAACGAACGATATCAACATCAACAGTAATAACCACAACAAGGGCAACAAAAGGGGGGAAAAATGGCCTCCAGGAGCAGTGGATTCATGATGCAGGCACTGAGCCCCAACAATAACGCTGGAGACAAAAAAGAAAAGGAAGAAAAAGAAATTGAGAGAGGAGGCGGAGATAGGGAGAGAGACAGACAGACAGACACCTGCTTCACTGCCTGTGAAGCTTCCCCCTCTGCAGGTGGAGCTTGGGGGGCGGGGGCTCAAACCCAGATCCTTGCATGGTCTGTCTTTATCTGTCCTCCTCTCAATTTCTGTCCTATTAAAATAAAATTTTAAAAAGAAAGAAAAGGGTGGTCCGGAAGGTGGCCCCGGAGGTGGTGCAGTGAAGGTCCCGAGTTCAATCCCCGGCAGCAGATGGCCCAGAGTGATGTCTGGTTCTTTCTCTCCTCCAATCTTTCTCATGAAGAAATAAATTCCTCAAAAAAAGAAAGAAAGAAAGAAAAGGGAGGGTGGGGAATGGCTTGCCAGGAGCAGCCATGGGTGTGTCGGTGCAGGCACCAAGCGTTTGTGATACCAAATGGTTCTGCAAAAAGATGCTCCTTCCTGACACCTGCAGTGCCCATGCCAGCACCACCACCAGCCACTGCGCAGCAGGACTTTGGGTCAAATATATTATATGTATTTCTTTTCTGGCTTCTAGTGGAGCGCGGGATTGAACCTGGGGCTTTGGAGCCTCAGGCATGACAATGAGTGTTTCTTTACAGAACCATAGGTGCCCCTGCTCCATCAATAATTAAATAGAGAGAGAGAGTCGAGTCCCAGAGTGGAGAAGTGGCGATGACCTTGGCTTGACTTCTAACCTCGCAAGCTTGACCTTAGCTCTTACTCATCCTCCTAGAGTTGCCACCGCCCCGCCGCCCGGAAGACGGACAGGCGGCACAGCCAATAGCCTGAGCCGCTGCCACCAGAGGCGCCCAATAGCGACAAGGAGAGGGCGGGCTCTTCAGGGAGCCAATGGCGTGAGAGGCGGGGCCGAGAGCAGCCAGTAGCCGGCGACTTCCGGTGTGGCCCTAGCCAATGGCTGCGCGCCGGGGGCGTGGCCGGCCCCCAGAGTCGACTCCGGGAACATGGCCGCCGGCGGCGGGCGGCTGGTTATGCGGACGCTACCTGCGCCGGGCTGGGTGCGGGGATCGGACCCCGCGGTGCTGAGCCGCCTGCGCGACGCGGCCGTGGTCAAACCCGGCTTCCTGAGCGCAGCGGAAGAGGAGACGCTGAGCCGCGAGCTGGAGCCCGAACTGCGCCGCCGCCGCTACGAGTATGACCACTGGGATGCGGTGAGGACGGCGCCGCCACGGGGGCGGGGCCTGCGGCTTATGAAGGCTCGGGTGTGGGCGTGGCCATCTCGGAGGCGCGGCCCTGGCCAGCCAGTCAGCTTTGAGTTCCGTGCCGGGGTGTGGCTAGTGGTGGGCGGGGCCATGAGCCGGAGCGACGCGATAGGCCGGGGAACACCGAGAGGGGCGGGGCTTGTGGGAGGCGGGGCCTTGAGACACGTGGGCGGCGGGAGCTGCGGAACTCAGTTCCCAGTACCCACCCCAGCCCCGTGGGGGCTGGGGCGCTGGGACGCTGGGACGCTGGGTCGCTGGGTCGGGGGCTCTGGCTCAGCATGCATGGCACCCAGGCCACCAGTGGGCAAAGGTTAAAGCTGAACTTCTTGGCTCTTTGTTCCCCCGAGATGGAGAACTTGACTGTTAACAATTTCAGTTTTGAAAAAAAAAAAAAATCGTTTATCCCACACCAAAGACCTCGCAGCCGAGAGGAGAGAAAAAGAAATCAAAGCACGCATATTATATATCTATTTCTAATATATGTATTTATTTGGGTAGAGACCGACAGAAATCGAGACGGGAGTCGGGGCCCTGCTTCCCCCTTTGTGAAGCTTCCCCCCTACAGGTGGGGACCCGGGGCGTGAACCCTGGTTCTTACACATAGTGATGTGTGCACCGAATACCAGAGGCCCCACTGCCAGGACCCTCTTTTATTTCCTTATTTATGTTACTGTCAGGGTCCTCCTCCTCTTCCTCTTCTTCTTTCTCCTTCCCTCCCTCTCTCTCTCTCTCTCTCTCTCTCTGCCTCCAGGGTTATCACTGGAGCTCGGTGCCTGCACTGGGAATCCACTGCTCCTGGAGGCCCTTTTCCCGGGTTTTTGTTGGCCTTGTTGTTATTGTTGCCATTGCTGTACTTGTTGGATAGGACAGAGAGAAATCGAGAGAGCAGGGGAAGTGAGAGAGGGAGGAAGGGAGAGAGAGAGAGAGAGAGAGAGAGAAAGTCCTGTGGTCCGGGAGGTGGCACAGTGGATAAAGCATTGGACTGGCAAACATGAGGCCCCGAGTCTGATCCCCAGCAGCACATGGACCAGAGTGCTGCCTGACACTTTCTGTCTCCTTTCTTTCTCGTTAATAAACAAATAATAAAATCTTTAGAAAATGGGGGCCAGAACGCGGCGCACCTGGTCAAGCGCTAACATCACAGCGCGCAAGGTTGCAGGTTCAAGCCCCCAGCCCCCACATGCAGGGGGGAAGCTTTGTGAGTGATGTAGCAGGGCTGCAGGTGTCTCTCTGTCTCTCTCTCTATCTGTCTCCTCCTTCCTTCTCAATCCTTCTCTGTCTCTATCCAATAATGATAAAAACATTTGGAGCCGGGCGGTGGCGCAGCGGGTTAAGCGCAGGTGGCGCAAAGCGCAAGGACCAGCATAAGGATCCCGGTTTGAGCTCCCCAGCTCCCCACCTGCAGGGGAGTCGCTTCCCAGGCGGTGAAGCAGGTCTGCAGGTGTCTGTCTTTCTCTCCCCCTGTCTGTCTTCTTCCCCTCCTCTCTCCAGTTCTCTCCGTCCTATCCAACAACGACAACATCAGTAACTACAACAATAATAACTACAACAGTAATAAAAACAAGGGCAACAAAAGGGAATAAATAAATATTTTTTTTAATTGTTAACTCTTTAAAAAATAAATAAGCAAAAACATTAAAAAAGTAAAAATAATAATAATAAGATTTTGAGAAAAGAGAGAGACCTGCAGACCTGCTTCACAGCTCGTGAAGCTTTCCTGCTGCAGGTAGGGAGCCAGTGGCCCGAACCTGGATCCTTGCAGTGGTCCTTGCACTTAGTACTGATAGAGGGTGACAGACAGACACAACAGAGACCCCACCGCTTGTGAAGCTGCCTCTCAGCCCCCCCCCCGTAGCTCCCCTCCATGTGCCTCAGTTTCCCCGATAGTCCTCAAGAGCCTCTTAAGTCTGACCCCCCCCCACCCCACACCCCCCACGCCTGCAGGCCATCCACGGCTTCCGCGAGACTGAGAAGACGCTCTGGTCGCAGGCGAGCCGGGCCATCCTGGAGCGCGTACGGGCCGCCGCCTTCCCGCCGAGCCAGGCCCTGCTGCCCGCGGTGCACGTCCTGGACCTGGAGCGTCGGGGCTTCATCAAGCCGCATGTGGACAGCGTCAAGGTGCAGGATTGGGGGGGCGCAGCAGGAGCTGGGGGCTGGGGGCTTCGCTCACCGGCACCCCCCAACTCTGTCTCCTCCCCGACCCGACCCCCAGTTCTGCGGAGACACCATCGCGGGCCTGTCCCTCCTGTCCGCCGGCGTCATGCGTCTGCGGCACGTCCAGCAGCCCGGGCAGTGGCTGGAGCTTCTGCTGGAGCCCGGCTCCCTCTACGTCCTGAGGTGCCGTCCCTGCCCCTGCCCCTGCCCCCTGCCCCTCAGGGACTCCCCACCACCACCACAAGACCCCCCACCACCTCTGCTGTTCCTCATTATTATCTTGATTGATCGGATAGAGACAGCCAGAAATCCAGAGGAAAGGGAGAGACAGAGAGGGAGAGAGACAGAGAGACCCCTGCAGCCCTGCTTCACCACTTGCGAAGCTTCCCCCTGCAGGTGGGGAACAGGGATTCGAACCTGGGTCCTTGCTCACTGTAACGGGCGCGCTCAACTAGGTGCGCCACCACCTGGCCCCTATTATTATTATTACATTATTATTATTATTTGCCTCCAGGGTTATGACTGGGGCTGGGTGCCTGCACTACGAAGCCACTGCTCCTGGAGGATATTTTTTTCCCTTTTGTTGCCCTAGTTGTTTATCATTGTTGTTGTTATTGATGTCGTCGTTGCTGGATAGGACAGAGAGACATGGAGAGAGGAGGGGAAGACAGAGGGGGAGAGAAAGACAGACACCTGCAGACCTGCTTCACCGCCTGGGAAGCGACTCCCCTGCAGGTGGGGAGCCGGGGCTCGAACCGGGATCCTCACGCCGGTCCTTGCGCTTTGCGCCACGTGCGCTTAACCCGCTGCGCCACCGCCCGACTCCCTATTATTTATTTTCCCCACGGCCCTGCTGAGCTCTGGTTGATGGTGGTGCTGGGGATTGAACCCCGGACCTCTGAGCCTCAGGCAGCAGAATCTCTCTGCAGAACCATGATGCTGTCTCCCTCCCCCCACCTTCTCTTCCAGGGGCCCCGCCCGCTATGACTTCTCCCATGAGATCCTCCCGGACGGCGAATCCTTTTTTGGGGAACGCCGTGTCCCCCGGGGGCGACGCATCTCGGTCATCTGCCGCTCCCAGCCGGAAGGGACCGGACCTGGTGGGGGTGAAGGGGCCCCCCAGCCTGCTGGGCCCACCACCCCCGCACCCCCAGCTGCTAAATAAAGTGGACTGACCTCCCTGTTCTGCTGCTGACTGCAGGACAGGGGTTCAAGTCTCCCCTCTGCAAGCAGCTGGGGGGGGGATTAAAGGGTCCTGGGCAAGGCACCCCCCCCCCAAACACACAAATGACGACAGAGACCCAAGTCAACAGCACATTTGTTTATTGCGTGTCCTGGGGGGCAAGGGACGAACCTAACCCCCACTGATCTTCCTGGGTGGCTGCGGGGTCCTCAGGCGCAGCATCCTCAGCTGCCACAGCTGCAGGCGGCCGCGGAGAGCTGAGGCAGCCGCTGCCAGCGGTGGCGCTCGTCCAGGAAGGCCACGTCCGTGTAGCGGGTGGGCCTGCAGCAGGGCCCCCCATGGGCTCGCCCCTGGCCCCGCAGCCTTGCCAGGGCCAGGCCGTGTTGGCTGCGGGCGCCGCGGGGGCAGGCCCCTGCACAGTAGCGGAAGATCACCGTCTCCTCCGAGGCATAGCCCAGGCCCAGCTCGGCCACTGGCAGGGCCAGGCTCCACAGCTGGCAGGGGCCACCCGGGGCCCGGCGCAGGCGGGGGGCTGTGGAGGTGAGATGGGGGGCTTAGTGGAGGCTGTCAGAGGGCAGGGAAGGGGGGCATCCTGGAGCCTCCTTACCCATCCTTGGGCCCCAGGGCCCGGGGTCCCTGCACACTCCCAGCCTCAGCCACAGGATCAGCAGAAGCACAGTCCCTCTGGTCATGGTGATGGGCAGGTCCCCGGGGCCGGTGGACACCCCTCAATTTATCTCCTGCTCCCAGAAGACAAGGGCCACCCCCCCAGTCCCCGCCCCCGGCGTGGTCTCATCCTTGGGGAATTCAGGACTGGCACTCACACACCCCAAAGCCCAATCTGGACGGATCCCAGGGTCCCCTCTGCCCCCCGACACACACGCCCACTGCACCCAGATTTACGAGCTGCAGAGCAGAGGACGCAGCCAGGAGATGGGCCCCCCCAAAACTGCCAGGCAGGAGGGGGTGCAGACGACGGGTCTCTTCCAGGGAGAGTTGGGGCACCTGCCACACCGGGTCGGGGTCGGGGGTCCTGGTTATACAGCAGGTGGGTGAACTGAGGACCATGCCTCCGTCCTCTCCCTCCATCGTCCTCCCCAGGATTAAGGCATCAGGTCCTGTCTCCGGCTGCACCCTCGCCAGCAGGCAAACAGGAAGGGGAGCGCCCAGGAGCGCCCAGAGCCAGGAGAGTGAGGGCCAGGGACGGACGCCCGGCTTCAGGAGGAGGCCGACCAGACGTCCCCGGGGCCTCAGCCCCACCCAGGGTTCCGGCTGTCAGAGCAGGAAGGGCAGGGCTGTAGGGGGGCTTCATGGCTGTGTGTGTGTGTGTGACCCAGAAGTCTTAAATTGTGACCCACAGAGCATGTGTTTGGATCCGAGTTTTTGTTTAAACCAGAGCATCCATCAGCTCTGGCTTGAAGGTGGTGCAGGGGAATTAAACCTGGGACTTTGGAGCAAGCATTTTTGTTTGCTTTTAATGTCCTTCTCTATCCTCTCTCTACTTGAGAGGGGAAGGAGAGACCTGTAGCCCTACTTCACAACTTGTGAGAGCTTACCCCCTGCAGATGGGGACTGGGGACTCGAACCTGGGTCCTTGTGATCAAACAGGACTTGCTTTTTTTTTATATATGTATTTATTGGGGTCGAGGCAGTGGTGCACCTCATTGAGCACACACATTACAGCGCACAAGGACCCAGGTTCAGTCCCCCGGACCCCACCTGCAGGGGGAAAGCTTTGCAAGCAGTGAAGCCGGACTGTAGGTGTCTGTCTCCCCCTTCCATCTTAATTCTTGTCTGTATCCAATCAGAAATGAACTATCCTTAAAAAGAAAAAATAGGGGAGTCGGGGCGGTAGCGCAGCGGGTTAAGCGCAGGTGGCACAAAGCACACGGACCGGCCGAAGGATCCCGGTTCGAGCCCCCGACTCCCCACCTGCAGGGGAGTCACTTCACAGGCGGTGAAGCAGGTCTGCAGGTGTCTGTCTTTCTCTCCCCCTCTCTGTCTTCCCCTCCTCCCTCGATTTCTCTCTGTCCTATCCAACAACGACGACAACAATAATAACTACAACAATAAAACAAGGGCAACAAAAAGGAAATGAATATTAAAAATATATAGATATATATTTGAAAATAGGTCCCACGGGGTCCGAGGGCTGACATCCAGTGCCCCCAAAGCATCCAGGATGCTGGGGAGTGAGGTGGGCTGGGCCAGGCACATTCCTGGGAAGCTGGCTGGGATCTGAGGCATCCTGTGAAGAGGCCAGGGCGGGGCTGGGGAGGCAGGCGGGTGGCGACACTTTCCACCTGCGGCTTCCAGCTTGGGATCAGACAGGCACCCTGTGTCCTGCCCCCTGATTCCAGAGGGGCCCCCAGAAATATGTCTCCGAAGACAAGCCAGCTGTGGGGTGTGTGTGTGTCAGGAGGTCTGTGGCTGGAATTGGGAAGTAGAGGTCTGGTGCCTCCCACTCGCCCTCCACCCCAGATGAAACTCTCTTGGTGAAATAATTCACTTGGGATGTGTGTTGCTTTGTTATGTAGGCGACCAGGGTTTGAACCTGGCCCCCACCACATTGGAGGAAGCTCAGTCTTTTTTTGTCTTTTAAATACTTTATTAATTTATAAGAAAAATTAGGGAGAATCAAACATCACCCTGGTCCATGTGCTGCTGGGGATCGAACTCATGGACCTCATGCTTGAGAGTCCAATGCTTTATCCGCTGCGCCACCTTCCAGACCACTTGCCCCCCCTTTTTTTGCCTCCAGGGCCATTGCTGGGGCTCAGAACCAGCACTATGAATCCACTGCTCCTGGAGGCCCCCCATTTTATTGCACAGGACAGAGGGGGAGACCAGAGGGACAGAGAAAAACAGACACCTGTAGACCTGCGTCACTGCCTGTGAAACTTTCCCGCTGCAGGTGGGGAACCAGGGGCTCAAACGTTCCCCTTCCATCTTAATTCTGTGTTTATTTAATATATACATATTTAAAAAATTATTTTACCTATTTTTAAATTAACAAGGAGATACAGAAAGACCAGAGCTCTGCTCAGCTCTGGCTAATGGTGGTGCTGGGGTTTGAACCTGGGCACTGAAAACCTAGAGTATGAAATTTT
The DNA here is from genome assembly GCF_950295315.1 of Erinaceus europaeus. Classification (NCBI taxonomy): domain Eukaryota; kingdom Metazoa; phylum Chordata; class Mammalia; order Eulipotyphla; family Erinaceidae; genus Erinaceus; species Erinaceus europaeus. Next base: position 2,301,610 of record NC_080184.1, read on the forward strand.
TTGCCAACCTATTATGTTGTCTCCCAAGCCTGAAAGACCAAAAAAAAAAAAAATTTTTTTTAAAGATTTTATTTATTCATTAATGAGAAAGATAGGAGAGAGAGAAAGAACCAGACATCACCCAGGTCCAGATGCTGCAGGGGATCGAACTCAGGACCTCATGCTGGAGAGTCAAGTGCTTTGGCCACTGTGACACCTCCTGGACCACGACAAAAATTTTTTTAAAAAATTGAGAAGAGGGCGCAAAGCACAAGGACCGGCATAAGGATCTCGGTTCGAACCCTGGCTCCCCACCTGCAGGGGTCACTTCACAGGTGGTGAAGCAGGTCTGCAGGTGTCTGTCTCTCCCCCTCTCTGTCTTCCCCTCCTCTCTCCGTTTCTCTCTGTCCTATCCAACAACGACAACATCAATAATAACTACAACAATAAAAAAAAAATTTAGAATGGATCATGGCATTGAATGGTGGACAACGGTGTGTGTGTCTCTATCTCCCTCCCTCCATTCCCCCTGGTCCTCCTCCTCCTCGCTTTTCAGCTTCTCTCTGTATGGACCCAAAAGCCAAAGTCAGGAGCCGGAGTAGGGTGTGGAGTGGCTGGGCCTGTTTATTGGTGGCAGGAAGGCGGGGCCAGGCGGCCCTCACTCCTTGAGGGAGAAGTGCATCTTGTCGTTGACCATCTTGCGCTCGGGGTTGAGCCGCTTGAGGATCTGGGCCAGCACGTTCACCGTCTGCTCGCTGCTCAGCCCCGTCTTCTTGGTCTGGAACTTTTTCAGGAGGTCCTTGGTGGTCATGGGCTTCCGGGTCAGATAGCGGCGGACGGCGTCCTCTGTCACCTGGATATCTCTGGAGGAGGTGGGAGATGAGTTGGGGTGGGGAGTTTTAGAGGGGGGCCCTCCTTGCTTTAGATGCTCCCACACTTACTTGATGGACAGGACAGAGAAAGAGAGAGCCCTGCTCAGCTCTGGCTGATGGTGGTGCTGGGGATTGAACATGGGATCCCAGAGCCTCAGGTGGGTCATTTACTTTGCATCAGGAGTCTGCTGTCTCCCTGGCCCTGCCTTTTTCTTGTTGATTTGTGACAGCTCTTTACATATGAAGGATCTTTTTTTTTTTTTTTTTCCTTCCCGGGACCCTGCTCAGCTCTGGCTGATGGTGGTGCTGGGGCTTGAACTTGGGACCTCAGAGCCACAGGCGGAAGAGTGTCTTTGCAGAACCATCCTGCTGTCTCCCTGGCCTTGATTTTTTTTTTCTTCTTGTTACATTTTGTTTCTCTCTCTCGAACAATAAACGGGGCTCGAACCCGAGTCCTTGTGCTTCAGAACTCCCGCCCTCCTTCGCCTCCCTCGCCCACAGATGGTGCCGGGACTCACCCGCCGCTGGGCGCCGCCTTGGCGGGAGGCTGCAGGGGGCCCTTCCCCGCCAGGCCCGGGGCTCCGGCCTCCAGTCTGAGTCTCTTGGCCGCAGGCGTCTCCTGGGTCCTCTTGCCTGGAGGGGGCGGGGGGCGCAGGCTGAGCGGGGGGCCTCGGCCGGGGGTGGGCTGCGGATGGGAGGCGGCCCACGGGCCCCGGCGCTTACCCGGCTCCAGCCTGGAGGCGGCGGCCCGCAGGGTGGAGGGTGTGGGCGCCCCTTCGGCGCTGGGGGTCCCTGGTCTGCTGCTGCCCCGGGAGCTGTCCCCCGAGTGTTTGCGTTCCCTCTTGGGGGGCGTCTTCTTCTTCTGCGGGAGACAAGGAGCCGGGGCTCAGGTTGGGTTGGGGTGCCCGCCGGCTGCCCCTCCCAGCAGGGACCTGCCCCCATTCCTGGCTCCGCCCCTCCCAGCCTGACCCCGCCCTCCCGGCCATGGCCCCTCCCCCTCCAAGGCTCCACCCCTCCGTGGCCCCGCCCTCCCGGGACTGACCACGCCCCTCCCAGCCATGGCCCCGCCCTCCCGGGCCTGACCCCGCCCCTCCCGGCCATGGCCCCGCCCTCCTGGGCCTAACCCGGCCATGGCCCCTCCCCCTCCAAGGCTCCAGCCCTCCGTGGCCCCGCCCTCCCGGGCCTGACCCGCCCCTCCCGGCCATGGCCCCTCCCCTCCAAGGCTCCAGCCCTCCGTGGCCCCGCCCCCCCGGGCCTGCCCAAGCCCCAGCTCACCGCCATGAACAGGGCCGAGGAGGCCTCGTTGTCGATGTCGCTGTCCTCGGAGCTGTCAGACTCATCGCTGCTGTCTGCGGGAAAGAAGTCAGGGCCGGGCTCCCTCTAGACCCCGCAGCTCCCTACCCCATACTTGCTTTTTGGGTTTTGGTTTTGACCCTGGGTCTGCAGGGTGTAGTGCACACGGTACTCACTAAGCGCAAGGCCCTGGGTTCGAGCCCTCCTGCAGGGGGGGACGCACTGTCTCTCTCTGTATTCCCCCCTGCTCTCTCATCAGATTGGGGCAGGCGGCGGCGCACCTGCTTGGGAACGCACGTGCCAATGACAAAGGGACCCGGGAGCAGGGCTGCCGGTGTCACTCCGCCTCTATAAAGCACCCCACTTCCCTCCTAGCGCCTCTCCCTCTCTCCCTCTCTCTCCAAGACTAAGAAGAAAGAGCCCTGACCAGCTGAGCCCCCTCCCCCGCCCAGTGCTGCGGGGTCCCACCCGGTGAGCTTCCCCTGGTGCTGCGGGGTCTTGCCTCTCTTGCGCTTCTTCTCGGTTGCGGCCGGGGGGGCGGCCACCTTCTTGTCATCCTCCTCCTCCTTTTCCTCCTCGGCCGGCTTCTCTTCCTCGCTCTCCTCGCTGCTCCCGCTGTGCTCGTCTAGCCCCTTGGGGCCCTCCTCGTGCTGCGGGGCCTTGGCCTTGCTGGGGAGCTCGTCCTCTGAGCTGCTTGGGGACAGGGGTCAGCTGGAGGGCCTGGGGCTCTCCCACCTCTCCAGGGTCCCGCCCACTCACATCCCCGCCAATCCTGGAATCTGTCTCACTCACCAGGGGCCACCCATCTTGGACCCACCTATCCTGAGCCGTGTCTCACTTGGGCTCCGCCCCCTCTTGGACCCACCTCTCCTGAGCCGTGTCTCACTTGAGCTCCGCCCCCTCTCGGACCCACCTCTCCTGAGCCGTGTCTCACTTAGGCTCCGCCCCCTTTTGGACCCACCTCTCCTGAGCCGTGTCTCACTTAGGCTCCGCCCCCTCTCGGACCCACCTCTCCTGAGTCGTGTCTCATTTGAGCTCCGCCCCCTCTCGGACCCACCTCTCCTGAGCCGTGTCTCACTTGGGCCCCGCCCCCTCTCGGACCCACCTCTCCTTTCCCTGCCCCGCCCTGGCCCCGCGCCCTGGGCCCCGCCCACCTGGAGCCATCCGACATGTAGTCCACCTCCTGCCCCTCGAAGTCGCCGTCGTCACTGTCCTCAAAGGCCTCGTCGTCCGAGCCCTTCTTCTTCTTCTTCTTCTTCTTGGCCGTCTTGGCCGAGGCCGCCTTATTCTTGGCCTTCGAGGCCCGGCCGCCTGTCGGAGGATGGAGAAGTTGGGGGCTTCACGGTGAATGTTTATTTTTAAATGAGATCACGCCAGCCAGCCAGCCAGACAGACAGACAGACAGAACCCAGCGCTCTGCTCAGCTCTGGCTGATGACGGTGCTGGGGCTTGAACCCGGGGCCTCAGGCGGGAGAATCTCTGACACCCTCACATTGGCCACTTTCACAAGTACCCCCTGAAAAAACCCCATCCAGCCGAGACAACTCGGGCAGAGCATGTCTCTCCCCCGCGGTTGGAGCCCCTGCACCGAACGGACGGCCCCACAGCACCGGGGAAGCGCGAGGGCTGAGCGGTGGCTGGCGAGCCTCACCTTCGTCCCCGCTGGCGTCGCTGTCGTCCGAGGACATGTCCAGGTCGTCCTCGAGGTCGTGGATGCGCAGCTCGCTGGTCTTCTTGCGGCCGCGCTTCTCCTTGTCCTCGTCGTCATCGTCCTGGTCCTGATCCTTGAGGCGCCGCTGCTGCATGATGCTGAAGTGGTTCAGGACCTTGTTCCTCCTGTGGCGGGGGCGGTGGAGTTTGCATGTTGGGGGCGGGTCCGAGAGGAGGGAACCCCTGGGGGTGGGGCTTACAGGGGACAAGGGGGCAGGGCAGGCTAAGGAGGACCCCCCCATGGGCGGGGCTTAGAGGGGCACCCCGTGGGCGGGGCTTACAGAGGGACAACCCTATGGGCGGGGCTTACAGAGGGAATTCCTTCTGGGCGGGGCTTACAGGGCACCCAGGGGTGGGGCTTACAGGCGGAATTCCCTGTGGGCGGGGCTTACAGAGGGACACCCTGTGGGCGGAGCTTAGAAGGGGACAGCCTGTGGACGGGGCTTACCCGGGGGTGTTGCCGAATGGCGCCCAGGGAGGAGGAGCCCCGGGTTCAGGAGGCCCGCTGACCGCCCCCCACCCAGCCCCGGCACCCACCTCTCCCACTCCTCCTCCGCCTCCTCGGCCGTGAGCGTGCGGTGCCGGGCCAGCGGCGTGAAGTTGTACCAGTTGTGCACCGGGAAGGCCTCGAACGCGCCGTCGGGGCACTGCGTGAAAATGTAGTAGGTGGTGTTCTCCGTCACGCCGCCCTTCTTGATGCCGCGGAACCTGGGGGAGGGGAGGGGTCACGGCAGGGCCCAGTCATCGTCATGAGCATTATTATTATTAAACATTTCACTATGTGGGGGTCGGGCGGTGGCGCAGTGGGTTAAGCGCATGTGGCGCAAAGCGGACCTGCGGCCCGCCTTCCCGTTCACGCGCAGCAGCCAAGGCTGGTCCTCGGCGCGGAACTCCTTGAGCACGATGCCGTACTTCTTCCTGCGGGCCTCCTCCCGCAGTTTGCGGTTGAACTCGCTCCCCGCGCCCGACTCCGGCAGCTCTTCCTCCTGGTAGATCTTCTGGTTGCTCAGGTCTCGCTCCAGCCGAGCCTAGCGGGGAGGGGAAACGAACGGGACAGGTGCTGAGTCGGGGGACCCCAAGTCGACGGGGGCAACTTTCCAATGACTTTCCCCTGGGTGAACAGAAATCTTCTTTTCATGAAGGCTTATACTTTTTTTTTTTTAATTGATATTTGCTTGAAGGAGACAGAGGGGGAGATATAGTGAGAGAGACCCTCAGAATGAAGAAGGGAGTCAGGCTGTAGCGCATCAGGCAAGGGCAGGTGGCACAAAGCGCAAGGACCGGCTTAAGAATCCCGGTTCGAGCCCCCGGCTCCCCACCTGCAGGGGAGTCGCTTCCCAGGCGGTGAAGCAGGTCTGCAGGTGTCTGTCTTTCTCTCCCCCTCTGTCTTCCCCTCCTCTCTCCATTTCTCTCTGTCCTATCCAACAATGACGACATCAATAACAACAATATAACTACAACAATAAAACAAGGGCAACAAAAGGGAATAAATATTTTTTTAAAAATTAAAAAAAAAAGAATGAAGAAGAAGAAGAAGAAAAGAGATAAGGCTCAGAGAACACAAGGCGTATCAATCAACAAGTAAATAATAATATTAGTTGGGGAGACAGCACGGTGGTTCTGCAAAAAGCCTCTCCTGCCTGAGGCTCTGAGGTCCCTGGTTCAATCTCCAGAACCTCCATCAGCCAGAGCTGAATAGGGGTCTGGGGAAAAAAAGAATATATATATATATATATATATATATAGAGAGAGAGAGAGAGAGACAGAGAGAGAGAGAGAGATGGCACCAGGTTCAAACCCCCAGTCCCCACCTGTTTGGAGAAAGCTTTGCAAGTGGTGAAACAGGGCTGTTGATGTCTAACTCCCCTACCCTCTTCATTTCTGGCTGTCTCTATCCCATAAATAAAAGATAATAACAAAATTATATATATATATATATATAACGGGGGAAAAAGAAAAAAGATGTCAGAGACCAAACCCAGGACCTCACTCCTTCAAGTCCTGTGCTCTGCCCAGTGAGCTATCTCTCTGGCCTCTTGGGGGTGGGAAAGAGGGTGGGTGACCTGAATTTTGCAGCCCGGCCCTGTGCCCCTGTCTTTCCTCTCCAGTCCTGCAGAGCTCCACCACTGGGGGGTTGCTTACCTGGTTCCAGGTGGAGAAGTTCACTTTATCCGCGGCATTGAAAGCCATGATATTGTATTTTTTCGTCATGTTTCTGAAGCAGGCAAGAAAAGGAAGACTTGGTCATTCATTCATTCATTCATCTGATAAAACCCACTGCAGCCAGGCTACAGTTCCCAGAGTGGATGGCAAGCTGGGGAAGCTTCCTGGAGGCAGAGAAATACTCTGTCTCTCTTTTCTTAATTTTTATATTTTTTTATTTATGTATTCCTTTTGTTGTCCTTGTTTTTTATTGTTGTTGTTGATTTCGTTGTTGGATAGGACAGAGAGAAATGGAGAGAGGAGGGGGAAGACAGAGAGGGGGAGAGAAAGACAGACACCTGCAGACCTGCTTCACCACCTGTGAAGCGACTCCCCTGCAGGTGGGGAGCCTGGGGCTCGAACCGGGATACTTAGGCTGGTCCTTGGGCTTCGCGCCACCTGCGCTTAACCCACTGCGCTACCGCCGACTCCTTCTCTCTCTCTCTCTTCTTAACCAGAGACCTGCTCAGCTCTGGCTGATAGTGTCTCAGGGGATAGAACCTGGGACTTTGCTAGCCTCAGGCATGAGAGTCTCTCAGAACCCCGATGCTATCTACCCTCACCCTCTCTCTGTCCCTCTGTCTCTCTCCTATCATCCTGTGAAACGAAGAAAAAGCAGATGTGCACAGTAAGGGTCCTAGATGGATGTGGCAGATGTGCCAGTGGGGGTGGGGGGGTATCTGTAACCCACTAATTCATTCTGTCAGTCAGTCATTCCAATCCTTCAAAGGATCATTTAACCCCTTACTCTGTAAATCCTACTGATTCAAAGCTCCATTGATTCAATGACTCATTAATCCACTAACCAACTGATCCATTAACCCACTCGCCCCCTAATTCATTGATCCACTGGTCCCCTGATCCATTAACTCATCAATCCACTAGCCCACTAGTCAACAGATCCATTTATCCGCTCATCAACAGACATACTAATACGCTCATCAATAGGTCGTTTATCCAGAGGTCCCCTGATCCACTACATTAATCCACTCATCAGTAGATCCACATAACCCCTGGTCAAGAGATCCATTAAATCACTCATCAATAGGCGCCTCGATCTCCTGATCCGCTACTCCACTCATGAATAGGTTCCTCGTTCCCTTGATCCACTCAACAGACCCTGATCCACCAATCCACTTGTGGATAGATTCGTAGATCTCCTGATCCACTCGTCCATAGACACGTCGATCTACTAATCCACTCATGAATAGTTTCATAGATCCTCTGATCCACTCATCGACAGACCCATTGATCCCCTGATCCACTCGTGGACAGATTCCTGGATCTCCTGATCCACTCGTCCATAGACCCGTTGATCCCTGATCCACTCATAGATCCGTTGATTCCCTGACCCACTCATGCACAGATCCACTCAGTGATCCACTCACCCAAACCCTCGCTCGGGGGTGTCTGTTTGGAGAGAGACTGACCGAGAGCCCCTCCAACGCCATGAATGGTCATTTCAAACCCACTTGCCCACCCACCCTCTTTTAATCTCTCTCTTTTTTCCCCCCCACTTAAATCTCCCCACGTCCGGGATGCTGATCGGACACTTACTTGGGAACTCGCACGACATACTCGGTGACGTTCTGGCTGCCGGGGCCCTGCGGGAGGAGGAAAGGGGCCGCGTGAGCCCGTGGCTCCCGGGAGGCCGCACCCCGCGCCCCGCACCCCCGGGCCGGGCCTGGACTCACCAGGGCCGCCATGGTCGCTTTGGGGGAATCCTGGATCCTGTCGCCTCCGGAAGCCGGGTCGCCGGCCTGGATCTAGGCCTCTAGTCGTCAGGATCTTGGGGAAACCGCTGGCGCGAGAGTTGGTCTGGGATGGGGGGGGGACCTCTTCTAGCAGCCTCCTGCCAAGCCCGCAGCCGCTGCCCCAGCGCGAAGAAAGCCCGGAAACCACCTCAGGGGACGACAGGCTCCGGCAAGGCTCCCAGAGCTTTCTGGCCGCAGTTCGCGCAACGCCCGCTTTATATACCGCCGGCAACTGGCCCCGTCCCTGACGTCAGAACGCGCGGGGCCTCTTGGGAAACACCCTTCCAACCCCTCGTCGGTCTCTGCGCGCATGCGCCGCCCCATTCCGGAAGTAATCCGGCGGAGCCATGGCAACCGAGCATCCTAGGCCGGCCGCGGCTGTTGTGTGGTTCTTGGGGGGGAGGCGCGCAACGTGGGGGTCACATTGCCTCTTCCAGCTGCCCGCAGGGAAGGGGCGGGTCCCCACTGTCCCCTCGCGACGGATGAGGGCGAGAAAGGCCCTTGTGACGTTGGAGAGGGGGCCAGGAGGGGTGGTGATGTGATGGGGGGGCTCCGCTGGAGGTTGGGGTGCGGCCAGGCCCGGGGCGCAGGCGGGATGGGTCTGTTCCAGTCCAGGCTGCCCCAGAAGGGCAAGGCCCTGAGGCAGAATGAGAAGGGTAACCTGCGGCTCGTGGGGGAGGGGGGCGTGGGGGGGAGGGTCGGGGGGAGGGGCGCCCTGTTGCAGCCCAGCTGCAGGAGCTCAGCGACCTGACACTCAAAAGTGCAACCCTGGAGCATCCTTGGAGAGCGACAATGGCAGTGAACTCAGTCTGCAGAAATGGGGGTGCATGCCAGGAGGCAGACACCCCACACACGCCCCCAGGGAGGACGAGCGGGGCCTGAACTGGGGGGCTCTGCAGGCTGCATAGGAGTTCGCCAAATCCCCCTGGGGGAGGGGGCTTGGGGAGCCAGACACACACACACCACCCAAGGGTGCTCCATCCGCCCACCTCCATGAGTCTGGGAGCCTGAGACATTCATTCATTCATTCATCCATCCATTCACATTCGCTCATTCATTTAATATTTATTTTATTTTTTATTTTTTAATTTTTTAAAATTTTATTTATTTATTAGATAGAGACAGCCAGAGGTTGAGAGGGAAGGGGGAAACAGTGAGGGAGAGAGACAGAGAGACACCTGCAACCCTGCTTCACCACTTGCAAAGCTTTCCCCCTGCAGATGGGGGCCGGGGGCTCGAGCCTGGGTCCTTGTGCATTGTAACATGTGCGCTCAACCAGGTGAGCCACCACCCGGTCCCATTTTATTTTATTTTTTATATTTATTTTCCCTTTTGTTGCCCTTGTTGTTTAACATTGCTGTAGTTATTATTGTTGTTATAGCTGTTGTCGTTGTTGGACAGGACAGAGAGAAATGGAGAGAGGAGGGGAAGACAGAGAGGGGGAGAGACAGACAGACACCTGCAGACCTGCTTCACCGCCTGGGAAGCGACTCCCCTGCAGGTGGGGAGCCGGGGCTCGAACCGGGATCCATACGCAGGTCCTTGCGCCTCTGTGCCAAGTACATTTAACCCGCTGCGCTACCGCCCGGCTCCCTATTTTACCTATTTTTTTATACCAGAGTAAATGCGGGAAATTTAAGCTGGGACTTGGGAGCCTCCAGTGTAACAGTCTCTTTGAATTCCTTCCTTCTTTCCTTCCTTCCTTCCTTCCTTCCTTCCTTCCTTCCTTCCTTTCCTCCCTTCCTTGCCCACTTGTGGCTCCACTCTGACCCTAGAATTAGCATGAGAACAAAAACAATCATCCTTGCCCTCATGGGTTGCTGTGGGGGGGTTTCGGGGACTCCGGGAACCCCAATAAAAATCAGTTAAGGGGAGCCAGGCGGTAGCGCAGCGGGTTAAGCGCATGTGGGGCAATGCGCAAGGACCGGCGTAAGGATCCCGGTTCAAGTCCCCGGCTCCCCACCTGCAGGGGAGTCACTTCACAGGCGGTGAAGCAGGTCTGCAGGTGTCTGTCTTTCTCTCCCCCTCTCTGTCTTCCCCTCCTCTCTCCATTTCTCTGTCCTATCTGACAACAATGACAACAGCTATAACAATAACAACCAAAACAAGGGCAACAAAATGGGGAAAAGAGCCTCCAGGAGCCTCAGTGATAACCTTAGAGGCAAAAATAAATGAATTAATAAAATGCATAATGAAAAAAAAAAAGAACTCTGGCCTTGTGGCTTGAGAGGGGGTGCTGTGTTGAACTTTCAAGTGTGAGGTCCTGGGTTCGATCCCCAGCATGGCATCCAATGTGTCAGAGGATCTCTGTCTCTCTCCCCTCTCATAAATACATCTAAAGTAACAGCATCACCTGCGCTTAACCTGCTGCGCTACCGCCCGACTCCCTATGTATTTTATTTATTCTATTTTTAAAATTTTTTAAAATATTTTTTTATTTTCCCTTTTGTTGCCCTTAGTTGGTTTTTTTACTGTTGTTGTGGTTATTGTTGTTGTTGTTGTTGTTATTTCTGTTGTCCTTGTTGGCTAGGACAGAGAGAAATGGAGAGAGGAGGGGAAGACAGAGAGGGGGAGAGAAAGACAGACACCTGCAGACCTGCTTCACCGCCCTGCAGGTGGGGAGCCGGGGGCTCGAACAGGGATCCTCACGCCAGTCGCTGCGCTTCATGCCACGTGCATTTAACCCGTTGCGCTACCGCCCGACTCCCTGTATTTTATTTTAATGAGAAAGAGTAGATGCAGAGGAAAAGATACCTAGGGAAAGAAAGAGACCAGAGCCCTGCTCAGCTCTGGGAATTGAACCTGGGATCTCAGAGCTTCAGGCAGAAAAGTCTTCAGGCAGAAAAGTCTTTTGCAGAGTTATTATTACTATTGTTGTTGTTGTTGTTGTCATTTTCCCCAGGGCCCTTCTAATCTCTCATTGATGTTGGTGCTGGGGATTGAACCTGGGACCTCAGAGCCTCAGGCTCGAAAGGCTTTTGCAAAACCACCGTGCTGTCTCCCTACCCCGAGGCCTGAGTTCTGACCCACACAGACAGACAGAAGGACACCGGGGAGCGGGAGTTGGGGAGAGGGAAGGACCAACAGAGAGGTTTTTATATTATTATTATTATTTTTATTTTTGGAGGGGGCTTTCTGGTGTGAAGACGAGAGAGGTTGCCCCCAGGCTGAGGGACTGAGTCGGGGGACCCTGGGGGAGCCCCTCCCTCCACTTCCCCTCCAAGCTTCAGTGCCCATCCTTGGGAAGCGAGCCCGTCACCCTCCTTGAAGGTGAGACTTGTAAGGACGTGAGGGACTGTGCCTCCTGCCACTCAAGGCCCCCCAGGCCTCCCCCAGGTGCTGAGTCTTCTCCCCCTTCCTCTGCCCCCCAGACACCCTACAGTCCTCGCTGGTCATCTTCATAATGGGGGGGCCGGGCTGCGGCAAAGGCACCCAATCTCGGCAGCTGTCCCAGCTGTACGGCCTCTGCCACCTGCCACTCAGCCAGCTGCTCTGGGAGCAAGCCCGGAGGCCCACCCGGCGCGGCAAGAAGCTCCGAAAAGTCCTGCAGAATGGGGGCCTGGTGCCCAGGGTGAGAGCCACCAAGGGGCGGGGGGAGATGGGGGGCAACTCACCAGATGCTGGGTGATCAAAGGGATCACGATCACGGGGGACTGAGAGGGAGGGAAGGATGGAAGAGAGGAGAGTCAGAGAGAGAGAGAGAGATCACCAGGGAGGGTGCCTGTCCTGTCATGCTCTCAGACCCGTGTCGGAGTTCAGATACCACAAGGAAGATTATAGCAGCACCCAGGGAAGCTGTCGTTTCTCTCTCTCTCTCTGTCTACTCTTAAAAAATATATTTATTTTCTTCGTGGTGTCCCGGAGGAGGCACAATGGATAGGGCTTCAGACTCTCAAGCATGAGGTCCCAAGTTCAAACCCCAGCAGCACATGTACCAGAGTCATGTCTGGTCCTCTCTCTCTCTCTCTCTCCTATCATTTCTCATGAATAAATAAATAAAATCTTTTAAATACATATATATTTAATAAATATATCTATTAATATATAATAAATAGGGGGTAGACAGCATCATTAGTTCTGCAAAGAGACTCTCCTGCCTGAAGCTCCAAAGTCCCAGGTTCAATTCCCAGCACCACCATCAGCTGGAGCTCAGCGGGCCTCTGGGGGAAAGGTATGAAAAAATAAAGTAGGGTGGGGGGAGATAGCATCATGGTTATGCAAATAGACTGTCATGCCTGAGGCTCCAGAGTGACTGGTTTAATCCCCTGCACCACCAGAAGCCTGAGCTGATCAGTGTTCTGGTAAAAAAAAAAAAGAAAAGAAAAAGAAAGCAGATTGTGTGTGTGTGTGTGTGTGTGTGTGTGTGTGTGATTTCACTGTTCCTGGGATCATTTTTCATTCATGGTGGGGGCGCCAGGCGGTGGTGCTCCTGGTTAAGCATACATATCACAGCGCACAAGGACCCGGGTTCAAGCCCCTCATCCCCACCTGCAGGGGGAGGCTTCCTGAGTGGTGAAGCAGGGCTGCAGGTGTCTCTGTCTCCTTCTGTCCTCTCATTTTCTGGCTGTCTCTGTCAAGTACAGATAAAAATAATTAAAAGGCGGGGGGGAGAGACAGAGAGAGAAACAGAGAGAAAGAGAGGGAGAGAGAGAGAGAGAGAGAGAAAGAGAGAGAGGGAGAGAGAGAGAAAGAGAGGGAGGGAGGAAGAGAGAGACAGGGAGGGAGAGAGAAAGAGAGAGAGAGAGAGAGATAAAGAGAGGGAGGGAGAGAGAGAATGGGAGAGAGAGAGGGAGGGCGGGAGGGAGAGCGGGAGGGGCTCCAGGGCTCCCTTGCGTGTGTGTCCGTGTGTCCGGCTGAGCCGCCCGCCGGCCCGCTGTTGCAGGGCGTCGTCATCGACACCATCACGCACCACATGCTGGCGCGCCGCGGCAGCCCCGGCTTCCTAGTGGCCGGCTTTCCCGGGGAGCTGGGCCAGGCCCAGGAGTTCGAACTGATAGTGAGTAACCCCCCTCCTCCTCCTCCTCCTCCTCCCGCTGAAAACTGGGGGCCGGGGGCCGGGCCTCCCACCTCTGCCCTCCAGGGAGCTGTGCTGAGTGGGGCCAGCAGGGGACAAGTGGGCAGGAGCCCGCAGGTTCTCCGCCCCGCCCCAGGCTGAGGACCTGAGTCCCTGGCTGCAAGGTAGGAGCAGCCCCGGGGGCAAGGGGAGGGCTCGCTTCCAGGGGTCCCCCCCTCTCTGTGTCTCTATCCTCCTCCTCTGTGCGTCTTAACTTAGTCTACTGAGGAAAGACTGCCACTACTAGTAATAGTAATAATAATAATAATGATTACAATAGGGGCAGGGCCAGACAGCACAGTGTTTCTGCTAAGAGACTCTCCTGTCTGAGGCTCTGAGGTCCCAAGTTCAGTTCCCAGCACCACCAGCAGCCAGAGCTGAGCAGGGCCCTGGTAAAAAAAAAAAAAAAAAGAAAGAAAGAAAGAAAGAAAGAAGGAAAAGGGAGGAAGGAAGAAAGGAGGGAGCCGGGCGGTGGCGCAGCGGGTTAAGCGCAGGTGGCGCAAAGCGCAAGGACCGGCGTAAGGATCCCGGTTCGAGCCCCCGGCTCCCCACCTGCAGGGGAGTCGCTTCCCAGGCGGTGAAGCAGGTCTGCAGGTGTCTGTCTGTCTCTCCCCCTCTCTGTCTTCCCCTCCTCTCTCCATTTCTCTCTGTCCTGTCCAACAACGACAACAATAACAACAACAATAATAACTACAACAAAATAAAACAAGGGCAATAAAAGGGAATAAATAAAAATAAATAACATTAAAAAAAAAAAAACGAAAGACAAGGGCAGGGGTAGATAGCATAGTGGTTATGCAGAGACTCATGCCTGAGGCTACAAAGTCCCCAGTTCAATCCCCTGCACCACCATAAACCAGAGCAGTGTTCTGGTAAAAGAAAAAAGAAAAAGGAAATGGAATTGGCGTATTGCACCCAAGTCAAAGACTCTGGGGTGGGTGGGTGGGTGGAGAGAATACAGGTCCAGGAAGGATGATGAATGACATAGTGAGGGTTGTATTGTTAAATGGGAAACTGGGGAATGTTATGCATGTACAAACTATTGTATTCACTGTTGAATGGAAAACATTAATTCCCCAATAAAGAAATAAATTTAAAAAAAAAAGAAAAAGAAAAAAAAGAGAGAGACACCCGCAGACCTGCTTCACCGCCTGGGAAGCGACTCCCCTGCAGGTGGGGAGCCGGGGCTCGAACCGGGATCCTTCCTCCGGTCCCTGCGCTTTGCGCCACCTGCGCTTAACCCGCTGCGCTACCGCCCGACTCCCTCAGTTTCTCTTTGTCTCTATCTAATAAGAAATAAATAAAATATGAGAGTGTTCCAGGAGGTTATACAGTGGATAAAGTACTCTGCTCTCAAACGTGAGGGCCCGAGTTCAATCCCCGGCAGCACATGTAGCAATGATGTCTGATTTCTTCTCTCTCTCCTCATATCTTTCTCATGAATCAATAAAAATGATAAATAAATAAATAAATAAAATATATGAGAGAGAGAGAGAAGCAGAGCCTCTCTCTGGCACCTCCAAGCCTGGAGATCGAACCCGGGACCTCCAGGCCTGAGAATCCAGCGCTCCAACCACTACACCTCCCTCCCGGGCTGTTAAAGAAATCTTTCTACCTAGTCCTGCCCTCCGGGGGCACCAGGGTCAGAGTTGGTGAGTGAGGGGCTTTCCTGGCCCCCTCCCCATCCCACCCAGCAGGATTTGCGGGTTCTAGGTGGGCCGGCCCCCCAACCTGGTGCTGGTTCTGGACTGTTCCATGAGGACCATGCTCGAGCGGGTGAGGCGCAGGCTCCTGGTGGAGGGGCTGCCCGAGGACTGCGAAGACACCTTCCTGCAGCGCTTGGAGACCTACTATGCGCAGGCCCAGCCCCTCTGCGCCTTCTACCAGCAGAGAAACTTGCTCTGGAATGTAGGTGATGTGGGCCTAGGGGGAGGGTCCTGGAGGGGGCCAACAACAACATCAACAACAATAATAACTACAACAATAAAATAAAACAACAAGGGTAATAAAAGGGAATAAATAACATTTTTAAAAAATGTTATTTACACCACGTACAAGGACCCGGATTTGAGCCCCCAGACCCCACCTGCAGGGGTTTGCTTCGCAAGCAGTGAAATAGGGCTGCAGGTCTCTCATTCTCTTTTTGGAATTTTTAAAAAATATTTATTTATTCCCTTTTGTTGCCCTTGTTTTATTGTTGTAGTCATTATTATTGATGTCGTCATCGTTGGATAGGACAGAGAGAAATGGAGAGAGGAGGGGAAGACAGAGAGGGGGAGAGAAAGATAGACACCTGCAGACCTGCTTCACCGCCTGGGAAGCGACTCCCCTGCAGGTGGGGAGCCGGGGGCTCGAACCGGGATCCTTATGCCGGTCCTTGCGCTTTGCGCCACCTGCACTCAACCCGCTGTGCTACCGCCCGACTCCTGAGCAGTGGATTCTTAAATCTGGCACTGAGCCTAGAGATAACCTTGGAGGCAATAATAATAATAATAAACAGGGTGGTGGTGAAAAGCATCTTGGTGTGAGAATACACTAGTATGCAGCAGAATGGAATCAACTAGAATGGACCAGGGTAGAATGGAATATAGAATAGAATGGAATAGCATAGCATAGGAATAGGATAGGATAGGGATGGGATAGAAATATAATAGAAATAGAAATAGAAATAGAAATAGAAATAGAAATAGAAATAGAAATAGAAATAGAATAGAATAGAATAGAATAGAATAGAATAGAATAGAATAGAATAGGGATGGGGATAGAATAGAATAGAACAGAATAGGGATGGGGCAACATATCATGTTATCATGTGAGGCTTCTATGAACAACTATATGCCACCAAGCTAGAGAACCTGGAAGAAATGGATGATTTCCTAGATACCTACCAACTTCCAAAACTAAGTAAAGAGGAAGTGGATAATATGAACAGGCCCAGCACAGCTAATGAAATTGAAACAGTTATCAAAAATCTCCCCAAAAATAAAAGTCCTGGACCAGATAGTTTTACAGATGCATTCTACAATACCTTCAAAAAAGAACTAGTACCTATACTTTTAAAAGTCTTCCAGATGATTGAAGACACTGGAATACTCCCTGCCAGCTTCTATGAAGCCAACATCACTCTGATACCAAAAGCAGACAGGGCCACAAACAAAAAAGAAAACTACAGACCAATATCTCTGATGAACATAGATGCGAAAATATTAAACAAAATTCTAGCCAACCGGATACAGCAGTATATCAAAAAGATTGTTCATCATGACCAAGTGGGGTTTATCCCAGGCATGCAAGGTTGGTTTAATATACGTAAATCAATCAATGTGATCCACCACATCAACAAAAGCAAGACCAAAAACCACATGGCCATATCAATAGATGCAGAGAAAGCCTTTGACAAAATACAACATCCCTTTAGGATCAAAACACTACAAAAAATGGGAATAGATGGAAAATTCCTCAAGATAGTGGAGTCTATATATAGCAAACCGACAGCCAACATCATACTCAGTGGTGAAAAACTGGAAGCATTTCCCCTCAGATCAGGTACTAGACAGGGCTGCCCACTATCACCATTACTATTCAACATAGTGTTGGAAGTTCGTGCCATAGCAATCAGGCAGGAGCAAGGAATTCAAGGGATACAGATTGGAAGAGAAGAAGCCAAACTCTCCTTATTTGCAGATGACATGATAGTATACACGGAAAATCCTAAGGAATCCAGCAAGAAGCTTTTGGAAATCATCAGGCAATACAGTAAAGTGTCAGGCTACAAAATTAACATTCAAAAGTCAGTGGCATTCCTCTATGCAAACACTAAGAAGAAATTGAAATCCAGAAATCAATTCCTTTTACTATAGCAACAAAAACAATAAAATATCTAGGAGTAAATCTAACCAAGGAAGTTCAAGACTTGTATACTGAAAATTATGAGTCACTACTCAAAGAAATTGAAAAAGACACAAAGAAGTGGGAAGATATTCCATGTTCATGGGTTGGAAGAATTAACATCATCAAAATGAATATATTACCCAGAGCCATCTACAAATTTTTTTTTTTATTTAAGAAAGGATTAATTAACAAAACCATAGGGTAGGAGGGGTACAACCCCACACAATTCCCACCGCCCAATCTCCATATCCCACCCCCTCCCGCCATCTACAAATTTAATGCTATCCCCATCAAGATCCCAAGCACATTTTTTAGGAGAATAGAAAAAATGCTACAAATGTTTATCTGGAACCAGAAAAGACCTAGAATTGCCAAAACAATCTTGAGAAAAAAGAACAGAACCGGAGGCATCACACTCCCAGATCTCAAACTATATTATAGGGCCGCTGTCATCAAAATTGCTTGGTACTGGAACATGAACAGACACACTGACCAGTGGAATAGAATTGAGAGCCCAGAAATGAGGCCCCACACCTATGGACATCTAATCTTTGACAAAGGGGCCCAGACTATTCAATGGGGAAAGCAGAGTCTCTTCAACAAATGGTGTTGGAAACAATGGGTTGAAACATGCAGAAGAATGAAACTGAACCACTGTATTTCACCAAATACAAAAGTAAATTCCAAGTGGATCAAGGACTTGGATGTTAGACCACAAACTATCAGATACTTAGAGGAAAATATTGGCAGAACTCTTTTCCGCATAAATTTTAAAGACATCTTCAATGAAACTAATCCAATTACAAAGAAGACTAAGGCAAGTATAAACCTATGGGACTACATCAAATTAAAAAGCTTCTGCACAGCAAAAGAAACCACTACCCAAACCAAGAGACCCCTCACAGAATGGGAGAAGATCTTTACATGCCATACATCAGATAAGAGTTTAATAACCAACATATATAAAGAGCTTGCCAAACTCAACAACAAAACAATAACCCCATCCAAAAATGGGGGGAGGACTTGGACAGAATATTCACCACAGAAGAGATCCAAAAGGCCGAGAAACACATGAAAAAATGCTCCAAGTCTCTGATTGTCAGAGAAATGCAAATCAAGACAACAATGAGATATCACTTCACTCCTGTGAGAATGTCAGACATCAGGAAAGGTAACAGCAGCAAATGCTGGAGAGGGTGTGGGGTCAAAGGAGCCCTCCTGCACTGCTGGTGGGAATGTCAATGGGTCCAACCTCTGTGGAGAACAGTCTGGAGAACTCTCAGAAGGCTAGAAATGGACCTACCCTATGACCCTGCAATTCCTCTCCTGGGGATAGATCCTAAGGAAGCCAACACACCCATCCAAAAAGATCTGTGTACACATATGTTCCTGGCAGCACAATTTGTAATAGCCAAAACCTGGAAGCAACCCAGGTGTCCAACAACAGATGAGTGGCTGAGCAAGTTGTGGTCTAGATACACAATGGAATGAACTCAGATGTTAAAACGGTGACTTCACCGTTTTCAGCCGATCTTGGATGGACCTTGAAAAAAATCATGTTGAGTGTATTTACTTAAGAGGTAGAGAGATAGATCAAGATGGACATCACAGCACCAAACTTCTTCCAGCTCAAGCCTGGGCTGAGCTCAAGCCTAAGGCATAACCATACCAAAGTGGCTCACTATCCAAGTGAACATCTTTTTGTTTTTAAAAAAATTTTTTATATTTATTTTCCCTTTTGTTGCCCTTGTAATTATTACTGTTGTTATTGCTGTCATTGTTGCTGGATAGGACAGAGAGAAATGGAGAGAGGAGGGGAAGACAGAGAGGGGGAGAGAAAGACAGACACCTGCAGACCTGCTTCACCGCCTGGGAAGCGACTCCCCTGCAGGTGAGGAGCCCGGGGCTTGAACCGGGAAACCGGGATCCTTAGGCCGGTCCTTGCGCTTTGTGCCACCTGCGCTTAACCCACTACACTACCGCCAGGCTCCCCCAAGTGAACTGCTTTGAAAAGAAATGTATTTACTTAGGGGCCGGATGGTAGTGCACCTGCTTGAGCGCACGTTACAATGCCCAAGGACCGGAGTCCCTGGTCCCCACCTGCAAGTGGAAAGCTTCGTGAGTGGTGGCAGGGATACACGGGTCTCCGCCTTTCCCTCTTGACTTCTGTCTCTAGCCAATAAATAAATCAACAATTTAAGAAATGTATTGCTTGACAGAAACTGAGAGGGGAGAGTGACATTGTATGTGCGGTGTCCCCTTCCTTGTTAGCAGAGAATTGGGGGGGGTAGGACCCCCTCCCAGGGGCCATTTGTGTTGATTGACAGGGAGTGGTGGGGGCCCACTGCCTGTGACTCCCGCCCTCTCTGCCCCAAGATTTCAGCAGAGGACACCCCGGAAAACATCTCTGCTAAGTGCTGCACTATGATCAGAAGCCTGGGGAGCCAGTGGGGACCCCCCCTATGGCCTTCAGCTTGCGGGTTCAAGGGCCCGGAGAGGGAGCGGAGGAGCCCCTCAGGTGAGTCTGGGGGACCTGAGGCGGCCGTGTCCATGGGAACCTCCCCCAGGAGCCCTCTGGGGAAGAGGCTGGCAGGGTCCCTCGGGGGCCCAGTTACTCCTGCCCTCCTACAGGAGAAACAGACTTGTGGCCAGCAGACAGTTCTTAGAATAAAAAGCACTTTATTTAACATGGGGGGGGGGAATAATAGTAATAAAAGGGGTTGAGTTAGGAAAAGCAGAAAGTTCAAACCAACCACAGAACCCTAAAACATACAGAAGGGCTTCACCGCCCCGCCCATTCCTTTCCACTGCCGTCAGGCTTCTTACAACATCTGCACAGAGTCACATCTGGCCCACAAGCCCTGCCCCCCCACCCCCCAGGGAAGGAAGGAGAAATGGTAGTGGACAGAGCAAGTTTTATCACCATTTATTTGTGAAGTTAAAAACAAGCCGTAAAAAGTAAAAACTGCCGTACAATTATTATTATTGTTTTTTTTTTTTCAGTCTCTCCAGTGTCCTCAAAGAGGCCTGAACCACAGACCAGTCCTGGGGGGAATGGGGGTGGGGTGGGGTGCGGTGGGGGGAGGGAGGGGTGCAGGGGGAGCGAGAAGGGGGGAGCAGAGAGGCCGAGGGGCTTGGCTGAAGTTTTGTTTGTTTTGTTTTTGGCGGGGAGGGGGGGTGGGGGGGAGAGGAAGACCCTGCAAAAAACAACCTGGTCCAAGGAATGTTTTGACTCAAACTTAAAAAAAGAAAAGAAAAACAAACAAAAAAACCCCAACAAACAAAAATTCAAAATCTAAACAGATACTAAAAGAAAAAAAGAAAAGTGACTTTTTTTTCCTTTGCCAAAAGTTTATTTTAAAAAAATGTGACGGAGAGAAAATTAATCTGTGGTTTTATTTATTCCCCCCTCCCTCTGAAAAGTTTCTGGGAGGTCTGTGTGGGTGAACTGGGAATAGATTTTTTTTTTTTTTAGTATATGTATATAATATATATAATTTTCTAAGTTTTATTTTTCTTCTTATTTAGAAAACAAAACAAAAAAACCCCAACTTATTTTGCTCTTTTTGTTAACTGTCTGCAGAGCGCTAGATCTGCTCTGGTGCGTGGCTGGCACAACAGGGAGGAGGTTCCCGGTTTGGACGGAGAGAAAGAGGCGTGAAGAGTCAGGCGTGTGCGGATTGGGGGGGGGGGCCCATGGCCCCCCATTCCAGGATAGCCCTCATCCGCACCCCCTCCTACGGAGGAGCCGTGGCTCTCTTGCCCAATGGGAAGGAAAAATAAACTAAAAAAAACTGAAAAAAAAAAAAAGGCCCCCCACCCCAACAGAAACAAAATGGGAGAAAAAAAAAATGATCAGAGATTTTTCACAGATGAAGAAGGTTCACATTCATTTGTTTCATTGAGCCTGCGGAGAGGGGAGAGATAGAATCGGTCACTGAGCGAGCGGAGGGCAGGGGCTCAGGGTGGGGGCGCTGGAGGCAGAGTGGGGGGCCTGGCCCAGGCAGGAGTCTCCGTGGCAGCGGCGGCGAGAGAGAGGACACAGAAGCAGGGGGGCCGCAGAGAGAGGGGGGAGCTGGGGTTGGGGTACGGGGGGAGGAGGGAAGGAGGGAGGGGCGCCCTGCCGCCTCCATGGCGGCCCCCCCAATCCAGTATGAGGCGGCCGTGGGCCCCCCACGCCCCTGCCCCGTGAGGTAGAGGCCCGAGGGCCGGTGGCGGCGGCCGGCTGGGCCCCCCGCTCCGTGTGACAGTCTCTCGGACAGGAGGGGGGGGCGGATGGTGGGTCCCCAAAACCAGAAAGGGAGGGGGATGGACGGACGAAAAATGCAAAAATAAAAAAACAAAAAAAAACGACACTAAAAAGGAGGCCAAAAACAACGCGAGAACTCTCTCTCCCCCGGCCCCCCGGAAAGGCGCGGGGTCCGGGCGGCGTCTTCCTGGCCGGTCCTGCGCAGGGTCCGGGGGAGGGGGATCCGGGGGGCCCCCAGTCCTCAGTCCCCGGCGGGCTGGCTGGAGGCGGCGGCGGCGGTGGTGGTGGTGGCGGCGAGGCTCCTCGGCCGGTGGACGAGGCTTCAGGGGCAGACACCGCAGGGGAAAGGGGCGCCGGCGCCCCCCACCAGGGCGGGGTGCACGGAGGCGGGGGGCTGGAAGGAGAACGGGGGGGGCGGGGGGTGGCAGTTCCCACTTGCCTGCTGGGGGGCCTGCGCGGGGGGCTGGGGGCCCGGGCCCGGCGTCTGTCCGTAGTAGGCGGCCTGCTGGCGGTAGTACTCAGCCCAGGCCGCACTGTAGTCGGGCTGCGAGCCTGGGGGTGCCCCCGGGCCCCCGCCGGTGGCCACTTGAGCTGTGGGGGGAGCAGAGGGGGGAGGAGATCAGAGGGCGGCGAGGTTGGGGTCCCCGACCCTGTGCCGCCCTCGAACCCTAGAGGAGCAGAAAGCGGGGGGCAGAGGGCTGAGGTCGGCCTTTACACCGCACCCTGGAGACGAGAAGGGTGGTGAGGTTGGGGTTCCCCCCACATGCCCCCTCAAACCAAGAGGAGCAGAAAACGGGGGTGCGGGGGCCCGAGGGCTGAGGCTCACCCTGCTTCTTGTAGTACTCTTCCCAGGCCTTGGTGTAGTCCTGCTGCGGGGGTGCTCCGGGCTGCTGGGGCTGCTGGCCTGGGGGGCGCATGGGGGGGTGGGGGGGATCAGGGCTCGCCCCCCGCGGCCCCAGCAGGCCCCCTCCCGCCCCCCACTCACCGATCTTCTTGTAGTACTCCTCCCAGGCCTTGCTGTAGTCCGACTGGCCGGCCGGGGGCGGCTGGGGGGGCTCGCCCTGGGTGGGGGGCGCGGCAGGAGCGGGAGCGGGGCCGGGCAGGGGCCCCGGGGGCTGCTGGTAGTAGTGGGAGTAGTAGGCGGCCCAGGCGGCGTTGGGGTCGGCGGCCGCAGCTGCTTTACCTTTAGAGGGGCGCACGCCTGAGTCCCGGGAGTTCCCCCGAGGCCCCCCGCCCCCCACCCCCCACCACGGAAGGCCGGAGCCCCCTGCTTACTGGGGTCATGAGGAGCTGGCGGCTGCCACTGGGGGTACGTGTTGCCCCAGCCCTGGGGCGGGTACTGGTGAGGCGGGGGCCCCCCAGCGCTGCAGGCGGGGAGACGGAGAGAGGGGGGGCACCCCGTGAGCCCCACGGCAGGTGGCGCCCTATACACCCCCTCCCGCGAGCCCAGAGCCCCACTCACTGTGGGGGCGCCCCCGGGGGGCCCTGGTTGAAGGGTCCGGGGTTGAAAGGCCCCATGGGGCCTGCGGGGCCTGGTCCCCCCGGGCCTGGCCCCACCGGGCAGAGGGGACCCTGGAAGGGAGAGAAGAGGGGTGTCAGCGTGTGCCCGCCGCCCCACGGCGTGTGTGTGTGTGTCCGTCCGTCTGTGGCCCACCTCGATCTTCTCCTCAATGAGCTGCTTGGCGTGGTCGATCTGCTGGGGGGAGCCCCGGATGATGAAGAGCTTGAAGTTGGGGTCTCCGTTGGGGGGCAGCTGCCGGGAGATCTCCACGAAGGCCCCCGTCTGCTGGTTGATGGCTTTCACGTTCTCCCCGCCTGCGGGTTGCGGGGAGGCGGGGGTGTCACCGCAGGGTGGGGGGGGGAGTCCGGCCTTGGTTGGGGGGGCCACTCACTCACCCCACTCACTCACCTCGGCCGATGACCAGCCCGCACTTGTGGGTTGGGATGGAGAAGGTCACCTCCCCGCCGGGGGGCCCCCAGCTGCCCTGGCCCCGTCCTCGGCCGCGGCCCCCGGGCGCCATGCCGGGCCCCCCCGGGGGTCCTGGGGGTCCGCTCTGGGGAAAGGAGGGAAGGGAAGGGGAGGAGAGCATGAGACCCCGAGCACCCTGGGTGGAGACCCCCCACCCCGGCCCGGCCTGGCCCGGGGTCCGACGGACACCCACCCGCAGACTCTGCAGAAGGTCGTTGATGATGCGGGCGGCGTGCTCGCAGCGCTCGGGGGGGCCCATGATGTGTGCGATCTTTTCGGGGCCCGTGCCGTCGTCTGCGGGCCAGAGTAGGGTAGGGTGCTGGTCAGCGTGCTGCCCCCCCCCCCCGCGTCAGTCTAAACCCCCCATTGGGGGCGCGCCCCACCACACCTTGCTTGAACTGGATTCGCACGCCCGCATCGTTCTGAATCTTCTTGATCATCTCGCCGCTGCGGCCGATCACCACACCCACCGAGTGGCGGGGCACCGGAACCTTGGAGGACCCCCCCCACACGCAGTCAGGGGGAGCCAGTCCCCACAAGGCCCCCTTCCAGCCGCCCCTCCACCCCCAACTCACATCGATGCCGCCGCCCACGCGGGATCCGTAGTCGTTGCGGTCCCCGAAGCCGCCCTGGTCCCGCTCACGGAGGATGTCCATCACCATCTCGCAGGCTTGCTGGGGGGCAGCGGGATGAGCCCCGGAGCTCGGAGCTGCCCCCCCAAAGCCGCCCCCTGCCCGAGCCCCCCACCTGCACTTTGTAGGGATCCCCGATGATGCGCAGGGGCTTATCCACGTTGGTGTTCTGCGAGCCGTCCTGGATGAGGATCATCTTCACGCCTGCGCGCTCCTGAGGGGAGGGGAGGGGAACGGGGGTCGTGGCGGGGAGATTGAGACCCCAGCCCCGCCCCCCGGGTCTGCACCCCTCCCCCACCTGCAGCTGCTTGATGGTCTCGCCGCCTTTGCCGATCACGAGCCCGGCCTTGCCCGCGGGGATCATCATCTCCTGCACTGTCCCGCTCTGCCCCCCGTTGGCGCCCTCGTGGAACTGTCCAGGGGGGCCCCCGCGGCCCCGGGACACGATGTCGTCCAGCATCATCTTGGCTTTCCTGGAGAATGCCCCCAAACACGCGGATGAGCCACCAGCACAAAGGCCCCCACCCAAGGGGAGACCTGTCCCGCCCCGACCCCACTTACTGGACGGCCTCGGGGGCACCTGTCAGGGACACGCTGCGCTCGGGCAGCCCGCCGCTGTCTGGGGGGTGGGGAGAGGCGGTCAGGGCCGAGGGCTGCCAGGTGCCGGGAGCCCCCCATCACCTCTGGGCGGGACACAGCCCTGGGCACAGCCTCCACCCCCACGGCCTGTCTGGCTCGCCCGAGCAGGTGCAGAACAAGGAGGGGTCGCAAGGTGGATTCTGGGAGTTTCGGCCCCCCCCAACCTCCGCTTTGTGAAGTTTTGGGGGGGCCTGGGCTCACCCTCCAAGGCTCTAGACCTGCCTGCCGCCCTTGGCCCGGCCACGAGGCCTATGGGACCCCCTGGAATCCACCCACCCGAGAGATCGCCCTCCCTCCTACCCGGCGAGATCTGGACTTTGCAGCCGGAATCCTGCTGGATCTTGTTGATCTGCTCCCCTCCTCTGCCGATAACTAGGGGGCGGGGTGGGCGAGGAGAGATTGGCCGAGGCGCCCCCCCCAGAGGGATCCCCCCACCCCGGGCCCCCACACTCACTCAGTCCCACCATGCCGTCAGGGACCCTGTATTCCTCCGTCATGGACGTCGTCCTGCGAAGGAGTCACAGTCACTCCGGGGAGGGGACGCTCCGGGCTCGACCATTCCCCCCCACCCCCGGCCCCAGGGACAGGTCCGACCGGACACCTGTCTCTCCCTCGAGTCCGAGACCCCACCCCCAGCCCAAACCCGGGGTGACCTACCGGCAGCTGACTTTTGCGGAAGCCTGTGTGACCCGGGTCCGAGTCCGGTCCCCACCCCATGTTGGAGGGAGTCTCGGCGCCAAGCTGTCCCTGACTGTCTCTCTAAACAGAGGGGACCCCACGGACACCCCCAACTTACCTGGGTGGCGGGTGGATGGGGCCGAGCTGGGAGCTGATGGCTGTAGAGAAGGGGGGGTCGGTCCTGTGCCTGCGAGACTCCCGACCCCCAGCCCCCTCCCCCAGACACGCACCCGCCCCCCCCCCCCCCCAATGCACCCGACCCCCCAGCTCACAGTCGCTCTGGGCCGCCAGCTTCTTGCTCTCAGGCTGGTCTGTGGGAGGAGGAGCGGGGTGGCCAGTCAGGGAACCCCCCCCCCCAGCCCGGGCCCCCGCGCCCCACCCGGGCCGCCCCCCAGCCCCCAGGTCACCTCCATCCTCCAGCTGCCGCTTCTGGCCCCCGAAGCTGAAGTCGGGGGTGCTGTTGTTCACCGTGGTGGTGGCGGCGTCGCCCCCGATCTTGGCTGCGATCTGGAGGGTAGGGAAGGGCGTGAGCTTCGGGGACCCCCCCCCCCCCGCCCCATACTGCACACAGGCGGGGTCTGGACTTCCCCCCGTCTCTCGGCCCCCCCCAACTGACGAGCTCTCCCTCCCTCTGCTCGCAGGGTGGGGGTCGGGGTCCTCCAGTCCCTGCACCCGGGGTCCCCACCGAGCACCGCCCGCCTGCTCCGCGACCCTGACCTTCGGGGTGTCGCCTGTCCAGCTAGGGGTCCCCCGAGACCTAGAGGGCCCCTCACCCCTGGAGCCTCGGCCTACGTGGGGGGTCTCCTCAGCTAGGGGGATCCCCTCTCTGCAAGGGGGGACACTCCTCAGCCCACAATGAGTCATGCTTAATCGGGGGCCCCATGGCCACCACAGGGGTCTCCCCCAACACTGGGGTCTTTCCTTGTTCTTAGGGTCCCTCCTCCCCTCCTCAGAGTACCCCCCATGGTCCTGGGGTCCCCTCCCCTCAGTCTTGGGGTGCCCCCCTCACCCCCAGGGTCTCTCCTTGGTCTTAGGGTGCCCACCCTGACCCTGGGTGCCCCTCTCTGGTTCTGGGGTACCCTCCCAGTTTGGGGTCCCCCATCTCACCTCAGGGCCGCCCCCCACGACCCGGGGTCCCCCCATCTCACCTCAGGGCCGCCCCCCATGACCCGGGGTCCCCCATCTCACCTCAGGGCCGCCCCCCATGACCCGGGGTCCCCTCATCTCACCTCAGGGCCGCCTCCCATGACACGGGGTCGCCTCATCTCACCTCAGGGCCGTCCCCCATGACACGGGGTCCCCCCATCTCACCTCAGGGCCGCCCCCCATGACCCGGGGTCCCCTCATCTCACCTCAGGGCCGCCCCCCACGACACGGGGTCCCCTCATCTCACCTCAGGGCCGCCCCCCACGACACGGGGTCCCCTCATCTCACCTCAGGGCCGCCCCCCATGACACGGGGTCCCCTCATCTCACCTCAGGGCTGTCCCCCATGACACAGGGTCCCCCCATTTCACCTCAGGGCCGCCCCCCATGACACGGGATCCCCCATCTCACCTCAGGGTTGACCCCCCCCCCACGAAACGGGGTCTCCCTCCTCACCTAAGGGCTGATGCCCCATGACACAGAGTCCCCCATCTCACCTCAGGGCTGATCCCTCACGACACGGGGTCTCCCTCACCTCAGGGCCCCCCCCCATGACACGGGGTCCCCTCATCTCACCTCAGGGCTGCCCCCCCCCACGACACGGGGTCCCCCATTTCACCTCAGGGCTGATCCCCCACGACACGGGGTCCCCTCATCTCACCTCGGGGCTGCCCCCCCCACGACACGGGGTCCCCCTCACCTGGCGGGCGCGCTGCACGGCGTCGGCGAAGGCGTCCTTGCGGATCCCGGGGCCGCCCCCGCCCGGCGGCTGCGAGGGGCCCCCCGCCGCCCCCCCGCCCGGCCCGCCGCCGCCGCCCCGCTCCCCCGCGCCGGCCGGCGGGCCTCCTCCCCCGGCGCCCCCGGACCCCCCGCCCCCGCCGGCGGGCGGCGGCGGCCCCGGCGGGGGCCCTCCCGAGCTGTAGTCCGACATGGCGCGGCGGGGCCGGGCCTGGCGCGGAGGCTGAGGCGGAGGAGGCGGCGGCGGCGGCGGCTCAACGCGGGAACAAGGCCGCGCTCCACACGGCCGCGGGGCACTGTGGGAAGACGACGGCCGGGGGGCGGAGCCGGGCCGACGGGCGGCGCGGCGGGCCAGTGAGCGGCGCTGGGAGCTCCGGGCCGGCCAATCCCGGGACCCGGGGGGCCGCGGCCAATCGGCGCGCCGCTGGGGGCGCGGAGGGCGGGACGGCCGCGTGATGGACGTCTGCGGGAGCGATGAGCTGCGGCCGGCGGGCGCCGCGGAGCCCAATGAGGGGGCCCGTCGCCGGTGCGCGGGGCGGCTTCCAGAGGAGACCGACAGGCCCGACGAACCCGGGGGACTGGAGGGAGGGGCCGCGCGAGAGGCCCTTTTGAGCCGGCAGGGCGGGCGCCGGCCGAGCGCGTCCTGCGTCTCAGCCAATGAGCGCGCGAGGGGGGCGGTGCTTAGCGTGAGAGGCGGCCAATCGCTGGCGAGCCCGTCTCTACGTCATCGGAGGGCGACGGTACCGCCAGCTAATCACAATCCCTTTCCGGCGCAGGCGTCTCAGCCAATGACGTGTAGATGGGGGCGGGCGCGCGGAGGCCGGACGTAGCTGCGGACAGTCGGGAGCGAAGCTCCCAGGTCGACACGGGTGTGTGTGTGCGTGTGTCCGTCTGTGCGTGTGAGCCAATGAACGCGCAGCTGCCTTGGGTCCGGGCCTCCATAGATGGCGAGTGACGATTGGTGCAGCGGAGTTGACGGGCGGGCCGGCTGGCCAATGGCGAGCGGCTGCGGGTCCAGGGCTGACGTCAGAGTTCCGCCCTAACAGCCCGGCAGGGCGGCTGGGCACGCGGCCGGCGACTTCGGGGCCTGGGGGCCCTTCGGGAGGGGCGGCGGGACGGGGGATCCCAGAGCTGGAGCCCGGCGGGGACCGCTGAACCCCCTTTCCTCTCCACCCGGGGTCCATTCCCCCCATCTCCGGGATCACTGGAACCAGGTCTGATGCCCAGCTCAGGGATCTAGGGGCCCCCCATCCTTGCCTCCCCTTGCGCCCCGCATTCCTGCACTCTTTGCACCCACTCTTCTGCACCCTTGCACTCCGATTTCCTGCATCCTTACACCCCGTTTTTCTACATCCTTGAACCTCGCTTTCCTGCACCCTTGCAACCCTTTTTACTGCACCCTTGCACCCCGCTTTCCTGCACCCTTGCTCCCCATTTTCCTGCACCCTTGCACCCCGCTTTCCTGCATCCTTGCATCCCGCTTTCCTGCACCCTTGCACCCCATTTTCCTGCACCCTGCTTTCCTGCACCCTTGCATCCGCTTTCCTGCACCCTTGCACCCCGCTTTCCTGCACCTTTGCACCCCATTTTCCTGCACCCTTACACCCCGTTTTCCTGCACCCTTGCACCCCGTTTTCCTGCATCCTTGCATCCCGCTTTCCTGCACCCTTGCACCCCATTTTCCTGCACCCTGCTTTCCTGCACCCTTGCATCCGCTTTCCTGCACCCTTGCACCCCGCTTTCCTGCACCTTTGCACCCCACTTTCCTGCACCCTTGCACCCCGTTTTCCTGCGCCCTTGCACGCCCGCCTTCATGCATCCTTGCACCCCACTTTCCTCCCCCACCTACATCTCTTCTCTTCCAGGGACCCGGCCGGACCAGCTCTTGGGCCCAAGTCAACTCCAGCACTTAGGGCCAGGACCCCCCTCCCCACCTCCAAGGACCGCGGGACCCTGCATCCAAGCTCTAGCTCAGCTCCACCCGGGATCCAGACACCACCCAGCTCCCATGGGTCGGTGTCGGGGGGAGGCAGGGAACCCCAACCCTGCCCTTGGGGCGCCCCTGAACCTCGGATATGCCTTGATGAAATCACCTGATTTATTTATTTTCTTTTTATATACATATAATTTTTATTATCTTTACTTACTAGTTAGAGACAGCCAGAAATCGAGAGGGAAGGGGGTAACAGGGAGAGAGACCCCTGCAGCCCTGCTTCACCGCTCACGAAGCTTCCTCCCCTGCAGGTGGGGACCGGGGACTTGAACCCGGGTCCAGATGCGCCCCCACCAGGCCCCTGATTTATCTGTTTTCTTATCTTTGTTTTTCCTGTTGGTCTTGGAGTCAGGACAGGGACACAGCACAGAGCCCTGGAGTCCTGGAGGGAAACTTCTGACCCCCATGATGGTCTTGTGACATGGTGATCAGGTGACAAGCTCAGGCCTTTGCAAAGACCCCAGCCCCGCCAAGGCCCCGGATGGCGTCCACGGACATACGTCGTGACCGGGGATCCAATATGGAACCTCGGCCCGGAGAGAATCTACTGCCGCTTCCACTGGGCCTGCCTCGGGACTGAAAAAGCTTTTATTTATTTAATTTATTTAGAGAGGGCCGCGTGGTGGCGCACCTGGTTGAGCGCACATGTTGCAAGTCTCAAGGTCCCCACCTGCAGGGGGAAAGCTTTGTAAGTGGTGAAGCAGGGCTGCAGGTGTCTCTCTGTCTCTCTCCCTTCCTGTCTTCCCCTTCCCTCTAGATTTCTGGCTGTCTCTATCCAATAAAGAAACAAACATCAGGGAGGTGGGCGGTAGCGCAGCGGGTTAAGCGCAGGTGACGCAAAGCACAAGGACCGGCATAAGGATCCCGGTTCAGCCCCCGGCTCCCCACCTGCAGGGGAGTCGCTTCCCAGGTCTGCAGGTGTCTGTCTTTCTCTCCCCCTCTCTGTCTTC
Organism: Erinaceus europaeus; assembly: GCF_950295315.1. Lineage (NCBI taxonomy): Eukaryota > Metazoa > Chordata > Mammalia > Eulipotyphla > Erinaceidae > Erinaceus > Erinaceus europaeus. The sequence goes on from NC_080184.1 coordinate 2,331,357, forward strand.
CCCTCCTCTCTCCATTTCTCTCTTGTCTTATCCAACAATGATGACATCAATAACAATAACTACAACAACAAAAAAACCAGGGCAATGAGAGGGAATGAATAAATAATAAACAGATTCTCATGCCTGAGGCTCCCGGGTCCCAGGTTTTATGCCTGGCATCACCATATGCCAGAGCTGAGCAGGACTCTTGTATAAAAATATATATATATATATATATATATATATATATATATATATATATATATTTTATTATTAACTTTATTTATTTACTGGATAGAGACAGCCAGAAATCTAGAGGAAGGGGGTGATAGACACCTGCAGCCCTGCTTCACCACTCGCAAAGCTTTCCCCCTGCAGGTGGGGACCGGGGGCTTGAACCTGGGCCCTTGTGTGTTGTAACGTGGGCACTCAACCAGGTGCGGCACCACCCAGCCCTAAATTTTATTTATTGGAGGCCGGGGAATAGCGCAATGGGTTAGGCACACATAGTGCAGAGTGCAAGGACCCACGCTAGGGTCCTGGTTCGAACCCAGGCTCCCCACATGCAAGGGGGTCGGCTTGAACCTGGGACCTTGTGCGTTGTAACATGTGCTCAGACAGGTGAGCCACCACCCGGCCCCTCTCATTCTTAAATAAATCTTGTGTTGAAGGGGCGGGAGTAGATAACAATGGTTCTGCAAAGAGACTCATCCCTGAGACTCTGAGGTCGCGGGTTCAATCCCCAGCACCACCATCAGCCAGAGCTGAGAGGGACTCTGGTTTCTCTTTCATCTGTCTAATCTATCTAGTCTATCACCTATTTCTCTCATTAACTGAATAGTTGATATATTAACAATGAATGAGACTCCAGCCCAAGGCTCTGAGGTCCCAGGTTCAACAGGCACCACCATCAGCCAGAGCTCAGCAGGGCTCCGGGAAAATAAATAAAATAAAAATAAATCAGTCTTGTATCCACCTACTTACTCTACTGGGTGGCACAGTGGCTAATGAGTTGAACTACCAGGCGTGAGGTACTGAGTTCAATCCCAGGCATAGCTTTGCGCGAGGGAGGCCCTGAGTTCTGCTTCAATCAAACTCACACAAAAAGAGAGACTTTTTGAAAGCGACTTTCTTCCGCATGAGTACTCCTGATGTTTTCTGATTTTAGTTTGAGCAGGGTACTGCTCAGCTCTGGTTTATGGCAGGGACGGGGGAGTGAACCTGCGACTTCAGAGCCTCACGAAGGAGGCTCTTTTGCAGAACCAGGATGCTGCCTATCCCCACCCGGACTTGAGACTAGAGGAAGCCAGATGGATAGACAGACGCAAAGCTGCTTTGGCGGCGGCAGTGTCCCCGGGCCGGGCTCTGACGTCACATTCGGAACTCGCAACCACTGGCCAGTTGGCCTGCCCGTCACTCCCGATCCGCCAATCCGCGTGCGCTTCTAACTGGCTCCGCCCCCGCCTGGGATCATACATTTTGGTCCTTGGGAGTTGAGCGCAGGTATTATAGTGTGAAAGGACATGGGTTCGAGCCTCCAGTCCCCACCTGCAGGGGGAAAAGCTTCATGAGTGGTGAAGCGGGGCTGCAGGGGTCTCTCTGTCTCCCTCACTATCTCCCCCTGCCCTCTGGCTGTCTCTATCCAATAAATAAAGATAGTTAAAAATTTTTCAAAAAAATCTAAAAAAGAAAAGAAAGAAGGCAGGGGAGACAGCATCATGGTTGTGCGAACAGACTCCCACGCCTGAGGCTCCAAAGATCCAGGTTCAATCCCCCGCACCACCATAAACCAGAGCTGAGCAGGGTAAAAAAATAAATAAATAAAAAGTCGGGGGTAGAAGATAGCCTAGTGGTTCTGCAAAGACACTCTCATGCCTGAGGCTCCGAAGTCCCAGGTTCAATCCCCCCGCACCACCATCAGCCAGAGCTGTGCAGTGCTCTGGTGTTTCTCTCTGTGTCTTTCTCTGTATCTCTCAAAAATAAAATAAATAAAATATTTTTTACAAATAACAACAACAACAAAAAGTGGAGGGTAGATAGCATAATAGTTATGCAAAAAGACTCATGCCTGAGGCTCCAAAGTCCCAGGTTCAATTCCCCACACCACCATAAGCCACAGCTGAGCAGTGCTCTGGTAAAAGACAGAAAAAAAATAAAGTCAGAGCAAAAGTCTTTTAAGTGCCCCCATCAACTCAGTGCTTCCCAACCCTTTAGAAAAGGGGCCTTTCTATGAAGAGGAGTGAAGATTTCTTCAGATACTCATGGACTTGTAGAAAGAAGATAGAAATCAAAGTCTCCCAGTGACCACTTTTTATTGAATAGAACAGAGAGAAATGGAGAGGAGAGGGGGAGACAGAGAGGGCGCGAGACAGAGAGACACCTGCAGCCCTGCCTCACCGCTCGGGAAGCTTCCGCCCATCCCCTGTAGGTGGGGACCAGGGGACTCGAACCTGGGCCCTTGCGCACTGTAAAGTAAAATATATTTTTATTTTATTTTATTATTACGATGATTTAAAAAAATACTTTATTTATTTTCCTTTTGTTGCCCTTGTTGCTTTATTGTTGTAGTTATTGCTGTCGTCGTTGTTGGATAGGACACAGAGAAATGGAGAGAGGAGGGGAAGACAGAGAGGGGGAGAGGAGAGACAGACAGACACCTGCAGACCTGCTTCACCGCCTGGGAAGCGACTCCCCTGCAGGTGGGGAGCCGGGGCTCGAACCGGGGTCCTTCCGCGGTCCCTGCGTTTTGCGCCACCTGCGCTTAGCCCGCTGCGCTACCGCCCGGCTCCCTATTTTATTATTTTTTTTTACCAGAGCCCTGCTCGGCTCTGGCTTATGGTGGTGCCCGGGACTGAACCTGGGTCTTTGGAGCCTCAGGCAGGAGAGTCTCTTTGCATCACCATGATGCTATCTACCCCCGGCCAAAATACAAATATTTTAAGAACAAAAAGAAAGGACCGAGTGGTGGCGCACCTGGTTGAGCGCACATGTTTCAATGCGCAAGGACTCGGGTTCGAGCCCCCAGTCCCCACCTGCAGGGGGAAAACTTCACGAGTGGTGAAGCAGGGCTGCAGGGGTCTCTCTGTCTCTCTCTACATATCTCCTTTCCTCTCAATTTCTCGCTACTTCTATAAAATAAATAAAAGATAAAAAATTAAAGAAAAAAAAAAGAACAGAAAGAAAGTGATAAATCAATAGTAAAAGACGACGTGTGTGTACATTTCCAGCCAGGAGGTGGCGCTGTGGAGAAAGCATTGGACCTGCCAGCAAGGTTAAGGAACATAAATTTCTTTTTCTATTTTTATTTTTTCCCTCTTTTATTTATTTATTTTCCCTTTTGTTGCCCTTGTTGTTGTTGTTATTGATGTCGTCGTGGTTGGCTAGGACAGAGAGAAATGGAGAGAGGAGGGGAAGACAGAGAGGGGGAGAGAAAGACAGACACCTGCAGACCTGCTTCACCACCTGGGAAGCGACCCCCCTGCAGGTGGGGAGCCGGGGGCTCGAAGCAGTGGGTTAATCCACTGCGCTACCGCGCAACTCTTCACTTTTTTTTAAAAAAATTATTATTATGAAGGGAAGTCCATTAGGGGTAGTGGATGGAATTGTTCAGGCACAAAGCTCCCAAAAGTCACTGTCAGCAAGGAGGAAAAAAAAAAAAAAAAAGGAGGGGCGGGAGAGATAGACTCTCCTGCCTGAGGCTCCAAAGTCCCAGGTTCAATCCCTCTGCATGACCATCAGTCAGAACTGAGCAGTGCTCTAGCAGTGTTTCTCTCTCTCTCTGCCATCTCTCTCTCTTTTAAAAATTTTTTTAAAATTAATTTTAGTTTTTTTAAATATTTATTTATTTATTCCTTTTTTGTTGCCCTTGTTTTATTGTTGTAGTTATTATTATTGTTGTTGTTATTGATGTTGTCGTTGTTGGATAGGACAGAGAGAAATGGAGAGAGGAGGGGAAGACAGAGAAGAGGAGAGAAAGACAGACACCTGCAGACTTGCTTCGCCGTTTGTGAAGCGACTCCCCTGCAGGTGGGGAGCCGGGGGCTCGAATCAGGATTCTTACCGCCGGTTCTTGTGCTTTGCGCCACCTGTGCTTAACCCACTGTGCTACCAACCGACTCCCTAATTTTAGTTTTGAGAGAGATACAGAGAGAGACACACATACAGAGAAACACCAGAGCCCTGCTCAGCTCTGGTTTATGGTGGTGCGGTGGATTGAACCTGGGATGTAGGAGCCTCAGGCATGAGAGTCTGTTTGCATAACCATTACACTCTCTCACCCGCCCCTCTCTCTGCATCTCTCTCAAAAATAAAATAAAATAAAATAAAATAAAAGGAGACATGAGAAACCAGAAAACTAAAATAATAATACACATCACGGAACTAAAACAAAAAATATATATATAGCAGGTAAACTTGCCCACAGAAAGTGTAGTGAAAGATCAAGGTGGTGATTATGAGGAGAGGGTGGAGAAGATCATTGGAAAAACACCCGCAGAAAATATATTGGGAAAAAAAAAAAGAACAGAAACAAAAGATAACATAAGCTAGCTATATAGTCATGCTGAACATCATCAAAGAGAAGAGAGATAAAAAGGGACACCACTCCCATTTGAGGAAATACCTGTAAGAAATAACTTTCTCTACAAGATTATTAAGTCACCAATAATAATAAGTTGAAAAATATCTCCACCTATCACACACACAAACACATGAAAAGAAATAACTTTCTCCTGACTGAAGAAACAGAGGCACCCAGACCCAGAGGACACTGTGTCTCAAACCAAATAAACCTGGATGGAAACAAACTAAGAGGCACGATAATCAAACTGGCAAAGATCAAAGATAAGGAGAGAGGGGAGTCGGGCCGTGGCGCAGCGGGTTAAGTGCAGGTGGCGCAAAGCGCAAGGACCAAGGATCCCGGTTCGAGCCCCCGGCTCCCCACCTGCAGGGGAGTCGCTTCACAGGCGGTGAAGCAGGTCTGCAGGTGTCTGTCTTTCTCTCCCTCTCTCTGTCTCCCCCCCCCCCCCGTCTTGGGGTTTCTTTTTGTCCTGTCCAACAGCAACAGTAACAACAACAGCAACAACAATGAAAAAAAGATAAAGGAAGCATTCTAAAGGCAGTGAGAGAGAAAAAAGCTCAGTCAGTATGAGAAGAACCCTTCCTAAAACTATCCGCTGACACCTCTCTCTCTCTCTCTCTCTCTCTCTCAAAGATCAGCTGATCTCTCAGCAGAAACTCTAAAGGTCAGAAGGAACTGACATACAGAGAGTATCAATCATGAATAGAAAGGATCTCCAACCCAAAAGACTAGTCTGTCAGGTGATCTTTCAGACTGGAGGGGGTGATTAAAAAAAAAAAAAACTTTCAGATAAACAACGGTGAAACTGGTCCTACCACAAATGTTAACAGAAACATTTTTCTGTCTCTTAAAATTTCTGTGTTTGTGGTCCAGGAGGTGGAGCGGTGGATAAAGCCCTTGACTCTCAAGTGTGAGGTGCTGAGTTCAAGCCCTGGCAGCACATGATGTCTGGTTCCTTCTCTCTCTCCTCCTATCTTTCTCATCAATCAATAAATAAAATCTTTTTAAAAAATTCTTGTATTTTATTGACTTATTATTATTATTATTTTCTCATGAGGGTTATCACTGGGGCTCGGTGCCTGCACTATGAATCCACTGCTCCTGGAGGCTATTTTTTCCTTTTTGTTGCCTTTGTTGTTTATTGTTGTTATTATTGTTGTTGTTATTGCTGTCATTGTTGGAGAGGACAGAGAGAAATGGAGAGAGGAGGGGAGACAGAGAGGGGGAGAAAGAAAGTCACCTACAGACCTGCTTCACCACCTGTGAAGCGACTCCCCTGCTGGTGGGGAGCCGGGGGCTCGAACCGGGATCCTTACACCTGTCTTTGCGCTTCGCACCACGTGTGCTTAACAAGCTGCGCTACTGCCCGACTCCCTTTTTATTTTTATTTATTTTTATTTTTTTCCTCCAGGGTTATTGCTGGGCTCGGTGCCTGCACCATGAATCCACCGCTCCTGGAGGCCATTTTTTCCCCTTTTTGTTGCCCTAGTTGTTGCAGCCTCGTTGCGGTTATTATTGCCATTGTTGACGTTGCTTTGTTGTTGGACAGGACAGAGAGAAATGGAGACAGGAGGGGAAGACAGAGAGAGAGGGGAGAGAAAGACAGACACCTGCAGACCTGCTTCTCCGCCTGGGAAGCGACTCCCCTGCAGGTGGGGAGCCGGGGGCTCGAACCGGGAACCTGGGATTTTGAAGCCTCAAGCAGGAGAGTGTTTTGCATAACCATTATGCTACCTATCTCCACCATTGAAAGAGACAGACAGAGACAGAGAGAGAGAGAGAGAAACTGAGACCCCAGAGCCCTGCTCATCTCTGGCTGCTGGTGGTGCTGGGGACTGAACCTGGGACCTCAGAGCCTCAGGCAGGAGAGTCTATTGCAGAACCATTACTATTATTATTATTATTTCCCTAGAGCCCTGCTCAGCTCTGGCTGCTGGTGGTGCTGGGGACTGAACCTGGGACCTCAGCGCCTCAGGCAGGAGAGTCTATTGCAGAACCATTACTATTATTATTATTATTTCCCTAGAGCCCTGCTCAGCTCTGGCTGCTGGTGGTGCTGGGGACTGAACCTGGGAGCTCAGCGCCTCAGGTAGGAGCGTCTGTTGCAGAGCCGCTGTGCTGGCTCCCAGCTCTAGTCAGTAAGACTTTCTCCAGCTCCCGCTTTCTTTCTCTCTTCTCCAGAAACCAAGGGTGGAGGGATGGGTGGGGAAGTGTGACCTGTCCCTTCCCTGGGTGGGGGAATCTGGGTTGCTCTAACCACTTAGCCCCACCCCCTTTCAGAGCACGCGCACACACACACACACACACACACACACACACACACACACACACACACACACGGACAGAGTTTAGAAAACATTATTTATTTCTTTTGTTCGTTTCCTTTCAAATTAACACACGCGAGGGGGCCAGGGGGAGGAAGCTGGAGGACAGATCTGGGGAGATTTGGGGAGAGGGGTGGGGTGGGGGCCCTCCCGTCTCCCCAACAGCCTGGTGGTTCCTCTTTCTCTGTCCATTAAGTGGGGGGTGGGGGGCGGGTTTCTGCCAGAACTCCAAAGAAGCGGGGTGGGGGTGCCCTGACCCTAGGTACAGATTTCAACTGGGAAATGCAGGATCTTTTAGAAGGGGGTGGTTAGTGGGGGGTTTCTCTTGTAGAAAAATAGAGCCGGCCTCCATTTGTCCGAGGGTGGGTAGGGAGGGCTGGTGGGGTGTTGGGCTCTGGTGTTGGTCTGTTTCCTGACTGGAAGCTGGGATTTGGGGGTCATCAGGCTGCTCCTTCGCAGTTCTGGAGTGGGGTGCTGTGGCGGGGAGGGGGGGCACGGACTCCCTTTGATGTGTTTGTTCCCAGGAGTGAGCCACTGGGTCGTTGTGAGGGACTCCGGAAGTGAGATGCTTAGCTTACAAAGTGGCAGGTGGGATGCTTAGCTTACAAAGTGGCAGGCAGGTGGGGGGCCCAGCAGAGCTTGGGAGGGTGGTGAAGCATTTTTTTTTGGGGGGGTGAGGGGCAGTTTATGATGCGAGAGACACCCCCCCCCAGCTACTGTCTCCTTGGGCCATGGAGTACCAGTCACAAGTTGGGGGAGGAGGGTGTGATGATGATGGGGGGTGGGCTGGGCAGGAGGTCAGGAGGCTACTAAGGAGGGTATTAAGATCTCAACACTCAGGATCCAGTGCTGGGGGTGGGGTGGGGTTCAAACGTGGGGTTCCAGGGGAGGGGAGGGCTGGGATCCAGTGTGGAGAAGTACCAGGCTCGGCCCTTGAGGGCTCAATTTTCAGGATCCCCTGTGCCTGTGGGCTGCCCTGGATTCCTCTCACTCTGCCGCTGGGCTCTCCTCGTTGTGGCTTTTGGGATCTGGGATCCAGTGGGTCGGGGACTTGATCCAGGGAGCTGGTGATGGTGGGGGTTGGTGGTGGTGGGGAGGTGTTGAGGGAGGTGGAGGTTGATGCAGAGGGATCTGGGGAGGTATTGTTGAGGTAAAGGAACTTGGGGATCCAGTGATTGGGTGAGAGAATCTGGGATCCAGTGATCCAAGATGAAAGGATCTGAGATCCAGTGGTCAGGGGAAGCCTCCCCCTGCTGGGGCGTGGGTGGGAATCAAGGCATCACATTGTCAGGATCCAGAGGCTGAGAGGTCCCTTGATCATCTGAAATCCAGTGACTGAGCTTGGAGATGCCAGGATGGAAGCATGAGGGGATCTGGGATCGGCTAAGGGGGGATCTAGGGTCCAGAGTCATCCAAGGACATCAGATCCAGGGGTGGGGGTGGGGTGTATGGGAGGTGAGGATGGCATATGCTCCCCCCCCCACCCCGGTGGTGGGATCCAGCAGCTGAGTTGGGGTGGGGGATCCAGTGCTTAAGACGTGGAAGTCCGGGATCCGGTGGGCGGGGCAATGTGGGCTCCAAAGGCTGGACTGTGAGGTGGCAGGGATCCCCATGACCGGAGGGTGGGGGCCCTGGCTTGAGTGTGTGTGTGTGTGATCTGGGATCCATCGGCTGGCCATCAGTGTCGGGGCGCTGGGGCGGACAGGTGGGGGCGGGCTATGGGTCCCTCACCTGGATGTGACCCCCAGAGCCTGCTTCATGTTCTCGTAAACCACGTAGGACATGCTGACGGCCGGGATGACCTTCATGAAGTTGGGGGCGATGCCTCGGTACAGCCCCCGCACGCCCTCCTGGGCCAGGATGTGTCTGAACAAACCCAGCATGGAGGCCTGGGGACCGCCCTCCACCGAGGCTATGGGGGAGAGGGGGGAGACACGTCAGCAATGGCCCCCAGGCCCCTGGGACACAGGTGGCCTGTGAATGCTTGGAGCGGACTTCTCATCCTCCCTCCTTTCTCCTCCCTATTTGCTAGGACAGAGAGAAACTGCGAGGAGATGGGGAGATAGAGAGGGAGAGAGACAGAGAGACACCTGCAGCCCTGCTTCACCGCTCCGGAAGCTTTCCCCCCTGCAGGTGGGGACTGGGGGCTCGAACCTGGGTCCTTGCGCACTGTAACTTGTGCGTATGATTCCATAAGCTTTCTCACAAGCAGAGACGTTTGTTTTAGACCTCAGCGTCCTCTTTCTCTCTCTCTCTCTTACTTATATTTTTATTTATTTATTATTGGATAGAGACAGAGAGAAATTGAGAGGGGAGAAGGAGCTAGAGAGGGAGAGAGACAGAGAGACACCTGCAGCCCTGCTTCACCGCTCGGGAAGCTTCCCCCTGCAGGTGGGGACCAGGGACTTGAACTGGGGTCCTTGTGCGCTGTCATGTGTGCACACTACTGGTGTGCCACTGCCTTGATCTTCTTGTGTCCTTCCTACCTCTCTCTCTCTCTCTCTCTCTCTCTCTCTCTCTCATCTGCAACTCCTTATTCTTTCTCTCTTTCTTTCTCCCAGAGCCCTGCTCAGCTCTGGCTGATGGTGGTGCTGGGGATTGAACCTGGGACCTTGAACCATCTCCTCCTCCTCTTCCTTCTTCTTCTTCTCTCTCTCATTAAAAAATAAATTTTAGAGAGAGGCAGACTGGGAGTATGGACCGACCAGTCAACGCCCATGTTCAGCGAGGAAGCAGTTACAGAAGCCAGACCTTCTACCTTCTGCAACCCTCAATGACCCTGGCTCCATGCTCCCAGAGGGATAGAGAATGGGAAAGCTATCGGGGGAGGGGATGGGATATGGAGATTGGGTGGTGGGAATTGTGTGGAGTTGTACCCCTCCTACCCTATGGTTTTGTTAATTAATCCTTTCTTTAATAAAAAAAAAAATAAATAAAAATAAAAAAGAAAAAAAATAAATAAGTAAATATTTGGGAGTTGGGCGGTAGTGCAGCAGGTAAAATTAAAAAAAAATATTTATTTATTTATTTATTACCTTCTGTTGCCCTTGTGTTTTTTATTGTTATAGTTATTACTGTTTTTAATTAATTAATTAATTTCCTTTTTGTTGCCCTTGTTGTTTATTGTTGTTGTAGTTATTATTGTTGTTATTATTGATGTCATCATTGTTGGATAGGACAGAGAGGAATGGAGAGAGGAGGGGAAGACAGAGAGGGGGAGAGAAAGACAGACACCTGCAGACCTGCTTCACCACCTGGGAAGCGACTCCCCTGCAGGTGGGGAGCCGGGGGCTCGAACTGGGATCCTTGGTCCTTGCGCTTGGCACCACCTGTGCTTAACCCTCTGTGCTACCGCCCGACTCCCCTCTCTCTCTCTTTCTTTCTCTAGCGTTTCACTGGGCTTTTGCACTTCAAAGCATGAGGTCCCAAGTTTCATCCCTGGCATTGCATATACCAGAGTGCAGCTCTGTTCTCTGTACCCCGACCCTCTCTCTCTCTCAAAAAAAGGGGGCGTTGGGACAGCAGAGTGGTTCTGCAAAAGATTCTCCCATCTGTTCTCTGAGGTCCCAGGTTTAATCCCCAGCACCACCGTCAGCCAGAACTCTCTCTTTCATTAAAAATAAATAAACAGGGAGTCGGGCGGTTGCGCAGCGGGGTAAGCGCAGGTGGCACAAAGCACAAGTGCCGGTGTAAGGCTCCCCACCTGCAGGGGAGTCACATCACAAGTGGTGAAGCAGGTCTCTGTCTGCAGGTGTCTATCTTTCTCTCCCCCTCTCTGTCTTCCCCTCCTCTCTCCATTTCTCTCTGTCCTAGCCAACTACAACGACATCAATAACAACAACAACACCGAAAAACAACAAGGGCAACAACAGGGAAAATAAAGAAATAAAATGTTTGGAAAATACCTTAATTAAAAAAATTACATGAGAGGGGATGGGTAGGGGCCGGGTGGTGGTGCAACTGGTTGAGCGCACAAGGACCTGGGTTCAAGCCCCCGGTCTCCCACCTGCAGGGCTGCAAGTGTCTCTCTGTCTTTCTCCCTCTATCTCTCTCTTCTCTTTCAATTTCAGGCTGTTTCTATCCAATAAATAAAGATAATTTTAAAAATTCAAAAAGGGGAGTCGGGCTGTAGCGCAGCGGGTTAAGCGCAGGTGGCGCAAAGCACAAGGACCAGCATAAGGATCCCGGTTCGAACCCCGGCTCCCCACCTGCAGGGGAGTCGCTTCACAGGCGGTGAAGCGGGTCTGCAGGTGTCTATCTTTCTCTCCTCCTCTCTGTCTTCCCCTCCTCTCTCCATTTCTCTCTGTCCTATCCAACAATGACAACAACAATAATAACTACAACAATAAAACAACAAGGGCAACAAAAGGGAATAAATAAATAAAATAAATATTTAAAAAAAAAATTCAAAAAGAGGGGTCAGGCGGTAGGTAGCACAGCAGATTAAGCGCAGGTGGCGCAAGGCATAAGGACCGGCTTAAAGATCCTGGTTCGAACCCCTGGCTCCCGCCTGTGTGTGTGGGGGGTTGCTTCACAAGTGGTGAAACAGGTCAGAAAAAAAAAATAATAAAGAAAGAAAGAAAGAAAGAAAGAAAGAAAGAAAGAAAGAAAGAAAGAAGGGGCTGGAGAGATAGCACAACACAACAAAACAAACAAAATTTCCTGCCCGAGGTTGTAAAGTCCCAGGTTCAGTCCCCAGCACGACCATCAGCCGGAGCCAAGCAGGACTCTGGGGAAAACAAATCCAAATACACAAAAGACAAAAAAAAAAAAAAAAAACCTAAAACAAACAAACACACAAATAAAAGCCATTGCTGGGGGAGATAGCTCACCAGCTAAGGCTGCAGCCCAGATACCACATGGGAAGTACCACAGCACTGGAGGAAGCTCTAGCACTGTTTCCTCTCCTCCTCTGTCTCTCTGGCTCTGAATTTAAAAGCAGCCCAGAGCTGTGAACTCCCTCCACCGCCCCTGGTCAGAGCCTCACCTTGGGCCTGCATTCGGGTGCGGACCAGGGCCAGGGGGTAGCTGGCGATCTGGCCACAGGTGCTGGACACAGTGCCGCAGGCCAGGAGCACCAGGATGCCCGGGTTGGCCGACTCGTAGCTGTACTTCTGAAGCCATCGGTTCTTCAGAGTCTGTGAAGAAGGAGGAGAGGGGAAGAGGGGGCAGGGTTGGTGATGCCAGGAACCCTCAGCTTCAGAGACTCCAGTGGCCAGATTGGGGTGCTCAGTACTCCCTGGGTGCTGCGCTCAGTACCTCCGAGGTGCTGGACTTAGTATCTCCCATGTGAAATGCACAACACATGGTGCTTCATTCAGCACTTAACAAAAAAAGGAGTCGGGCGGTAGCGCAGCGGGATAAGCGCACGTGGCGCAAAGCACAAGGACCGGCCTAAGGATCCCGGTTCGAGCCCCCGGCTCCCCACCTGCAGGGGAGTCGCTTCCCAGGCGGCGAAGCAGGTCTGCAGGTGTCTGTCTTTCTCTCCTCCCTCTCTGTCTTCCCCTCCTCTCTCCATTTCTCTCTGTCCTGTCCAACAACAACAATGACATGATAACAACAACAATAAAACAACAAGGGCAACAAAAGGGAATAAATAAATAAACATTTTAGAAAAAAAAAGATGCAGGAGGAGGAGAAGAAGAAGGAGAAGGAATACAAGATTAAGGGGGTGGGGACTTGCGATGCTTGAATGGGTCCATCGGAATCCATGGGATCTCCCTGGAATCCACTGACTCCCTTAGGAATCTACTGGCTCCCCTAGGAATCCACTGGCTCCCCTAGGAATCCCAAGATTCCCGGTGTTTGTCCACCCTGGGACGGTGTCCCCTAGTGCTGGGGCCTAAGCTGAGGCAGCCGCCCGGGAAACAGGGTGTCCGCAGGGCTTGGGGGGCGGAGAGGGCGGCCCACACTGACCTCGTACACGGCCAGGTCGATGCCCGCATAGGGGATGATGCCCAGCACGTTGGGCAGGTACCCACGATAGAAGGCCCGGGTCCCCTCTTGTTCCAGCATCTTCCGGGCACAGTCCACCAGCCCTGAGTACTGGCCGGTGCGACGCAGGGTCAGCCGGGTCTTCAGCACCTGAACCGGAGTGAGTGGACCGGTGGTTAGAGCGCTGGGCTCTCAGGCATGAGGTCCAGGGTTCCATTCCCCAGCATCGCAGGTGCCAGAAGGAGGCTCTGCTTCTTTCCGTCTCTTTTTCTTTCATTAATAAGGAAATTGATGGGAGTCGGGCGGTAGAGCAGCGGGTTAAGCGCAGGTGGCGCAAAGCACAAGGACCGGCATATGGATCCCGGTTCGAGCCCCGGGCCCCCCACCTGCAGGGGAGTCGCTTCCCAGGCGGTGAAGCAGGTCTGCAGGTGTCTGTCTTTCTCTCCCCCCTGTCTTCCCCTCCTCTCTCCATTTCTCTCTGTCCTATCCAACAACAATAATGACATGATAACAACAACAATAAAACAATAAGGGCAACAAAAGGGAATAAATAAATAAAGATTTAAAAAATAAGGAAATTGATGATCCATTTCTCTTTCTCTGTTTCTCTCTCACTAACGATATGTTAGGGGGCTGGGGAGACAGCACAGTGGTTCTGCAAAAGACTCTCCTGCCTGAGGCTCTGAGGCCCCAGGTTCAATCCCCAGCACCACCATCAGCCAGAGCTGAGCAGGGCTCTGGGCTCTGTCTCAATAATACATAATTCAACATAATGTCTAAAGTCTAAATATAAATGAGTAAATCACAGTAGTTCAAGTGCTGGACTCTCAAGTGTGAGTTCAAACCCTGGCACCACATATGCCAGGGGAAGGCTCTTCCTCCCCCCACCCTGCTTTAATAACTAGTAGTAATAGTAATAGAAGCCAGGCCGTGGTGTACCTGGTTTAGTGCACACATTACAGTACACAAGGACCCAGGTTCGAGGCCCCGGTCCCCACCTGCAGGGGAAAAGCTTCCTGAGTGGTGAAGCAGGGCTGCAGGTGTCTCTCTGTCTCTCTCCCTCTCTATCTTCCCCTTCTCTCTCAATTTCTCTGTCCCCTGAACCCCCCCTCCACTTCCCAGGGTCGCCTACTTGAGTATTTATTTACTTATTACCAGAGCACTGCTCTGCTCTGGCTTACGGGGGTGCAGGGGTTAACTTTTCTCTCCCTCTCATTCAGAACTGACGGCGGCTGGAAACCTGCAGTGACCTTTGGGAACCCAGTTTCTCCTGAGAAGACATCCCCCAGACCCAGCCTCCTCGATGCTTGTGTCCTCAGAGGAGGCTCAGCCCGGAGGAGCAGCTGGTCCCCCCTTCACACACATAAGTCCCCTCCCAGGTCCAGATTCCCAACTGGCCGCTCACAAAACAGCTGAGCCTCTGTCCCCAGGGTGAGGAGGGGAGGGTGAGCCTTTCCAATACTGTGGGGGGTTCAGGGACTCTACATCTCAGCTTTTAACCACTGCTTGAGGGGGGAAGGGGACTCATTACTATTATTACTATAATTTTATTATTGGATAGAGACAGAAAGAGACTGAGAGGGAGGGGGAGAGAGAGAGGGAGAGAGACAGAGTCACCTGCAGCCCTGCTTCACCACTTGGGAAGCTTCCCCCCTGCAGGTGGGGACCAGGGGACTTGAACTTATTATTATTATTATATTATTATTATTTGCCTCCAGGGTTATTGCTGGGGCTCGGTGCCTGAACTATGAATCCACTGCTCCTGGAGGCCATTTTTTTTCCTTTTGTTACCCCCTTTTTTTTTTTATGGTTGTTGTAGTTATTATTGTTGTTGTTATTGATGTCCTTGTTGGCTAGGACAGAGAGAAATGGAGAGGGGAAGGGAAGACAGAGAGGGGGAGAGAAAGACAGACACCTGCAGACCTGCTTCACTGCCTGTGAAGCGACACCCCTGCAGGTGGGGAGCCGGGGGCTCGAACCGGGATCCTTATGCCGGTCCTTGCACTTTGCACCACCTGCACTTAATTAACCACTGCGCTACCACCCGACTCCCTGAACTTATTATTATTTTTACCAGTTCCGGCTTATGGTGGTGTAGGGGATTGGGACTTTGCAGTCTCAGGCCTGAGAGTCTCCTTGCAGAACCGTTATACTAGCTCCCACCCACCCGCCACCACCAACCACCGCAGGGGACTCTTATTTAGGTGGGGGGATTTGTGTTTACCTCCATGGGGTAGATGATGGTCTGGGCGGTGGCTCCGGCCAGGGATCCTGCCACGAAGCGTTCCTGCACTTGGAGGGTCTCTTGCTGCCCTCGGATGGCGCGTTTGATCTGGGGGTGCAGGATGAAACAAACCCGGGGCAGCCGGGGTTGGGTGGGTCAGGCGATTCCCCGGAACCCAGACCCCCGCTCACCTGCTCCCACCTGCTCCCACCTGCTCGTAGGCCATGAACTTGATGGCGGACTCGGGGGCGATCTTGAGCACGTTGATCCCGTTGCCCCGCCACAGGGCGCGCACGCCCCCCTCCAGGACCATGCTCCGGAGCCCCCCCCACATGTTCAGCCGGTTGGTCTTGGAGGCGTGGACCTGGGCGGCAGGGAAGGCGGGAGGGGAGGGGGATGGGATGCTCCAGTCTGGGGAGGGGGTCTGGGGACAGGGTCGGGGGCTCCCCCTGCCCCCCATCACCTGCATGAGGACCTTGAGGCGATCCAGGGGCGCCGTGCCGGTCCGAGACACGGCCCCCGCCACCGCGCCGGCCACCAGCTGCTTCCACCAGGTCCCGGTCATCTTCTCCCGCTCCGAGAACTCATCTGGGACCGTCAGGCACTCCCCGATGTCCAGGACCTTCGAAGTGAGTGGGGGATCATCACGCCAGCTCCCCCCACCACCACCCCCCAAGCCCAAACCTCAGGACTCCCTCCCAGTACTTCCCGCAGAGGGATCTGGTTGGGTGATCCATTTAGGATCCCAACCCGATCCATCAATGATCTACCTCTGGTTAACAAACATTAAAAAAAAAATCTCTCTGATGCCGACCAGATCCCTCCAGAGGAGGCCACTCAGAGGGATACCACAAGATCCCTGTCAGTGGATCTCTTGGTCCCACGGGGATCTCCTCCAAAGATGATCCTCCCTCCCCTTAGACTTCCCAGACACATCAGCCCCTTCATGGATCTGCCCTCATGTAGGGAATCTTGGGATCCTCCCCCATGAGATCTCACCAGATCCCACGGGTGGATCTCCCCTGTTCATACTGCCAGCTGCTACCAGAAGCAACCCTCACTCAATGAGTCCCAGCTGGGAATTGATCAAAACCCACCACCACCACCCCAAACCTGCAGTGGATCCTCCAAAGATCCCAGTGGATCCTTCAAAGACAGGGGATCTCTACCTAGCTCTCTGCCATTTCTGTGTCTTCTCTCTCTCTCTTCCTCTTTCCCTCCCCCTTTCTCTTTTGGAAGAAAAACCTTCCCTGCTCCCAGACTTTTGCATTCTCTCTACTTCAGAGAGACAAAGGCTAAGAGAGGGGGAGTGACACCACATCACTGGAGTTTCCCCTGGTGCTTGTGGTGTTCTTGTGTGGTGCCAAGGCTCTAACCCTGGCAAAGTACATGTCGCAGGGTATGAGCTATCTCCCAGCTCTCTAGCTTGTCTTTTTTTTTCCCCCTCAGTGGCAGCATCTCCATATTCTTTATTTATTTATTTCCACCCCCACCCCCCCCATAACCCTGCTCAGCTCTGGCTGATGGTGGTGCTAGGGACAGAACCTGGGTCCTCAGAGCCTCAGGCAGGAAAAGGGTTCTGAAACATCAGAATACCTGTGTTATATCTCTCCACCAACCCAGCAGAATCTTTAAAAAATTTTCTTTAGGGAGTCTGCGGTAGCCCAGCGGGTTAAGCGCACGTGGTGTAAAGCAGAAGGACCAGCGTAAGGATCCCGGTTCGAGCCCCCGGCTCCCCACCTGCAGGGGAGTCACTTCCCAGGCGGTGAAGCAGGTCTGCAGGTGTCTGTCTTTCTCTCCCCCTCTCTGTCTTCCCTTCCTCTCTCCATTTCTCTCTGTCCTAGCCAATAACAATGACATCACTAACAACAACAATAACTATAGCAATAAAACAACAAGGGCAACAAAAGTGAATAAGTAAATAAAATAAATATTTTTAAAAAACTTTCTTTAGACTTATTTATTCATTAATATGGTAGAGAGAGAGAGAGAGGAGCAGAGTCTCCCTCTGAAAACATCGATGCTGGGGATGGAACTCAGGACCTGAGGCCTGAGAGTCTTAAGACTTTATCCACCAAGCCCACTTCTGGGCGGCAAGATAAAACCTTTTTAAAAAATATTTATTTATTCCCTTTTGCTGCCCTTATTGTAGTTAGTATTGTTGTTGATATTGATGTCATTGTTGTTGGACAGGACAGAGAGAAATGGAGAGAGGAGGGGATGACAGAGAGGAGGAGAGAAAGACAGACACCTGCAGACCTGCTTCACCGCCTGTGAAGTGACTCCCCTGCAGGTGGGGAACCGGGGGCTCCAACCAGGATCCTTATGCCGGTCCTTGAGCTTTGTGCCGCCTACACTTAACCCGCTGCGCTACCGCCCGACCCCCTGATCGAACCTCTTAATGAGGCCAAGAATGGGCGGCTGAAGTGGGGTTGTGAGGGTGGCAGGTGGGAGCCCCCTCTGGTGAGTCTTTCTCCTCTGTGTTTCCAGCCTCCACTTCCCCCCACCCCCCAAAAAACCCAAACAAACAAGCAAGAAAACAAAAAAGACAACAAAAAAGACAAGAAAAGTAAAGTATCTGCTCTACTCTCAGGACAAGGACGCTGGTGTGGGACACAGTGAATGAAGCCGCGGACTCTGAGGGCTCGAGTTCAATTCCTGGCAGCATGTGTGCCAGAGGGAGACTCTGCTTCTCTCTCTTCTTCTTCCTCTCACAGAAATAAATAAATCAATCAATAAAGAGGGACGAGGTAGACAACAGCATGGTTCTGCAAACAGACTCTCCTGCCTGAGACTCCAAAGTCCCAGGTTCAATCCCCCACACCACCATCAGCCAGAGCTGAGCAGGCCTCTGGTGTTTCTCTCTGTGATTCCCCTCTCTCTCTCTGCATCTCCCTCAAAAAAAAAAAAAAAAAGTGATCCAGGAGGTGGTGCAATGGATAAAGCACTGAACTCTCAAGCATGAGGTTCTGAGTTCAGCCCCTGGCAACACATGTACCGGTGGGATGTCTGTTTCTCTCTCTCTCCTCCTATCATTCTCATGAATAAATAAATAAAATATTTAAATAAACAAAATATAAAATAAATACATATTTAGACCTATATTTTATCTATTTATTAGATAGAGACAGAGAGAAATTGAGATGGGGAAGGAGGAGAAAGAGACAGAGAGACCCCTGCAGCCCTGCTTCAGCACTCATGAAGCTTTCCCCTACAGGTGGGGACCAGGGGCTTGAACCCGGGTCCTTGTGCACTGTAATGTAAGCACTCAACCAGGTGTGCCACCACCCAGCCCCTCTCTCTCCCTCTCCATCTCCCCCTTCTCTCTCTCTCTTTTAAAAAATTTATTTATTTATTCATGAGAAAGATAGGAGGAGAGAGAGAAAGAACCAGACATCACTGTGGTCCATGTGCTGCCGGGGATTGAACTCAGGACCTCAGGCTTGAGAGTCCAGTGCTTTATCCCCTGCACCACCTCCTGGGACCTCTCCTACTTCTCTCTCAATTTCTCTCTGTCTTTACCTAATAAATAAATAAAAAAGAAAAGGGGAAAAAAAATCTGTTCTTCCTTGAGATCCCACAGGAAGTATAAAAGACCCCATTCCGGGCAGGGGTAGATAGCATCACGGTTCTGCAAAGAGACTCTCATGTCTGAGGCTACAAAGTCCCAGGTTCAGTCCCCAGCACCACTATCAGACAGAGCTGAGCTGGGGTGTGGGGAAAAAAAAAAAAGAAAAGAAAAAATGAAAACAAGAAAAAGGACCCCATTTCAAGAGCAGAGGCCTCTCTACATGGGTCCCCAGCCCCCCTCCTCCCAGGCCCCTCAAATGGAGGAAGACAGAGGGGTTCTTCCTTCTGGCGAATTCTCACCTAGCCTGGGTGGGGATGGGGGGGAGAGACGCCTTCTCACCGTGGAATGTTTCCAGAAGTAAAGCACGTCTTCGACATTCTCCAGGGAATGCAGCAGGAAGTGGTCTCTCCACTCCTGCCAGTCGATGGTCATTGTGCCGTCCTGGTCTATGCTGGGGGGAGGCAGGGAGGGGGAGGCGGTGGGACAGAGCAGGGGGGTCCGGGGGCCAGGCTCTGCTGGGAGTGGGGTGGGATAATTAAGTACTGAG
Source organism: Erinaceus europaeus (assembly GCF_950295315.1). Lineage (NCBI taxonomy): Eukaryota > Metazoa > Chordata > Mammalia > Eulipotyphla > Erinaceidae > Erinaceus > Erinaceus europaeus. The sequence goes on from NC_080184.1 coordinate 2,350,515, forward strand.
AGCACCCAAGAACTCAACATTTTACTTCTTTCAGAGATAGAGAGAGAGAGAGAGAGAAAAGGAGAGAGAGGGGGAGAGAGGGGGAGAGAGGAGAGGGAGAGAAAGGGAGAGAGGGGGAGAGAGAGGCAGAGAGGGGGAGAGAAAGGGAGAGAGGGGGAGAGAGAGGGAGAGAGGGGGAGAGAAAGGGAGAGAGGGTGAGGGGGAGAGAGGGGGAGAGAGAAGGAGAGGGAGAGAGAGGGGGAGAGAGGGGAAGGGAGAGAAAGGGAGAGAGAGGATGACAAAGGGAGTGAGAAGGAAAGGGGGGAGAGAGAAAGGGAGAGAGGGGGAGAGAGGGAGAGGGAGGGGGAGAGAGAGAAAGGGAAAGAGAGACAAAGGGAGAGAGGGGGAGAGAGAGAAAGGGAAAGAGAGACAAAGGGAGAGAGGGGGAGAGAGAGAAAGGGAGAGAGAGAGAGAGATAAAAGGAGAGAGAGAGAGAGACAGAGAAGACTTTAGTTTATTGCCACCACCCCTGATGGTCCTCTGCACCACGAATCCACCGCTCCTGGAGGCCATCTTTTCTATTTTGTTGTCCTAGTTATTATTATTGTTATTATTGTCATCGTTGTTGGCTAGGACAGAGAGAAATGGAGAGAGGAGGGGAAGACAGACAGGGGGAGAGAAAGACAGACACCTGCAGACCTGCTTCACCGCCTGGGAAGCGACTCCCCTGCAGGTGGGGAGCCGGGGGCTCGAACCGGGATCCTTATGCTGGTCCTTGCGCTTAGTACTGAGCGTGCTTAACCCGCAGCGCTACAAGCTCGATGTTTTACAAGAGGGGAAACTGAGGCTCCGAAGGTGAGTGTGGCTGATCATGGGTTGCTGACGCCAGAGGCTTGTTGCTCCCACCCACCCTGCGCTGGGTCACGGAGGCTCCAGGGGGCAGACGGACAGAGGTCTTGGGGACGCCCCCCCCACTCACCTGTGTAGAATTTTCTCGGCCTGCTCTTTGGTGATGGAAATGCCCAGAGCCCTGAAGCTCTGCTGAATCTCAGACACATCGATGTGACCTGCGGAGGAGGAGAGGTGGACACCTGGCTGAGCGTACCTGTCACAGTGCACAAGGACCCGGGTTCGAGCCCCCTCCCCACACCTGCAGGGGGAAAGCTTTGTGAGTGGTGAAGCAGGGCTGCAGGCCTGTCTCTCTCCCTCTCTAGCTCCCTCTTCCCTTTCCATTTCTTTCTTTTTTTTTTTCCTTCTTAATATTTTATTTATTTTATTCATGAGAAAGATAGGAGGAGAGAGAGAAAGAGCCTGACATCACTCCGGTCCATGTGCTGCCGGGGATTGAACCCAGGACCTCATGCTTGAAAGCCCAGTGCCTTAACCACTGCGCCACCTCCCAGACCATATATATATTCCATTTTGTTGCCCTTTTTTATTGTTGTAGTTATTATTGTTGTTACTGATGCCGTCGTTATTGGATAGGACAGAGAGAAATGGAGAGAGGAGGGGAAGACAGAGAGGGGGAGAGAAAGACAGACACCTGCAGACCTGCATCACCGCCTGGGAAGCGACCCCCCTGCAGATGGGGAGCCGGGGGCTCAAACCGGGATCCTTACACCGGTCCTTGTGCTTTGTGCCGCTTGAGCTTAACCTGCTGCACTACCGCCTGACTCCCCCCTCTCCATTTCTGACTGTCTCTATCCAATAAATAAATAAAGATAATATTAAAAGAAGAAGGAGGAGGAGGAGGAGGAGGAGGAGGAGGAGGAGGAATCGGGAGGCAGCTTAGCAGGTTAAGTACAGGTGGCGCAAAGCACAAGGACCGGTGTAAGGATCCCGGTTCGAGCCCCGGCTCCCCACCTGCAGGGGAGTCGCTTCCCAGGCGGTGAAGCAGGTCTGCAGGTGTCTGTCTTTCTCTCCCCCTCTCTGTCTTCCCCTCCTGTCTCCATTTCTCTCTGTCCTATCCAACAATGACATCAACAACGACAACAATAAAACAAGGGCAACAAAAGGGAATAAATAAATATTTTTAAAAATACAAAAAAAAAAAAAAAAGAAGACTGGCAGCCCAGTTGGGAGGGTGGTCCTTGCCTCACTGGGACCCAGGGAAACACAGCCATGCAATACAGGGGGGTACGCTCAGTATGGGGGGGCTGGTCCTACAAATCTGGAGGTGATGTTACCAAGGGGGAACCCCAGAAGATGTAATGGAAGGAACATGAATCTGGAAGCATCAGGAGAGAGTCTCTGATGCTTCCATCCACCCCCCACCCCCAAAGAAAAGAAAAGGGGGTCCCACCCCCACAAAGCGAGAAGGAGGCTGGGCCTCGAACCTCAGAGGTGGGGAGGAACTGGCGGATGGGGGGGGGGGGGGTTGAGCAGCGGTGGCTGCAGACAGCTCTGTTCTCCCGAAATAACGTGTGAGTCACCCGTGAGATTCAGGCCCGGCTGCTTCTCTGTGTTTGGGGGTGCAGGGCTGGCTAGGGGGTTGTGTGGAGGGGTGCCCTATCTCCCTATCCCCGGGGGCTTCACTCACCATCCTGATTCCGGTCCAGGCTGTGGAACAGAAGAAGGAGACGCTGTTCCCGTTCCTGCAGGTAGTGGATGAATTCCTCCAGGTCCAGCCCAGCCTCGGAGCCACTGCTTCCCTCTGGGAAGACACCCTGGTGGAGAATGGGGGGGGGGTATTGGGGGCAGGAGTAGGGGAGGGGAGAGCAGGGACGGGGTAAGTCAGGCAGCTCCAGGAGGCTGTTTGATCCCTAAGGCCCCTGTTCCCATCATATTCTTTTCTTTTCTTTTTTTCCAATTGATGAACGTATTCATTATTGGACAGAGACAGAGAAGTTGAGAAAGGAGGGAGAGATATATAGAGAGAGAGACAGAGAGACACCTGCAGCCCTGCATCACCGTTCGTGAAGCTCGCCCCCTGCAGGTGGGGACCAGGGGCTTGAACCTGTGTCCTTGCGCACTGTAATGTGTGCGCTTAGCCAGGGATGCCACTGTCTGGCTATATATATATATATATATATATATATATATATTTTTCTCCCCCACCAATGCCAAGCTCCAGCCTGGTGGTCTTAGACTTTGTGATTGACAAATCAAGGCTGGGTCAAGGTGACCAAGTCACACTGAGTTCTTGAGAGAGAGAGAGAGAGAGAGAGAGAGAGAGGCGCCAGAGTCCTGCTTAGCTCTGGTTGATGGAGGTGCTGGCGATTGAACCCGGGACCTCGGAGCCTCAGGCAGGAGAGTCTTTTTTCTTTGTAATAAGAGAGATAGATAGATAGATAGATAGGAAGGAGAGAGATAGATAGATAGATAGATAGATAGTTCACTATTATACTGTCTCCCGAGCCCAAGTGCTGTCTGTTCTTAAGATTCATGTGTCCTAGGGGCCTGGCTGTGGTGTACCCGGTTGAATACAATGAATGCATGATCTGGGTTCTAGCCCCACCTCCCCATCTGCGGGGGGATGGGGGGAGAAGGTTCATGAGCAGTGGAGCAGGGCTGCAGGCATCTCTCTCTCTCTCTCTCTGTCTCTCCCTCTCTACCTCCCTTCTCCTCTATCAATTCCTCTGTCTGTCCAATAAATCAATCAATAGATTTCTTTTTCTTTTTGTCTCCAGGATTATCACTGGGGCTCAGTGTTGGCACTAGGAATCCACTGCTCCTGGTGGCCATCCCCCCCCATTTTATTGAACAGGACAGAGAGAAATTGAGAGGGGAGGTTCTGCAAAGAGGCTCTCATGCCTGAGGCTCTGAAGTCCCAGGTTCAATCCCCTGCACCACCATCAGCCAAAGCTGAACAGTGCTCTGGGAAAAAAGAAAAAAGAAAAAGAGAAAAAAAAATAAAGAAATTGAGAGAGGAAGGGGAGGTAGAGGGGGAGAGAGAGAAAGATAGATACCTACAGACCTGCTTCACCGCTTGGGAAGCAATCCCCCTGCAGGTGTGGGGCTGGGGGCTTGAACCCGGACCCTTGTATGGGTTCTGGCTCATAGTACTGTGTGCTTAATGAGGTGTGCCACTGCCTGGACCCCCAATTAATAGATACTTTAAAGAGAGGGGCCGAGACGTAGTGCACTGATAACAGAACACACATGTGCAAAGGCCCAGGTTTGAGCCCCTGGTCCCCACCTGCAGGGGGGAAGCTTTACAAGTGGTGAAGCAGGGCTGCAAGTGTCTCTCTGTCTCTCTCTCCCTCTCTATCTCCCCTTTCTCTCTTGAGTTCTCATTCTATCCATTAAGTAAATAAATATTGGGGGAAAAGGGAGGAGGGCTGGTCAGTAGCGCACTGGGTTAAGCACAAGGATCCCGGTTCGAGCCCCCAGCTCTCCACCTGCAGGGTGGACGCTTGACAAGCAGTGAAGCAGGTCTGCAGCTGTCTGTCTTTCTCTCCTTCTCATTCTCCCCTTCCTCTCTCAATTTCTTTTCTTTTTCTTTTTTCCTTTTTTTCCCAGAGCACTGTTCAGCTTTAGCTGATGGTGGTGCAGGGGATTGAACTTGGGACTTCAGAACCTCAGGCAGGAGAGACTTTTGCATGAACCATTATGCTATCTCTGGCTACCCCTCTCTCAATTTCTCTCTGTCCTATCCTATAAAATGGAAAATTTGGCCTCTGGGAGCAGTGGCTTCATAGTGCTGGCACCAAGCCTCAGCAATAACCCTGGAGGCAAAAAAAAAAAGTGGCCCAGGTGGTGGCACAGTAGACGAAACATTGGATGAGGTCCTGAGTTCAATCCCCAGCAGCACATGTACCAGAGTGATGTCTGGTTCTTTCTCTCTCTTTCTTCCTATCTTTCTCATTTAAAAAAAAAGGAGGGGGTACGCTGTGCAGTAAAGTGCAAGGACCGGCATAAGGATCTGAGCCCCCGGTCCCCCACTTGCGGGTATGTGTGTGTGTCACTTCATAAGTGGTGAAGCAGGTCTGCAGGTGTCTGTCTTTCTCTCCCCCTCTCTGTCTTCCCTTCTTCTCTCCATTTCTCTCTGTCCTATCCAACAATAATAAAAACAACGATAAACAAGGGCAACAAAAGAGGGGGGAAAAAAGCCTCCAGGAGCAGCGAATTAGTGCAGGCACTGAGCCCCAGCGATAACCCTGGAGATAAAAAAGACAGACTTGGGAGTCGGGCGGTAGCGCAGCAGCGCAGCATGTTAAGCGCACATGGCGCAAAGCGCAAGGACCGGCTTAAGGATCCTGGTTCGAGCCTCGGCTCCCCACCTGCAGGGGGGTCGCTTCACAGGCGGTGAAGCAGGTCAGCAGGTGTCTGTCTGTCTCTCCCCCTCTCTGTCTTCCCCTCCTCTCTCCATTTCTCTCTGTCCTATCCAACAACGACGACAGCAATAACAACAACAATAATAACTGCAACAATAAAGCAACAAGGGCAACAAAAGGGAATAAATAAATATTTTTTAAAAATTAAAAAAAAAAAAAGAGAGAGACAGACTTGTCCAGCTAGCCACAGCCCCTATAGGGGGAGACCGGGGGGAAGGAGCGGGTACAACTGAGGTGGAAAAAAGGAGGTCTCATCTCATGATAAGGTGACAGCTGTCCGGTGAGAAGGGGGGATAGGAGAGGGTGGTGGTCAGGTCAGGTCAGGCCAGGCCAGGCCAGGCCAGGCCAGAAGGGCTGTGTGCCTTTGGAAGTGAGGGTAGCAGGACATACAGACACAGGTGGACAGAGTTCATGGAGGCTGTGTCCAGTCCAGTGGCCAGAGACGGTAGACTTGACCTGACCTGATTTCCCAGGCTGACCTGTCCCCATAGGAGGGAGTAGAGGCGGTGTGTGTGTGTGTGTGTGTGTGTGTGTGTGTGTGTGTGTGTGTGTGTTGGGGGGACGCCACCCATGGGTGCCCAGGCTGACCCCAGGTCGAGAGTCCAGCTACTGACGGGAGCAGGTCTCATTCAAGGGGATCGGATGACTTGGGGAGGAATAATGATAATAATAATCAAAAGTCGGATGTGAGTGTCTGTCTAGCGGGGGGGGGGGAGGCTGGGGGCTGGGGGGGGTCCTGGGTTACCTGGCGGGCTCCGCGATCCGGGTCCCCGGCGCCCAGTCGGGCCAGCCCCTGGCGCAGCTCCTGGACATCCACACGGCCGTCCTTGTTGCTGTCCAGCTCGTCGAAGAGGCGACCCCAGCGCTGTCGCCGCTCCGCGTCGCCCCCCGGGCCCCCCCGCATGGCGCCCGCCCGCGCTGCTGGGGGAGGGGAGGCCCGGCGGCGGCGGGCTCGGCGGGGGCTCGGCGGCTCCCCCCGGTTCCACCCTCTCCCGGGACCCCGCAGGGTCCCCCCTTTCCCGGGACACGGACACCGCAGCCCTCGGCCACTTGCAGGAGGAGGTGACTGTCGCTGTCGCCGCCCGCGCCGGAGCCCGCGTCTCCTCCCACCCGCCCTCCCCCAGCCCTGCATGGAGGGGGGGGGGTAATGAGACGGGGAAAGGGGGGGCGGGGAGGCATGGCAGGCTGGCAGGGGATGCTTCTCTATTGCACTGTCTAAGGGGTGCACGGTTCCTCCCACCCCCATGCCCGGGAGGAGGATGCCTCCCACCCACCCCCCCAAAAAAAAAATCATCATCTTCCTATGCCTCAGTTTCCCTTCTGCGCACACAGGGAATGAGGGAGATGTCAGCGATCGGATTCGTACACCCCTCTCCCGAAGCCCCTTTTAAAGGACTACAGAACAAAAGTTTCTCGCTTGGTCCAGCTGTCACGCCAGCCCTATATCTGCCCGCCCGCACCGGGCCGGCGCCCACCGCCCCCAGAAACAGAAGATCGAGACCCGGGGCTCGGCCTCCACTAGTCTCCTTTCCGCCCGCCCGCGCGCCTGCTTTTCTCCCTCTTCCTCCCCACCCCCTTCCCATCCCGCTTTCCAGTCGCCAAACTAAAGATCAACGCTTGGCGCAGCGGCGAAGGCGGCTTCTGATTGGTCAGTTCCGCCCGAGAGGCGCCCGCCCGCCCCGCCTCCGCTCGGAGGGGCGGGGCTTCCCCGCGGACCCGGCGTTGCCACTGGCTCCTCCGCGCCCCTTTCCCGGCCCGGAGCCTTAAAGGGGCCGCAGCCGATTGGAGTCTTGGGGGGTTGCCTCTTCTGGCCGGTCTGGGTGGCTGGAGGAGGGAGGGGGTGTCTTAGGGTTGCACGCGGTGGTAGGGATGAGGAACGGGGGTTCAGGAGGCGGGGGTCTCAGGGTGTCACGCGGGTGCACCTGCTCCATGCACCACCCCTCTTCCCATACATTTGGGGCTGCAGTTCCCCCAAGTCGCCGTTAGGGGGAGGACCACCCAGACCACCGACAGCGCGGGGCACTGAGCCTAACTCGCTCGCTTGCCGCCCTGCCCCGCGTGCATGCCAGGCCTTTTACTCACCTCTCTCGTGCCTTCCCCCGTCCCAACCCCTAAGAAGGGTGGCGAGGGGGTAAAAAAAAAAAAAAATGAAAAAAAGGGATGCCGAGATGCTTCTGCCAGTTCGAGATGCCCCAGGAGGTTGGGGAAGGGGGCCAGGGGGACCCCAACCAAGCTGGGGGGGGGTCTCTTTCCCATTGAAGCATGCCCCTTCTCTACTGTCTGTCCTTTCAATCTCTTTTTTTTTAACATTCAAATTTTAAAAAATATTTATTTATTCCCTTTTGTCGCCCTTGTTATTTTTATTGTTGCAGTTATTATTGTTGTTGTTGGATAGGACAGAGAAATGGAGAGAGGAGGGGAAGACAGAGAGGGGGAGAGAAAGACAGACACCTGCAGACCTGCTTCACTGCCTGGGAAGCGACTCCCCTGCAGGTGGGGAGTCAGGGGGCTCCATCCGGGATGCTTGTGCATTTGCACCACCGGCGCTTAACCCGCTGCGCTACCACCCGACTCCCTCAATCTCTCTCTTTCCCCTTTTCCCATTCTGCCAGGCCTCCTGCAGGTGTGTCTTGTGAATTGCCAAGAGTTGGGTCCTTGGTTTTACAGGACCTGTCTGCCCCCCTCTAAATAAAACAGGTGGGTCTAGGGGTGGGGAGATAGCCTCATGGTTCTGCAAAATAATAATAATAATAATAATAATAATAATAATAATAATAAACCTGAGAGATCCAAAAGGCCGAGAAACACATGAAAAAATGCTCCAAGTCTTTGATTGTTAGAGAAATGCAAACAAACACAAAAATGAGACATCACTTCACTCCTGTGAGAATGTCACACATCAGAAAACGTAGTAGCAACAAATGCTGGAGAGGTTGTGGGGACAAAGGAACCCTCCTGCACTACTGGTGGGAATGAAAAAAAATATATATATGTATACCTGAGGCTGTGAGGTCCCAGGTTCAGTCCCCAGCACCACTACATACCGGAGCTGAGAAGGGGTTTGGGTAAAAATAATAATAGTGATAATAATAAAAAATAATAATAATGGGGCTGGGGAGACAGAACAGTGGTTCAGCAAAAGGACTCTCCTGCCGGAGTCTCTGAGGTCCCAGGTTCAATCCCCAGCACCACCATCAGCCAGAGCTGAGCAGAGCTCTGGGTATAACACCAACAACAACAGTAATAATAATAGTCGGGTGGTGGCACGCCTAGCTGAACGCACAGGTTACAATGTGTAAGGACCTGGGTTCAAGCCCTCTGTCCCCACCTGCAGGGAGAAAACTTCATGAGTGGTGAACCAGGGCTGCAGGTGTCTCTTTCTTTCTCTCTCTCTTCCCCTCTCTACCACCCCCGTGCCTCTCTCTCAACTTCTGGCTGTCTCTATCCAATAAATAAATAAAAATAATTTAAAAAATAATGATGGGGAGTCGGGCTGTAGCGGGGTAAGCGCAGGTGGCGCAAAGCACAAAGACCGACATAAGGATCTCGGTTCCTCCTCTCTGTCTTCCCCTCCCTCTCTCCATTTCTCTCTGTCCTATCCAACAATGACAACATCAATAATAACTACAACAATAAAACAACAAGGGCAACAAAAGGGAAAAAAAATAATGATGATGGTCGGAGGGTAGATAACATAATGGTTCTGCAAACAGACTCTCATACCTGAGGCTCCAAAGTCCCAGGTTCAATTTCCCACACCACCATAAGCCAGAGCTGAACAGTGCTCTGGTTAAAAAAATAATAATAATAAAAATAATGATCATGAGGGGGCCTGGGGAAACACAGCAGTTGTGCAGAAAAGACTCTCCTGCCTGAGGCTCTGAGGTCCCAGGTTTAATCCCCAGCACCACTATCAGCCAGAGCTCAGCAGCGCTCTGGTACTCTCTCTTTCTCCCTCCCTGCATCTTTCTTATCAAAATAAATAAAATATTTTTTAAAATTTATTTTTATTTATTTATTTTTATTTTTGCCAGAGCACTGCTCAGCTCTGGCTTCTGGTGGTACAGGGGAGTGAACCTGGAACCAGAGCCTCAGGCAGGAGAGGCTCTTTGCATAACCATTATGCTATCTACCCCGTCCCCGTCCGCCCTAAATAAAATATTTTTAAGTGGGGGCTGGGTGGTGGTGTACCTGGTTGAGCGCACACATTACAATGCGAAAGGACCCGGGTTCAAGCCCTCGGTTCCCCACCTGCAGGGGGAAAGCTTTGCAAGTGGTGAAGCAGGGCTGCAGGTGTCTCTGTGTCTCTCTCTATCTCCCCCATTCCTTCTATCCAAGAAATAAATAAAGATACTTCAGGCAGGTGCTCACTTCCTTCTGAAGGGATGTGGGGAGGACCTCCAGGAGTGGGGAGTTGGGAGGGCACAGGGCGAGCTCTGCACTGCGGGTCCCAGGGCAGGTGGGCGTGGCCTCAGCGAGACTCCGCCCCCAGGTGGAGGGACAGCCCCCCCCCAATTGTGCAGAGGGCGAGTGGTGGGGGGCGGCTGCTCGACAGTGTTCCTGCGGGGAACAGTTGCCTGTCCAGGTGTGACGCCCTGCAGGGTTTTTTTTTTTTTTAAATCCTTTTTCCCAATAATTTTTATTTTCCTCTGAGTTATTTTAGATGATTATTATTGTGATAATTACCAGAGCCCTGCTCAGCTCTGGCTTATGGTGGTGCAGGGCATAGAACCTGGGACCTTGGGAGTCGGGCGGTCGCGCAGTGGGTTAAATTCACGTGACACAAAGCGCAAGGGCCGGCGTAAGGATCCCGGTTCGAGCCCCCGGCTCCCCACCTGCAGGGGAGTCTCTTCCCAGGCGGTGAAGCAGGTCTGCAGGTGTCTGTCTTTCTCCCCCCCCCCCCCCCCGCCGTCTTCCCCTCCTCTCTCCATTTCTCTCTGTCCTATCCAACAACGACGACATCAGTGACAACAAGAATAATAACTACAATAAAACAACAAGGGTGACAAAAGGGAATAAATAAATATTAAAAACAAACAAACAAAAAGAACCTGGGACCTTGGAGCCTCGAGCAGGAGAGTCTCTTTGCAGAACCATGATGCTATTTACCCCCTCCCCCCGCCCAAGATTACGTTTTTATTTTATTTTATTTTATTTTATTTGCCTCCAGGATTATTGCTGGGGCTGGGTGCTCTGCTCCTGGAGGCTAGCTTTTTTTTTTTTTTTCCTTTTGTTGACCTTGTTGTTTTTATCATTGTTGTGGTTATTACTGCTGTTGTTATTGCTGTCATTGTTGTTGGATAGGCCAGAGAGAAGTGGAGAGAGGAGGGGAAGACAGAGAGGGGGAGAGAAAGACAGACACCTGCAGACCTGTTTCACCGCCTGGGAAGCGACTCCCCTGCAGGTGGGGAGCCGGGGGCTCGAACCGGGATCCAGATACCTGTAGCCCTGCTTCACCTCTCGGGAAGCTTTTCTCCTGCAGGTGGTTACCAGGGGCTCGAACCCAGGTCCTTGGGCACCGTAATGTGAGCACTTAACCCGGCGCGCCACCACTTGGCCTCCTCTTTTTCTTTTGTCTCCCTCTTCCTTCCTCCCTTCCTTTCTCTCTTTCTTTCCTTCTGTCTTTTTTCTTTTTCTTTCTTTTTTCCCACAGCTCTGGCTGATGGTGATGCTGGGACTTGAACCCGGCACTCCAGAGCCTCCAGCTCTGAGCCTTTTTGCAGAACGATTATGCTATACACCCTTACCCTAGATGTTGTTTTTAAAAATATGTCTATATACTCTTTTGTTATTAATGGTATGTTGCAAAAAAAAAAAAGATAGTATGTTGCAAGATTGTAAGATTACAATGTATAAGGGGCCAGGCGGTGGTGCACCTGGTTGAGCGCACACATTACACTGTGCAAGGACCTGGGTTCAAGCCCCTGGTCGCCACCTGCAGGGGGAAAGCTTCACGAGTGGTGAGGCAGGGCTGCAGGTGTCTCTCTGTCTCTCTATCTCCCCCCTCGATTTCTCTCTGTCTCTATTCACTACTAAATAAATAAACAATATTAAATAAAAATGATGGGAGCAGGTGGTGGCACACCTGGTTGAGCTCACACATCCCAGTGCACAAGGACCCAGGTTCAAGTCCCTGGTCCCTACCTGCAGGGGGGAGGAAGCTTCCCGAGTGGTGAAGCAGAGCTGCGGATGTCTCTCTGTCTCTTTCTCTCTCTAGCTCTCCTCCCTCTCAGTTTCTCTCTGTCTCTATCTAATAAGTAGATAAATAAATAAATAAATAAAAATAAGTAATAAATAAGATTACGTGATCCGGGAGATGGCGCAGTGGATAAGTCTTTGGACTCTCAACCATGAGGTCCCGAGTTCAATCCCCGGCAGCACATGGGCCAGAGTGATGTCTGGTTCTTTCTCTCTCTCTCTCTCCTATTATTTCTCATGAACAAATAAAGAAAATCTTCCCCCCCAAAAAATAAAAATAAAAAAAAGACAATGTCTAGAGTTCCACATGTCACCCAAGTGGTTTTTGTTTTCCTGTTCCCACGGGGTGGGGGAGGGGAGCACAGGTGGGCGGACCCTTGGGGCGGGGGAGGAGCCAGGGGAGGGGGCGGGGCTCCAGGTACAGGTGCGCCCGGAGCCCCGCCCCCAGGCCCCGGCCCCGCCCCCCGCTCAGGTGCAGGGGCCGGAAGTGCGCTCCCCTCCCCCTCCCCCCCCCCCCCCCGCCTCCCAGGTAAGTGACTAAACTTCCCGGGTCACGTGAACGGGCGGAGCGGCCGGAGTCTGACCTGGGTGGCCGCCGCCACCACCGCCACCGCCACCACCGCCACCGCCACCACCGCCACCGCCACCGCCGCCGCCCCGGGCTTGGAGAGAGCTCTCTCTCTCTCTCTCTCTCTGTCTGTCTGTCTGTCTGTCTCTCTCTCTACCCACCCTGCCACCCTACCACCCCCCACCTTCGCATGACCCCACCCCTCCCGGGCGGACCGGAACTCTGAGCAAAGTCCAAGGCGATCGCAGGCCAGGTAGGGAGCCCGGGGAGCATGGCCCGGGGGGAACCGACCCCCCTCCTCCACCCCCCCACCCCAATGCAGGTTAATCTTCAGCCTGTGACCTCCGGGCAGGGGCGGGATTTGGGGTGCCCAGCCCCCTCCCCCACGCCCCGGCCTCTCCGCCTCCCGCCCCGCAGGTGCCAGGCTCGCGCGCAGGTGGACCCCTCCCCCTCCCTCCCTTCCCCGCAGCCCCCCCCTTAAAAATGCGGTGAGCGCCCCCCACCCCGCCCCGCGCACCCCTGTCCACGCAGTGCCACCAGCACCCCCCCCTTGGCCCCCCGGCCCATGGCGACCCCCGGGCTGGGTCTCCTCGTCGTCCTCCTGCCGGTCAGCTGGGACGGGGTCAGCGGGCAGAGTAAGTACCTACGGGGGGGGGGTGCTTGGGTGCTAGGTGCTGGGTGGGTGCTGGGTGGGGGAGGGGGACGTGGGGTGGGGAAGTCTTTGAGAGTCCACAGACTTCAGATTCCTGAGCGGGGCGGGGTGTCCCCAGCACTTTAGGGTGCTGGCTGGGGTGGGGGCAGGGGTCCCCCATTCTCTTACACCACCGGGTGTCCAGAGGAGGGAGAGGAAAGGGGGGTGGGGGGGGTCTTGCACCCTGGCCTGTCGTCCTGTCCCTGAGGGTGGGGGCTGGGTGGGGGTTGGGTGGGGGGGGTGAGTCAGACTGGCCGGACTGGGAGGGAGGCCCCGCCCCGGTCCCCCCTGCAGGGCCCTGGGGTGGGGGTGGGGGTGGGGGTGGGGGTGGAGCAGGGCAGGGTGGGACTTCCGGTGGCCCAAGTTCAAGCCCCCACCCCAGCTGGAAGCAAGCTGACTTGCTAGGGGCTGATTTGAGCTGGAGAAATATATTTGGGGGCCCCACCCCACCCCACCCCACTCACACACATACCCACCTCTCCTCCCCACCCCTCACCCTGGGCCACTAGAGTTGAAGGTGGGAGAGCAGTTTTCATGAGGGAAACAGTGCAGGGAGAGAGGCCAGGTGGGATGAAAATCTTGGGGTTCGCTGAGCCTCTCCCCCTCGGCCCCCCACCCCAGCACCGGAACCCCACACGCATAACAGCACCACTCCGGCGACCAGCTCCCAGCCCAATGGAGCCTTGGTGAGTTGGGGGGGGGCAGAAAAGGGGAGGCAGCTTCCACTCCCCCAACCCTCTCCCCTTTTTGGGGGCTCAGTCTGGTGAACTGAGAACCCCCAAAATGAGAGAAAGCCAAGACAGCCAAGTTGAGGGGGGGGCGGGCGACCCCCTGCACACCTGCATGCTTTGAGATCGGTGAGTGCTGGGTTCGAGATCCTGGAAAAAATGTCTGAAATTATTTTTATGTATGTATTGGATAGAGACAGCCAGAAATCCAGAGGGGAGAGGGAGAGACAGAGAGACAGAGAGACACCTGCTGCCCTGCTTCACCACTCAGGTGGGGACCAGGGACTCGAACCCGGGTCCTGGCGCACTGTAATATGAGCACCTAACCAGGTGTGCCACTGCCCGGCCCCATGAAATATATATTTTTTTCAATGCAAAAGTGTGTTGTGACTGTCTTGGTAATCCCGTATTTGCTCATGAAGGAGTCGGAGGGAGAGAGAGGTACCCCGGGGGGTGGCGTGTACCTGCTTGAGTGCACATGTTACAATGAGCAAGGACCCGGGTTCGAGGCCCCTTCTCCGGGTCCCCACCTGCAGGGGAAAGCTTCCCGAGTGGTGAAGCAGGGCTGCAGGTGTCTCTCTGTCTCTCTCTCTCTCCTTTTCTGTATCCCCATCCCCTTTCAATTTACACCTGTCTCTAGCCAATAAATACACGACCTATTATTATTAATTTTTTGTCTTTTTCTTTCTTTCTTTTTTTTTTTTTTTTTGCCTCCAGGGTTATCGCTGGGGCTCAGTGCCTGCACTATGAATCCACTGCTCCTGGAGACTTTTTTTTTCCTTTTTGTTGCCCTTGTTGTTTGTCGTTGTTGTTATTACCATTGTTGCTGTTGTTGGATAGGACAGAGAGAAATGGAGAGAGGAGGGGAAGACAGAGGGGGAGAGAAAGACAGACACCTGCAGACCCGCTTCACCGCCTGGGAAGCGACCCCTTTGCAGGTGTGGGGGGGGAACGGGGGCTCGAACTGGGATCCTTACGTGGGTCCTTGCCCTTTGCACCATGCCCGTTTAACCCAGTGCGTTACCGCCTGGCCCCAACATTTTTTTTTTAACAACATTTAAAGAAAGAACCAGAACGGGATCTTGGGGGGCGGGCTGTCATCTCACCCCCATACCCCTCAGGCACATGGAGGAAGGGTACTAGGAGCTTAGCCGTGTCCGTGTTGGGGAGGGGGTTCGGGGACAAGGTATTGGGGGGGTGGGCGGAGCCCCAGATGTGTTGCAGGGAGAGCAGAGGTGCTGGGTGGAGGACAGTGGCTGCTGTGTGTGTGTGTCGGGGGGTGCACGGGGGGCTGGAAGGAGGCTCGGGGGTCCTCCTGGAGACCCTTGGGGCGGGGGTTGTCTGACCGACTCCCCCCCCCCCCGCCCGAGGCTCACATCTGCCCCCCTCCCCGGCCAGTCCCAGGAGGCCATTACTGCTATTATCGTCGTCTTCTCACTCCTGGCCGCCCTACTCCTGGCCGTGGGCCTGGGGCTCCTGGTCCGGAAGCTTCGTGAGAAGAGACAGACAGAAGGCACCTACAGGCCCAGCAGCGAAGAGCAGGTGGGTGCCAGAGCCCCACCGCCCCCCAACCTGAAGCTGCCCCCTGAGGAACGGCTCATCTGAACACCGCCGCCACCAGCCACCAGCCAGCCAGCACCCAGCACCCAGCACCTCGGCCAGCGGGACTCCCAGCTTCTGAGACTCACAGGAACTTGGGGGGTCGGGGGTGGTGGGGGTCGCTGGCTGGGGATTGTGGGGGGGGACTTCAGCACAGCATGTCGCCTCTGCTTGAACCCCGGCTCTCCACTCGCCTGCACTTGCCGCCGGGCCCCCCTCCACCTGCTGCTGTCCCCGGCTTTGACCGCACACTTAGTCTCCCCTCCCTTCCCTTCCCCGACACGGCCCCCCTTTCCTTTCAGTTCTCAAATGCAGCCGAGACCCAGCCTCCCCAGGAACGCAAGGACACCGTACGGGGGTGCCTTCCCATCTAGTCGCTCCCCGCGCCCCAATTCTACTTCCCTCTCCGCCCACCCCGCCTTTATTTCTTTAGTTTTTCCTTTTTCCCCATCTGTCTTCACTGCTGTGTGACCTAGGGGGGACACCAAGCCCTCTCTGGGCCCTAGCCAGTGCTTAACAACAGAAGAAATGCCTGCAGGTTTTACTTCTTGGGGGGTTTGACCATGGGGTATTGCCTATATATATATATTTGGTGGTCAGTTATAATAAACCTCTTTTTTTTTTTTTTTTGGTGGGGGAGGGAGGTCAGATGCAAGTTGCAGGACTCCTGAACTGTTTGGAGGGCTGAGTTAACTCTGAGCTCTCCAGGATCCTTGGGGTGGATCTTGGAGGGCTTCCTGGAGGAGAGGGCCTTTTATTATTATCATCATTATCTTTATTTTTATTGGATAGAGACAGCCAGAAATTGAGAGGCATGGAGAGAGGCACGGAGAGAGGCACCTGCAGTCCTGCTTCACCATTTGTGAAGCTTTTCCCCTGCAGGTGGGGACTGGGGACTGGGGGATGGGGGGGCTCAAACCCGGTTCCTGTAACATGTGGGCTCAACCAGGTGCACGCCCACCCCCCACCCCCCCAAGGAGAGGGCCTTTCAGTGGCACCTGGAAAATTTTGTTGGTAGGGTAGTTGGTTGATTCCACTGAGTTTCTGAGTAGATAGGTTGTCACCGGCTGAACTCACCAGGAAAAAATTTTTTTTTGGGGGGGTCGGTTTTAGCTTTACTGGGGGACTGAGGGGGTGGGGCTGGAGTGGGAGCCTCAGGCTCTCCCTCCCCTCACCGCTACCTCCATCTTTAACCTTCAAAGCACTTTTTAAGCTCGGCCACTCTGGGCTGACTCCTGTCCCGGGACTCCTCCTGCCTGTCATTAAGGGGGACCCTGGGGACTGAATTCCGGGGGTCAGTGTGTTTTTCCAGGAGGGTTCCAGAAGGCAGGACACCGGGGGCCTCTGAGAAAGAGCCAGAGTCAAAAGGCCGGGGGGCTTTGGGGGTATCCAGTTTGGGGTCTGCAGGGCCTGGGGGTGGAGGGCTCTCTGGGTGGGATGGCGAGAGGTCCAGGGTGAAGGCCTGAGGTCCCAAGATCAATGACTCCGGGTCCGCAGATCTTGTAGGAGGCCGGGACGGACCGGCGGGTCCTCGGTCTGCTTCTGGGGGTGACCTGGAAGCGGGGTGCTCCTGGGAGGGTGTGGTTTCGGGGCTGAGGCTGGCCGGCAGGGACTGGGTTCCGGGCGGCTGTTCTTGAGTCCACTGAGGGCTGCTTGGAACGTCAGCCTAATTGGGGTGGAGGGGAAGGGCGTGTGTCTCACATGAGGGTCTGGCTGGTTTTGGGGGGCTGGGCTGGGGTGCTGGTGGTGTGGGGGGGTCGATTCTCACCAGGCTGGAGCAATACTCCAGCCCCTCTTGGTGGCAGCAGTCCAAGCTCTGGCTGGGCCGCAGGGTCCCCTTTCCTGTCCCCGTGTTCAGACAGTCCAGGACCTCACTCAGCAAATCCAGTTCCATGAAGCCTAAAAAGCTTCCATCCAGCGGTTCCTCTGCCCACGGGTCGAGGGCACCCTCAGGGCCCACGGGAGGGGCTGTCCTGGGGGGTGCAGGGGAGAGATGATGGGGTGACCTCAGCCGAGTCACCCCCCACCACCACCACTTCCCCTCCAGCAGCTTCAGTAATTCATTTTTCGCCCCCTCCCCTCCAATCTGTTTGACTGGAATTAGCCTTACCCCTGCCTGGGGGCCTCAGGAAATCCCTCATCCAGCCCAAATCTCCTGCTTGGACGAAGAGGCCGGTTCTACAAAGAGATTGGGGGGCTGGGGGTGTTTCTCAAAAGCTTGGGTGGGGAGGGGTGCCTCGAATTCTGGGGTGACTGAAGGCTGACCTGCCCGAAATGCTGAGACACAGGAAGTCTTTGCTGCAGGCGTTCCGAGCGACTGGTGGGGCTGGCGACCCTCAGGGAACCCCCTCTTTGCATGCAGGACCCCATATCCTAGGAAGAGGGAGGGCAAGCCAGGTGCTCCTCCTTATTCTCCTTCCCTGCGCAGCCCCCATACCCTCTCCCCTCCCCCCAAGTCCTCCTCCACGCTGCCCTCCAGACTTGCCTTGTACAGCAGAAGGCTTTGCACGCCTTTCAGCCCACTCTTGGCCTAAGGAAAGAGAAGCCGGCAAGAATGCATCTCGATCAACCCGACACAGAGCACGTGTGGACGTGGGGGGAGTTTTCTGATTCCCCCCCCCCCAAAAAAAAAGCCAAGATCTCTGCCCTCCCCCAAGGAACTTGACAGACATGACAAGGGGAGCACAAAGGGGCAGGCGTGCAAATTGTCACATGGAAGCAGGACTCTTGGTTTATTCTGCGGTGTTAATTTCTTCACGGCAAAGAAATTGTTTGGACCAGAAAAGAGTGTGATGTTAAGAAGAAGAAATAAAAAGTGAACTGTGAGTGATTGCCCTGCTGACTCTGGCAAAAGACTTTGCATTATTATTATTATTATTTTTATCTGCCTTTTTCTTGTTGATTTGTAAACACTCTTTACATATGGAATATGTATATATTTGAAACCAGAGGCCTGCTCAGCTCTGGCTGATGGTGGTGCTGGGGATGGAAACTGGGATCTGAGCCTCTAGCAGGAGAGTCCATTTGTAGAACCACTGTGCTGTCTCCTGAAATCCCCCCCCCCCCAACAAATTCCCTTCAGATACTGGGGTTGAAATGGCTCACCGTTCGGTACATGTTCTTCACGGCTGGTTGGGTCTTGGCCTTGACCGAATGTAGGAGAGCTCCCCCTCCTTTCTGGGAGAGAGGAAATGTCCAGGGGTGGGGTGCAGGGAAGACAGGGGATCTTGGGGTTACTGTGTAACACGTCTTTTATTATTGGATGTAAATATATGTGTGTATATATATATATATATATAGAGAGAGAGACATTGAGAGGGGAGGAGGTGATGGAGGAGAGAGACAGAGGCTGCGGTGATACACATTACAATGTGCAAGGACCTGGGTTCGAGCCCCTGGTCTCCACCTGCAGGGGGAAAGCTTCACAAGTGGTGAAGCAGGGCTGCAGGTATCTTTTCCATCTCTCCCCCTTTCTCCCTCCCCCTTCTTGATTTCTGGCTGTCTCTATCCAATAAATAAAAATAATTAAAATAAATAATGAATAAAAAGAGACAGAGAGACACCTGCAGCCCTGCTTCACCGCTTGTGAAGCTTCCTCCATGCAAGTGGGGGCCAGGGGTTGAACCTGGGTCCTTGTGCATATATATTTATATTTAAATATTTATTTCTTTTTGTTGCCCTTGTTATATTGTTGTTGTTGGATAGGACAGAGAAATGGAGAGAGGAGGGGAAGACAGAGAGGGGGAGAGAAAGACAGACACCTGCAGACCTGCTTCACCGCCTGGGAAGCGACTCCCCTGCAGGTGGGGAGCCGGGGGCTCGAACCGGGATCCTTATGCCGGTCCTTGCGCTTTGTGCCACCTGCGCTTAACCTGCTGCGCTACTGTCCAACTCCCAAAATTGTCTTTAATTTTGTGAAGTGATTTCTTTATTTTCTGTTTTATTATTTTTCATTGTTGTTGCAGTTACTGTTATTGATGTCATCGTTGTTAGATAAGACAGAGAGAAATGGAGAGAGGAGAGGAAGACAGAGAGGGGGAGAGAAAGACAGACACCTGCAGACCTGCTTCACCGCCTGGGAAGCGACTCCCCTGCAGGTGGGGAGCCGGGGGCTCGAACCGGGATCCTGACACCGGTCCTTGCGCTTTGCACCACCTGCTCTTAACCTGTTGCGCTACCGCCTGACTCTTTTTTTTTTTCTTTTAATGAGAAAGATAGAGCCTTGTCTTATGGTGGTGCTGGGGATTGAACCTGGGATCTTTGGTGCCCCAGGCAGGAAAATTGTTTTTATAAAACCACTATGCTTTCTGCCCTGCCCCCTAGAAAGGCTTTTTTTTTTTTTTTTTTTTTTGCATAGCCATTAAGCTAAAGATTTCTTTCTATCTCTGCACCTGCCCCCGGGGGGCCTGGGGTGGGTGGGTTTGAGAGTCCAGGAGTAAACAGATCCACAGTGATTACCTTGAGGCTGTCTGCCCAGAGCTGATAAGACCGCATGGTTCCTGAGGGCAGGAGAGAGAGGGAGAGAGAGGTCAGGGAGGAATGTCAGCTCTTGGCTGGGGGAGCCGTGGGTGGAGCAGGGTGTGTGTGTGGGGGGCTCACCTGTGGAAGCCCCACTGCAGGTAATCTCTTGTTCGAAGAGATCTGAGAAGCCCTCCCCGGAGTTCAGTCTCTCCAGCCGGCCTTCAATAAACTGGGCGTGGGGAGAAGGATCCCAGAGAGTCAGACTCACAGGTGTCTGCTGACGGCATTTATTATTATTATTTTTTAATTTTTAAAATTTTCCCTTTTGTTGTTTGCCCTTGTTGTTTAACATTGCTTAGTTATTATTGTTGTTGATGTCGTCGTTGTTGGATAGGACAGAGACATGGAGAGAGGAGGGGAAGACGGGGGGGGGGGGGGGGGGAGAAAGACAGACACCTGCAGACCTGCTTCACCGCCTGTGAAGCGACTCCCCTGCAGGTGGGGAGCCGGGGGCTTGAACCGGGATCCTTACGCTGGTCCTTGTGCTTTGCGCCACCTGCGCTTAACCCGCTGCACTACCGCCGGCTCCCTATTATTCTTTTTCTTTCTCTCTGCACTAAGGATGGAGCTGGGAAGACTCATGTCAGTGAACAAAGCCAGAAGGCTCCACTTGGAAGATGACACAATAAATAGATAAAGCACGGAACTCTCTAATCAAGACATCTTGGGCTGGGGAGGGATCACAGTGGTTCTGTAAAGAGACTCTCCTGGCCTGATGCTCAAAGTCCCAGGTTCCACCATCAAAATCCCCTGCACCACCATCAGCAAGGCTCTGGTGTCTTAAAATACATACATATATATATACATACATATATATATATATGAAAAAATAAAGGTTAAGGGGAAGGGTTGTTAATCTAATGGTTCTCTCCTGGTGCCTGAGGCTCCGAAGTCCCAGGTTCAAGAAATAAAGGTTAAGATTTATTTTCTTTGGGCTGGGAAAAATAGCAGGGTGGTTCAGCAAAGAGACTCTCCTGCCTGAGGCTCTGAGGCTGCAGGTTCAATAAAAACAAACAAACAAATAAATATTAAGATTTACTTTCTTTGGGTTGGGAAAACAGCAGGATAGTTCTGCTGCAAAGACACTGTCCTGCTCCCCTCTGGCTGATGGTGGTGCTGGGGATTGAACCTGGAACCTCAGAGCCTCAGGCAAGGACCCAGGTTCAAGCCCCTGGCCCCCACCTGCAGGGGGAAAGCTTCACAAGTGGTGAAGCTGGGCTGCAGGGGTCTCTCTCTCCCTCTTAATGTCTGACTGTCTCTATCCAGCAAATCAAGATAAAAACAATTTTTTTTAAAGTGACTTTTGCTAGTGTTACTAGTTACTCAAAAGCTTTCATTGCCGGAGGCTCTGACATCTCGGGTTCAATTCCCTGCACTGTTGTAAACCAGAGCTGAACTGTGCTGGTAAACTAATTAAATTAATTGATTTATTAAAGAGAACCAGAGCCCTCAACCTTGCCCCGCCCACAGGGGGCGTGACAGCACCGTTTAGCCCCGCCCCCTCTAGCAGACTCCCAAAGGACCCCAGTTCCCGCCTCTGGCCACGCCCACCTGGCTCCTGCCCCTCCCACAGGCATCCCACACGGAGGTCTGACCACGCCCCTCCAGTCCTAGCCACGCCCCCTGAGGCTCTAGGCCCGCCCAAGAGACCTAAGCATCCTGGTGTGGCCCCGCCCCGATCACTCTAGCCACGCCCACCACGTAAACCACGCCCCTCTCGCCATAGCTCCGCCCCCCGGCCCACCTGCTTGAATAGCTGTAGGTGTACGGCGCGCTGGTGGAAGGCCTGAAGGGGCGTCCCGGGCTTCTGGGCCAGGAAGGCTTCTTCGCTGAAGATCACAGGCTGGCCCTGCAAGAGGGACCCACGTCCTGAGCCTCTCCTGGGCTGTCCCTCTCTTTTCCCCCACAGAACGAGCTCAGGACTCTCTCTTCCCCACCCTTCAAAATGTGCTTGTGTAATATTTACTCGGGGCTTCATGCTTGCAAATGTCACTATGCTACCTGCCGGGCCACAATAAATACATTAACAACAACAACAACAAAATCAAAAACCAGAATCCTGCTCAGCTCTGACTTACGGTGGTGTGGGAGAATTGAACCTGGGACTTTGGAGCCCCAGGCAGGAGATCTCTTTGCATTAACCATTATGCTATCTACCCCCACACACCCAATATAACTATTTGAATGTTTCTCTTGGGGAAGGTGGGGAGATAGCACGGTGGTTATGCAAAAAAGAGTTTCCTGTTGACACTCTGAAGTCCCAGGTTCAATTCCCAGCACCATCATCAGCTAGAGCTGAGCAGGGCTCTGGTTAATAATAATAATAATAATAATAATAATAATAATGCAGCATCATAGTTCTGTAAACAACTCTCCTGACTGAGGCTGAGGTCCCAGGTTCCATCCCCAGCACCACCATCAATCAATCAATCAATGAATCAATCTATCATCTACCTACCTACCTATGTATCTATCTTTTAAAATAATGTATTATTTTTTTCATAGTTTCTTTTAAAGTCATTATTTATTTATTGGATAAAGTCAACCAGAATCGAGAGGGGAGAGGGAGATAGAGGTGGAAAGGGGGCCGGGCGGTGGCGCAGCGGGTTAAGCGCACCTGGCGCAAAGCACAAGGACCATCACAAAGATCCCAGTTCGAGCCCCCGCTCCCTACCTGCAGGGGAGTCGCTTCCCAGGCGGTGAAGCAGGTCTGCAGGTGTCTTTCTCTCCCCCTCTCTGTCTTCCCCTCCTCTCTCCATTTCTCTCTGTCCTATCCAACAACAATGTCTATCATCTATCTATAAATCTTTTTTATCTATAAATCTATCCAACATCTGTCTATCACTTTATCATATATGTCTCTATCACTATCTACGTATCTGTTCATCTATTTATCTATCATCTGTCTATCATCTTTCTATAAATCTATCCAATATCTATCTATCACTATATCATTTATGTTTCTATTTATCCACGTCTATCTATCTATCTATCTATCTATCCATCGCCTACCTACTTACCTAATCATTCTCTCTGTATATTTTTCTCGTTAAATAAAAAAACAAAACCAGGTGAGTCGGGCGGTAGCGCCGCGGGTTAAGCGCAGGTGGCGCAAAGCACAAGGACCGGCATAAGGATCCCGGTTCGAGCCCCCGGCTCCCCACCTGCAGGGGAGTCGCTTCCCAGGCGGTGAAGCAGGTCTGCAGGTGTCTGTATTTCTCTCCCCTCTCTGTCTTTCCCTCCTCTCTCCATTTCTCTCTGTCCTAGCCAACAACAACGACATCAGTAACAACAACAATAACTACAACAATAAAACAACAAGGGTAAGAAAAGGGGATAAATAAATAAATATTAAAACAAAGCAAGCAAACAAAACCTCTCAGGCCCTGGGTTCCCCAAAGGTCTCCTCCCATCTCCAGAGCGAGGCAACAGGGACAGCGCGCATTCCCCGCCGTGGCCGCCAGGTGTCGCCGTCCCCCGACCCGCCCGGGGCTCACCGGGCTGCAGACCAGGGCTTCGCGGTAGCCCCCGAACAGCAGGGCCTGGGCCTTGAGGAACAGCCGGGACACCCCTTCCCCGGGGGCCAGGGCCGCCTTCCTGAGCCGCAGCCTCAGCAGGGACACCTAGGAGGGGGGACAAGGGTGTGTGTGTGCCTCGGGCGGTAGCGCAGCGCCACGCCAAGCACAAGGACCGGCCTAAGGATCCCGGTTCGAGCCCCCGGCTCCCCACCTGCAGGGGAGTCGCTTCCCAGGCGGTGAAGCAGGTCTGCAGGTGTCTGTCTTTCTCTCCCCCTCTCTGTCTTCCCCTCCTCTCTCCATTTCTCTCTGTCCTAGCCAACAACAACGACAATAACTACAAGAATAAAACAACAAGGGCAACAAAAGAGAATAAATATATCTTTAAAAAAAAGTTTTTTTTTGTGTGTGTGTGTGTATATGAGTCGGGGGGGGGGGACCACTGACCACTTCAGGGGGCAGAGCCTGCACGTCGTCGAAGGGGGTCTCCAGGGTATTGGAGTCCACATTCAGCACCACCACGTCCTCCAGGGCTTTCTCGCGCACTCTCTGTGTTGGGGAGGCCGCTCAGAGCCTGGACGTGGGGGGACATCTGGGGGGTGCAGAGGGAGGGAGGGAGAGGGGACCCTCCTGCCCATGTCCCCCACCACTCACCTCGGCCAGGCTGGCGTGCACTCCGATGAGGTAGGGCATGGGTGCGCTGTCCAGGGTGCACAGAAAGAGGGGGTGGGTGGCTCAGCCTGGCGGTGTTGGGGTGGGTGGGGCGCCCCCCAAGCCCGGCCCTCGTCCCCTGCCTCCAGCCTCCTTTCTCACCAGCAGTAATCCAGCAGGTGGGGCGGTAAGGTAGGGATTAGCACGTGCTCCCAGCACATGGGGTGCAAGAGGGCGCAGGAGGCGTGGACGCAGGAGGTCAGCTGGGGCATCAGTGGGGAGGGGTATGTGTGTGGGGGGTGGGCCCTCCATGTCCCATGACCCCAGCCTTCTGTCCTGCTCACCCTCCCCGCGCCCAAGCAATCTGGCCAACGTCAGCTCCAGCTTTGGTGTGTTCCAGTTCCTGCCTCCAGGGGGCGCAATGAATATCTAACCCTCTACATAGATTCAAAATACTGGCCCCACCCAAAGGGGGGAGGAGAAATCACGGTCAAGCCCCGCCCACTCAGCGGGATGGACCAATAATTAACACAGTCCACTGGTCCCACCTCCAAAGGGGAGGAGTCAGCATCAAGCTCCACCTCCACATCATGACCGACCAATGTCACACAGTCCACTGCCCCCCCACTCAAAGGGGAGGGGTCATGATAAAGCCCCGCCCCCACTTCATGATGGACCAATAATTAATACAGCCCGCTGGCCCCACCCCTAAAGGAGGAGGGGAGGGGTCATGATCAAGCCCCGCCCCATTTCAAAGTGGGCCAGTAGTTAACTCAGCCCTCTGGTCCCACCTCTAAAGGGAGAGTCAGGATCAAGCCCCGCCCGGGGATCCATGATTGGCCAATGAACTGCCTCCGCCCGCTGACTCCACCCTCAAAGAGGCGGGTCCAGCCCACAGTGGGCGGCGCCTGGCGCTCCCGCTTTTCCCAGGAGCACAGCCCTGCCCTTCCAGATGGGAGAAGCCACCTGGTGTGTTGGGGGGTCAGAGCTAGGGATTTCCACCGCCTCCCACCCCAGGTTGCCGCCCCTCACCCCCTGGCCCCGGGGTCCTCTCTGGGCGAGCCTCACCGTGCTCAGCTTGCTGGCTGTCAACAGGACTCTCCGCTCGGCCAGGAGTGCGGCAAATAGTCCCAGGATGTTGTCACCTGTCACTGCCACCACCAGCTCCGTGAGGTTCCTCTGAGCAGCAGAGAACCATGCTAGTCTGGGGACGCCCCCAAACCCACCCCAGATTGGGGGGGGGCTTCTTCCTGCTCCTCCAGATCATATATATTCTACCTCCAGGCAGGTTATTTTATTTTATGTATTTTATCTTATTATTGGATAGAGACAGAGAAATCAAGAAGGGGAGGAGTCATGATCAAGTCTCACCCCATTCCATGATGGACCGATAGTTAACTCAGCCCACTGGCCACACCCCTAAATGGGAGGGGGGGTCACAATCAAGCCCCGTCCAACTCCATGATGGACCAATAGTTAACGCAGCCCACTGGCTTCACCCTTAAAGGGGGCGGGGTTACAATTAAGATCCCCCCCCTACTCCATAATGGACCAATAATTTCCCTCTGCAGTTGGGGACCAGGGGTTTGAACCCGGGTCCTTATGCACTGCAACATGTGCACTCAACCAGGTGCACCACCACCCGCCTGCCCCCCTCCCCCCCCCGGCAGGTTCTACTCACATTCTCAGGAATAGAGGGGAGACGGCTGGAATCCGGAGCCACGAAGCAGGAAAGCTGAGGGAGTGGGGTGGGGGGGGACAGTCATTCAGGGGGTGCCCTCCCCTGGGCTCCCTCCCTCCCATAGTCCTCAAGCCCTTCTCACCGTATTGCTGTTCCCAGGGGAAGGTGGGGGGATGCCTTGCACGCCGGAAATAGTGACAGCAGCGCCCTGTGTGTGTAGTAGGGGGGGAGTGGCTCAGAATTGGGGTGCTGTCTCCCCCATTGTCCAGGGCTTGGAAGGGGGGGGAGATGTTGAACTCACCAGCTCCAGCCCCACTGAGACCTGGGGGTCAGGGCAAGGCTGTTGCAACAACTTTAGAAGAAGTTCTTCCACCTCGGGGACCTGGGTGGGAGTTGGGGGGAGCCCTCTGAACCCCAACATGAGCTGGGGGGGTCTCGGGACCTCGGCTCAGCTTGGTTGGTCTGGGAGGAGCTGAGGGGGTTCGGTGCAGGAGAGTTCTGCATGGGGCTGGTACTGAGGGTGGGGGTGGGGTGTGGGGGCTTCCCAGGAATGAAAAAAGGGGGTGGCTGGTCTCACTTGCTCCTGGGCCAGGAGGTCCCCCACTGTGTTCAGCAGCTTGTAGAAGACCTCAAACCAAGGCAGGTGGCTGTGGAGGGAGAAGGGGACAGTCCTCTGGAACATCCCCCCCCCCCACACGCCCCCAGGTGGGTGGTGGGAGCTGGGGCGGGGCTTGCTCGTGACTCCTCCCCTTTGGGTGAGGCCAGCGGGTTGAGTGAATCATCTGCCATCAGATGTTGTGGGCGGGGCTTAATCGTTGACCCTTCCCCATTAGGGGTGGAGCCAATGTGCTGAGTTAATGGTCCATGGTGGAGGTGGGCGGGACTTGATCGTGACTCCTCCCCTTTGGGTGGGGCCAGTCATTTCTGCCACGTGACCCCCCCCCAATTCCAGACCTGAGGATGCAGAGACAGCTCTGGGCCCCCGCCTTCAGGCGGCAGAAGCCGAATCTCCGGGTACCCATCAGGTCCGTGAGGGCAAAGGTGAAATGCTGAACGGCAGGACTGGGGGGCTCCCTGGAGGAGGTGGAAAATCTTAGAGGGACCTGAGGGCGGCAGATTCCTTGGGTTCTTCACCATGCTCCCTCTGCAGAGCTGCCCCGCCCCCAGGCTGGACACCCGGATTTCAGGGCCCCTGTGGCCTTGGGAGTCTGATTCTTTTTAGGACCAAAACCTCTTCCTCCCCATCCTCCTCTTTCCCCTCCACTTTCTCCTCCTTTTCCTCCTCCTTGTTCTTTATCTTTTCCTCATTCGCATTCTCTCCTTCCTCTCCCTCCTAATCTTTCTTTTAATTTTTTTTTAAAAAATTATTTATTATTGGATAGAAACAGAGAGAGATTAGGGGGAGGAGGAGATAGGGAGAGAGACAGAGAGACACCTGCAGCTTGACTTCACCACTTGTGAAGCTTTTCCCCTGCAGGGAGGGGACCAGGGGCTCGAACCCGGGTCCTTGTGCCCTGTATTGTGTGCGCTTAACCAGGTGCACCACCACCTGGCCCCCTTCTTCTTCCTATTGTTTTTTAAGATTTTATTTATTTATTAATGAGAAAGATAGGAGGAGAGAGAGAGAAAGAACCAGACATCACTCTGGTACACGTGCTGCCGGGGATTGAACTCAGGACCTCATGCCTGAGAGTCCAATGCTTTATCCACTGCGCCGCCTCCTGGACCACCCCCTTCTTCTATTTAAAAATTCTGTTTATTTATTTGGTAGAGACAGAGAGAAGTAGATAGGAGAGAGGGAGAGAGACAGAGAGACACCTGCAGCCCTGCTTCACCACTTGTGAAGCTTCCCCCCCTCCCTGCAGGTGGGGACTGGGTGCTTGAACCCGGGTCCTTGCACACTGTATGTCAGGTGAGCACTTAACCGGGAGCGCCACCGTCTGGCCCCTGATTATGTATTTTTAATTCTTGATAGGACAGGGTGAAATTGAGAGAGGAGGGGAGGACAGAGAGGGAGACAGACAGAGAGACATCTGCAGCCCTGCTCCGCCACTCGCTTTCCCCTGCAGGTGGGGACTGGGGGCTCGAACCTGGGTCCTTGCCCTTGGTAATGTGTGCGCTCAACTAGGGTGCATCACCCTCGCCCCCATGCCACCCAGCCCCCCCTTCTAGAACCTTCTATACCTTTCCATGTCAAAGGGGAAGCAGAATTTTGGAACCATCTTCAGAGCGTCCTGAGACAGGGAGAAGAGGGAAGGACACTGGGGGGGGGCGCCCTCCTCCCTCACGGGGCACCCCAGTTCTAGGTCCACAGCATGGCATCTCCTCCCTCACTGGGGCAGGTCTTAGTCCCTGGGGTTGGGGTCAAGGGAGGAGCCATCTGCATACCTGGTCCCTGAAGTCCGGGGGGAACTGTCGCAGGATGGGGGGGTCTGCGGGGAGGGCAGATCTCTTCGTTTTCCAGCCCTAGGCCGCCCCTCCTCAGTTGCCCCCCTCCCCAGCACCCCCCAACTCACCCTCCTGCAGGGAGCTGGGGCAGGCTGCTTCAAAGAACCAGTCAAACATGGCTGGGGGGTCCCCTCTGTGGGATGGGAGAATATGGGGGGTGCAGGAGTTTGCTGCTGGGGGTGCAGGTGTGTGTGTGCAAGGCTGTGTGATACACAGGTGTGTGTGTGTGTGTGTGTGTGCATGACTGTGTGATACACAGGTGTGTATGTGCATGACTGTATGATACACAGGTTTGTGTGTGTGCATGACTGTGTGATACACAGGTTTGTGTGTGTGCATGACTGTGTGATACACAGGTGTGTGTGTGCATGACTGTGATACACAGATGTGTGTGTGCAGGACAGTGTGATACACAGGTGTGTGTGCATGACTGTGTGATACACAGATGTGTGTGTGCATGACTGTGTGATACACAGGTGTGTGTGTGCATGACTGTGTGATACACAGGTGTGTGTGTGCAGGACAGTGTGATACACAGGTGTGTGTGTGCATGACTGTGTGACACACAGGATTTTTGTGTGTGCATGACTGTGTGATACACAGGTTTGTGTCTGTGCATGACTGTGTGATACACAGGTGTGTGTGTGCATGACTGTGTGATACACAGGTTTGTGTGTGTGCATGACTGTGTGATACACAGGTTTGTGTGTGTGCATGACTGTGTGATACACAGGTTTGTGTGTGTGCATGACTGTGTGATACACAGATGTGTGTGTGCAGGACAGTGTGATACACAGGTGTGTGTGCATGACAGTGTGATACACAGGTGTGTGTGTGCATGACTGTGTGACACACAGGTGTGTGTGTGTGCATGACTGTGTGACACACAGATGTGTGTGTGCAGGACAGTGTGATACACAGGTGTGTGTGCATGACTGTGTGATACACAGGTGTGTGTGCATGACTGTGTGATACACAGGTGTGTGTGTGCAGGACAGTGTGATACACAGGTGTGTGTGTGCATGACTGTGTGATACACAGGTGTGTGTGTGTGCATGACTGAGTGATACACAGGTGTGTGTGCATGACTGTGTGATACACAGGTGTGTGTGTGTGCGCATGAATGTGTGATACACAGGTGTGTCTGTGTGCATGACTGTGTGATACACAGGTGTGTGTGTGCAGGACAGTGTGATACACAGGTGTGTGTGCATGACTGTGTGATACACAGGTTTTTGTGTGTGCATGACTGTGTGATACACAGGTGTGTGTGTGCAGGACAGTGTGATACACAGGTGTGTGTGCATGACTATGTGATACACAGGTTTTTGTGTGTGCGTGACTGTGTGATACACAGGTGTGTGTGTGCATGACTGTGTGATACACAGGTTTTTTTGTGTGTGTGACTGTGTGATACACAGGTGTGTGTGTGTGTGTGCATGACTGTGTGATACATAGGTGTGTATGTTTGTGGCTGTGTGATACACAGGTGTGTATGCATGACTGTGTGATACACAGGTGTGTGTGTGCATGACTGTGTGATACACAGATGTGTGTGTGTGTATGACTGCGTGAATACACAGGTGTGTGTGTGTGTGTGTGCATGACTGTGTGATGCACAGGTGTGTGTGTGTGTGTGTGTGTGTGTGTGTGTGAGATTCAGCCATGTGTGTGAGACTGAACCTTGGACTAGACAGCATCCACCCTTATTCTCATGTGACCAGACAAACCCTCCGGTGTTCCCTCTGTCTGTGACACTTCCCAGGACCCTGTGTCACCCTCAGACCAAACTTCAACCCCCAAATTCCTAGGCCCCACAATCTCAGCCACCTTCCCCATCCTTGCTCTGCCCCCCCCCCACACCGGATGCCAGGACTAAGGTTCAGAGACCGACCACAAGGAAGGGGAGGGGGTGCTGAGGAAGGGGTGGATCGCAGACACGGTGACTCGGCAAACATCAGCACCGTTCCCAATAATGGGGAAAGAATGGGGGGCAGTCGGGACCCTCCCTCTCAGGCAGACACCCCACACATACAATCATAAATGGGTTCCCCCCCTTTTCATCACTGAGCTCTACTGCCTCCCAGAAGCCATGCACACCTAGCCTTCAGACACACCAAATGTCACACACAGCAAACAGAGAGAGAGAGAGAGAGAGAGAGGAGAGAGGTCCGGTGGTAGTGGTGCACCTGGTTGAGTGCACATGTTACAGTGTGCAAGAACCCAGGTTTGAGTCCCTGGTCCCCACCTGCAGGGGAAAAGCTTCCCGAGTGGTGAAGCAGGGCTGTGGGTCTCTCTCTCTCTCTCTCTCTCTCCCTATCTTTCTCCCTCTTCCCTCTCAATTTCTAGCAGTCTCTATGGAATAAATAAGTAAATAAAGATAATACAAAGAAAATTAGAAAGAGAGAGAGGGAGAAGAGAGAAAGAGAAAGGGACACACACACACACACACACACACAAACACACTCGGGGCCTAGTGGCCATCTGGAGTTCCTGCCACCTGCCACAGTGATTTTCATTCTTTTTGCATCCTTAGCTCAGGCCCGATCTGGGGGGTCTCTGTCCAGAGGGTGTGTGTGTGTGTGTGTGTGTGTGTGTGTGTGTGTGTGTGTTGGGGGATGGGGAAGGGTGGCTCTTACTCAGCTCTGGATTCCATGGTCCCTGGCAGGCCTGGCCAGCTGGAGCCCTCTTCCCCGGGGGTCCCAGGGGCCCTTGCTCAGCTGGGGCTGGGCCCCTAGAAGGCTGCACTTCCTGTGTGGCTAAGAGAGGAAGTTAAGGCGGCTGACGTCCCCGGACGCAAGCCTCTGCCTCCACCCACACAGAGGGACCCAGGCATCCTGTCCCCCAGCCTGGTTCTGACTGGGAGTGACTCATGGTGGAGGCTCAGAGACCAGCTCCTTGTCAGCAGCCCCCATGCAAGCTGTGGGGTCTCTCCTCTCTCAGCACCATGGACAGCACCCAGGGAGCCCATGGAGGGTGGGCAGGGCTGTGGGGTCTCTCCTCTCTCAGCTCCAGGCACAGCACCCAGGGAGCCCATGGAGGGTGGGCAGGGCTGTGGGGTGTCTCCTCTCTCAGCACCCTGCACAGCACCCAGGGAGCCCATGGAGGGTGGGCAGGGCTGTGGGGTGTCTCCTCTCTCAGCACCAGGCACAGCACCCAGGGAGCCCCATGGAGGGTGGGCAGGGCTGTGGGGTCTCTCCTCTCTCAGCACCAGGCACAGCACCCAGGGAGCCCATGGAGGGTGGGCAGGGCTGTGGGGTGTCTCCTCTCTCAGCACCCTGCACAGCACTGCAGGGCTGCAGGTGTCTCTCTTTTTTCTCTCTTTCCTTCCTTCCTTCCTTCCTCTCTCTCTTTTTCCCTCCCTCCCTTCCTTCTTTCCTTCAAGCCCTGCTCAGCTCTGGCTGATGGTGGTGCTGATGACTGGCTGATGAACCTGGGACTTTGGAGCCTCAGGCATGAGAGTCTTTTTGCAAAACCATGATGCTGTTTCCCCCTTGTCCTGTCTTTATTATTATTTTTTTTTATATGTATTTATTTTCTCTTTTGTTGCCCTTGTTGTAGTTATTATTGTTGTTGTTATTGATGTCGTCATTGTTGAACAGGACAGAAAGAATGAGAGAGAGGAGGGGAAGACAGAGGGGGAGAGAAAGACAGACACCTGCAGACCTGCTTCCCGGCCTGTGAAGCGACTCCCCTGCAGGTGGGGAGCCGGGGGCTCGAACTGGGATCTATAAGCCAGTCCTTGCGCTTTGCGCCACATGTGCTTAACCCGCTGCGCTACCGCCCGACTCCCTCCTTGCCCTGTCTTTTTCCCCCTCTTTCTCTCCCTTCTCAATCTCTCTCTGTCTTTATCCAATAAATAAAAATTTAAAAAAAAGATAAAAATGTCACATGGAGCTATTGAAATAAATTTAACTGCTGGTGAAAAAAAAATTAAAAGGAAAGGCCACAGTAGGAAGTGATCTTGGGAGTCGGGCTGTAGCGCAGCGGGTTAAGCACACGTGGCACAAAGCACAAGGAGCGGCGTGAGGATCCCGGTTCGAGCCCCCGGCTCCCCACCTGCAGGGGAGTCGCTTCCCAGGCGGTGAAGCAGGTCTGCAGGTGTCTGTCTTTCTCTCCCCCTCTCTGTCTTCCCCTCCTCTCTCCATTTCTCTCTGTCTTATCCAACAACAATGACATCAATAACAACAACAACAATAACTCCAACAACAATAAAAAACAAGAGCAGCCAACCAAAGGGGAAAATAAATCAATAAAAAAAGGAAGTGATCTTTTTTCAGGCTGTGATGGGGGCAGGGGAGGGTGCTGGCTGAGAAGTGAGAGTCCTCCCACCCGCCTGTCCGCCCGTCCGTGGAGGTGTCACCGTTAATTATTTCTGCAGCTTCCAGGCTGAGCGACGAGCTCTGCACACCCTCCCTGGGGCAAGAAACACTATCTGTGGCATGTGCAAAGGCCCTGGGGTGGGCTCTCGCTGGCCGGGGTCCAGAGCCCCAAAGGTCACTCACTTGGCGGTTTGGTTCTCTGTACGAGGGGCCTGGGGGCTGTGGTTTGTCAGGGCTGGAGACCAGTTCTGAGATCTGGGTTTTGGTTTCAGTCTGAGTGAGACCCAAGTGGTTCTCAATAAGGGAGAGAAAGGAGCCAGAACACTGTGCCTGGGGGTGGGGACCCCAGGGGGAGGGAGGTGTGGGGAGGTCTGTTTGAGGGTGTGATGCTCTCAGTAGTGTGTGAGAGACGATGATTCGGGGAACAGGGAGCCCCCGAGTTTGATCCCTGGCATTGCGCTTGCTGGAATGATGCTCCGATTCTTATTCTCTCTCTCTCTCTCCCCTTTATCCTCCCTTTTTGCCTTTCTTCTGTTAATATATCTTTCTTTCTTTTTAAAAAAATATTTGATTGATTTATTTGGGTAGAGACAGAGAGAAATCAAGAGGAGGGGTGTGGGGAGATACAGAGAGACAAGAGAGGGCCCGGGTGGTGGCGTATCTGACTGAGCGCACATGTTACAACGCGCAAGGACCTGGGCTCAAGTCCCCGCCTGCAGGGGGCAAGCTTCACGAGTGGTGGAGCAGGGATGCTGGCCTCTCTCTCTCTCTATTTATTTATTGAATAGAGTCAGCCTGAAATCAAGAGGGAAGAGGGAGATAGAGTGGGAGAGAGACAGAGAGACACCTGCAACCCTGCTTTGCCACTCTCAAAACTGGTTGAGCGCTCATGTTACAGTGCCCAAGGACCCTGATTCGAGCCCCCTGGCCCCCACCTGCAGGGGGAAAGTTTCACGAGTGGTGAAGAAGGACTGCAGGTGTCTCTCTATCTCTCTCTCCCCTCTCCATTTCTGATTATCTCTATCCAATAAATAAATAAAGAGAATAAAAAAAAATTAAAAAACCCAAAAACTTTCCCCCTGCAGGTGGGGACCGAGGGCTCGAACCAGGGGCCTTGTGTGCTCAACCAGCCATCATTCAGCCCCTCTCCCCTCTTCAGTGTCTGTCAGAAAATTAATGGTGGCCACATACAGTGGAATCACTATGTAGACAGTGATAACCCTGGTTAGAAAAAAAAAAAAGAAAGAAAGAAAGAAACGGCTCTAAGAAGGCAAGTGTCGTGTGGGACTCACTCTACACAATGAAGAGTCAGTGTCACCTTTCCTGCCTGCCTCCTTTCTCCTGCTTCCCCCGAGAGAGAGTCCTTGCTTCTTGCAGTTCCTCCCCAGGGGAGGTGAAAACTTACTGCAGACTAAGGAGACAGCAAGATGGTTCTGCATCAGACTCTCCTGCCTGAGGCTCTGATGTCCTGGGTTCAATTCCCAGCACCACCACTAGCCAGAGCTCAGCAGGGTGGTCTCTCTCATCTGTCTGTCTATCTATCTATCTATCTATCTATCTATCTATCTATCTATCTATCTATCCATCCATCCACCTACCTACCTACCTATCTATCTAGATATCTAATCTGTCTATCTATCTTCTATCATCTATTTTTTTTGGCCTCTAGGATTATCGCTGGGGCTCGGTGCCAACACTACCAATCCACTGCTCCTGGAGGCCATCTTTTTCATTCTTGTTGCCCTTGTTACTGTTATTATTGCTGTCGTTGTTGGACAGGACAGAGAGACATGGAGAGAGGAGGGGAAGACAGAGAGGGGGAGAGAAAGACAGACACCTGCAGACCTGCTTCACCGCCTGGGAAGCGACTCCCCTGCAGGTGGGGAGCCGGGGGCTCGAGCCGGGATCCTTACGCCGCTCCTTGTGCTTTGCGTCACCTGCGCTTAACCCGCTGCGCTACCGCCTGACTTCCAATAATATATTTCTAAGAAAAAGAGTCTCCTGCCTGAGGCTCTGAGGTCCTGGGTTCAATCCCCAGCATCAGCCAGAGCTGAGCAGAGCTCTGGAGTAGATATAAACAAAAACAAAAACAAAAACAGGGGCCGGGTGGTGGTGCACCTGGTTGAGCGCACCTGTTACAATGCACAAGGACCCAGGTTCAAGCCCCTGGTCCCCACCTGCAGGGGGGAAGCTTTGTGAGTGGTGAAGCAGGTGTCTCTCTGTCTCTCTTCTCTGTCTCCTCTTTCCTTTCATTTCTGTCTCTATCCAAGAAATAAAGATAATAGAATTTTTTTTTTTAAACAAAGAGAGAAATTTGGGGCATCGGGTGGTAGCGCAGTGGGTTGAGCAAAGCAGGTGGCGCAAAGCGCAAGGACTGGTGTGAAGATCCCGGTTCGAGCCCCTGGGTCCCCACCTGCAGGGGAGTCGCTTCACAGGCAGTGAAGCAGGTCTGCAGGTGTCTGTCTTTCTCTCCCCGTCTCTGTCTTCCCCTCCTCTCTCCATTTCTCTCTGTCCTATCCAACAACAACAATAACAAAAAGGGCAACAAAAGTGAATAAATAAAGAAAATATTAAAAAAAGAGAAAGTTAAAACACACGTGACAGTAACACGGCAGAGTAGCACTTAGTTTATTTTTTGAGGGTGAAGCGTGGTGGGTGCTGGGGAGCGGGGCCTGGGTGTGCAGAGGCCTCTCTCCCTCATGCTCCGGGGTCCCTTCTGCCCTCCACTGCAACCAGGGTCAAGGTCAGCAACAGAAGCCAAAGAGGATGGGTGGGGGGCATGGCCCCGGGCGGGGGTCTTCTAAGTCTGGGGGAGCCATGCTGGAGGGTCAAGGTTGACTGACATGGGCCCCCGGGACTCAAGGTGGAGAGCTCAGGGGCCTGGAGGTGAGGCTGGGTTCTCAGAGCTGGAAGACCTGGTTGGGAGGGGGGGCAGGAGGTCATATGGGTCGTCTCCAGGGTCAAAGGTGAGTCAGGGTCGCGGTTGAGTGAGGCAGAGTGGGGGTGGAGGGATGAGGGTCAGAGGGGAGTCAGATGGGGTCCGAGGGGAGCTTCTAAGGGGTCAAAGCAGCAGCCTAGTTGGTGGGGAAGGGTAGATGGCAGACAGGAAGTGAAAGCCAGACAGGAAGTGAAGGCTGGACAGGAGGTGAAGGCCAGACAGGAAGTGAAGGCTGGACAGGAGGTGAAGGCCAGACAGGAAGTGAAGGCTGGACAGGAATTGAAGGCCAGGGCAGAAAGTAGAGTCTGGACAGGAATTGAAGGCCAGGGCAGGACAGGAAGTGAAGGCCAGACACAAAGTGAAGGCCAGACAGGAAGTGAAGGCTGGACAGGAGGTGAAGGCCAGACAGGAAGTGAAGGCTGGACAGGAGGTGAAGGCCAGACAGGAAGTGAAGGCTGGACAGGAATGGAAGGCCAGAGGAGAAAGTAGAGGCTGGGCAGGAAGTGAAGGCCAGACACAAAGTGAAGGCCAGACAGGAAGTGAAGGCTGGACAGGAGGTGAAGGCCAGACAGGAATTGAAGGCCAGGGCAGAAAGTAGAGTCTGGACAGGAATTGAAGGCCAGGGCAGAAAGTAGAGGCTGGACAGGAATTGAAGGCCAGGGCAGGACAGGAAGTGAAGGCCAGACACAAAGTGAA
Organism: Erinaceus europaeus; assembly: GCF_950295315.1. Lineage (NCBI taxonomy): Eukaryota > Metazoa > Chordata > Mammalia > Eulipotyphla > Erinaceidae > Erinaceus > Erinaceus europaeus. Next base: position 2,386,326 of record NC_080184.1, read on the forward strand.
GGCCAGACAGGAAGTGAAGGCTGGACAGGAATTGAAGGCCAGGGCAGAAAGTAGAGTCTGGACAGGAATTGAAGGCCAGGGCAGGATAGGAAGTGAAGGCTGGACAGGAGGTGAAGGTCAGATAGGAAGTGAAGGCTGGACAGGAGGTGAAGGTCAGACAGGAAGTGGAGGCTGAACAGGTAGCGAAGGCCAGGCAGATAGTCAAGGCCAGACAGGAAGTGAGCACGGGCCAGGCAGGTAGTCAAGGCCAGACAGGAAGTGAGCACAGGCCAGGCAGGTAGTCAAAGCCAGACAGGAAGTGAGCACGGGCCAGGCAGATAGTCAAGGCCAGACAGGAAGCGAGCACGGGCCAGGCAGGTAGTCAAGGCCAGACAGGAAGTGAGCACGGGCCAGGCAGATAGTCAAGGCCAGACAGGAAGCGAGCACGGGCCAGGCAGGTAGTCAAAGCCAGACAGGAAGCGAGCACGGGGGGCCAGGCAGGTAGTCAAGGCCAGACAGGAAGCCAACGGCGCAGGGCTGGTCTGGGCAGGGCTGGGGCTGGGGCGCCCCCCCTCTTAGGCCACCTCCTCCTCGGCCTCTTCCTCGAACTCGCCCTCCTCGGCCGTGGCGTCCTGGTACTGCTGGTACTCGGACACCAGGTCGTTCATGTTGCTCTCGGCCTCGGTGAACTCCATCTCGTCCATGCCCTCGCCCGTGTACCAGTGCAGGAAGGCCTTGCGCCGGAACATGGCCGTGAACTGCTCCGAGATGCGCTTGAACAGCTCCTGGATGGCCGTGCTGTTGCCGATGAAGGTGGCGGCCATCTTCAGCCCCCGGGGCGGGATGTCACACACGGCCGTCTTGACGTTGTTGGGGATCCACTCGACGAAGTAGCTGCTGTTCTTGCTCTGGACACTGAGCATCTGCTCGTCCACCTCCTTCATGGACATGCGGCCCCGGAAGACGGCGGCCACCGTCAGGTAGCGGCCATGGCGGGGGTCGCAGGCGGCCATCATGTTCTTGGCGTCGAACATCTGCTGGGTCAGCTCGGGGACCGTCAGGGCCCGGTACTGCTGGCTGCCCCGGCTGGTCAGGGGGGCGAAGCCGGGCATGAAGAAGTGCAGGCGGGGGAAGGGCACCATGTTGACGGCCAGCTTGCGCAGGTCGGCGTTGAGCTGGCCCGGGAAGCGCAGGCAGGTGGTCACCCCGCTCATGGTGGCCGACACCAGGTGGTTGAGGTCCCCGTAGGTGGGGGTGGTGAGCTTCAGGGTGCGGAAGCAGATGTCGTACAGGGCCTCGTTGTCGATGCAGTACGTCTCGTCCGTGTTCTCCACCAGCTGGTGCACGGACAGGGTGGCGTTGTAAGGCTCCACCACCGTGTCCGAGACCTTGGGGGAGGGCACCACGCTGAAGGTGTTCATGATGCGGTCGGGGAACTCCTCGCGGATCTTGCTGATGAGCAGGGTGCCCATGCCCGAGCCCGTGCCCCCGCCCAGCGAGTGGGTCAGCTGGAAGCCCTGCAGACAGTCGCAGCTCTCCGCCTCCTTACGGACCACGTCGAGGACCGCGTCCACCAGCTCCGCGCCCTCGGTGTAGTGGCCCTTGGCCCAGTTGTTGCCGGCTCCCGACTGGCCTGCGGGAAGGGGACGGGTGGGGACCCGTGTTTCCGATATTTCCGTTTTATTTGGAGGAGCGATACACACACAAACACACAGAGAGACAGAGACAGAGAGACAGACCGGAGCCCTGCTCAGCTCTGGCTCATGGTGGTGCTGGGGATGGAACCTGGGACCTCAGGGCCTCAGGCAGGAGAGTCTCTTTTCTTTTCTTTTCTTTTCTCTTTCTTTCTTTTTATATTTATTGTATTTATTTATTCCCTTTTGTTGCCCTTGTGGTTTTATTGTTGTAGTTATGATTGTTGTCGTCGTCGTTGGAGAGGACAGAGAGAAATGGAGAGAGGAGGGGAAGACAGACAGGGGGAGAGAAAGACAGACACCTGCAGACCTGCTTCACCGCCTGGGAAGCGACGCCCCTGCAGGTGGGGAGCCGGGGGGCTCGAACCGGGATTTTCACGCCGGTCTTTGCGCTTTGCGTCATGTGCGCTTAACCCAGCCCCCACTAACATATTATTATTATTATTATTATTATTATTTATTTTTATTGCCACCAGGGTCATCTCTGGGGCTTGATGGCAACAAAACAAATGGGCCTTGGCATCCTCCGAGCCCACTGCCAAGCTGTCTCTCTGGCTCCTCACGTGGTGGCCTCTCTCCCTCCCACCAGCCCCCATAAGCCCCTTGCAACCTCACCTCCAAGGTCAAGTTTCTCAAAGGCCAACGCACTGCCGGACCTGTGGAGAGCCTCCCAGGGCCCCCCCAGCACCCCTCCCTGAGGTCAGCCTCATTCTGCCTTTCCACATCCATTTCCTGAGGCAGCAGCCAAGCTGACAGGCCCCCTGCCATGGAACCTGATGGCTGATTTTCTGGACCAGGGATGGGGGAGTGATGGAGGGGCCAGGCGGTGTACACCTGGTTAAGCGTATGCATTATAGTGCACAGGACCCGGTTCAAGTCCCTGGTGCGGTGGGTGGGTGGGAAGCAGGGATGCAGGTCTCTTTTTAATTGATATCTTAAACATTTTCTTTCTTTATTATCTTTATTTATTATTGGATAGAGACAGCCAGAAATCAAGAGGGGGGAGAGAGAGAGAGAGAGAGAGACAGAGAGATACCTGCAGCCAGAAATGATACCTGCAACAGAAATGTTGTGAGATACCACTCACAACATTTCCCCCCTGTAGGTGGGGACCGGGAGCTTGAACCCAGGTCCTTGTGCACTGTATAACGTGCGCTCAACCAAGTGTGCAACACCTGGCCCCTTTCTCTCCTTCTCTCTCTTTTTATATTTATTTATTTATTTTCCCTTTCGTTGCCCTTGTTTTATTGTTGTAGTTACTATTGATGTCGTTGTTGTTAGATAGGACAGAGAGAAATGGAGAGAGGAGGGGAAGACAGAGAGGGGGAGAGAAAGACAGACACCTGCAGACCTGCTTCACCGTCTTTTAAAAGATTGTATTTACTAATGAGAAAGACAGGGTAAGAGAGAGAAAGACTAAGAGCCAGACATCACTCTGGTCCATGTGCTGCCGGGGATTGAACTCAGGACCCCATGCTTGAGAGTCTGATGCTTTATCCACTGTGCCACCTCCCGGACCACTGTCTCTATCTCTTCTCCCTTCCTTCCTTTCTCTCTTTCTCTCTTTCTTTCTTTCATTTTCTGTGAGCTATTTCACCAGCTCATAAGAATGGTGCTGGGGAAACAGAAGGGACACAGGAAAACCTGAAAATAGCAACACTCAGTTGAGATTCACCTTGCTGGGCTCTGTGCCTGGCATGACAGTCAACAGTTTACAGTCCTTGAGGACTTTCAACCTTGAACTGCAGAAACTAAAGTCCTTTGAACAGTAATTCCAGGGCCAGGGAGACAGCATAGCGGTTCTGCAAAAACACTCTCCTGCCTGAGGCTCTGAGGTCCCAGGTTCAAGCCCCAGCAGCACCATCAGCTAGAGCTGAGCAGGACTCTGGGGAAAATAATAATAATAATAATAATAATAATAATAATAATACAGCACAGTGATTCTGCAAAACACTCTCCTGCCTGAGGCTCTGAGGTCCCAGGTTCAAGCCCCAGCACCACCATCAGCTAGAGCTGAGCAGGACTCTGGGGAAAATAATAATAATAATAATAATAATAATAATAATAATAATAATACAGCACAGTGATTCTGCAAAACACTCTCCTGCCTGAGGCTCTGAGGTCCCAGGTTCAAGCCCCAGCACCACCATCAGCTAGAGCTGAGCAGGACTCTGGGGAAAATAATAATAATAATAATAATAATAATAATAATAATACAGCACAGTGATTCTGCAAAACACTCTCCTGCCTGAGGCTCTGAGGTCCCAGGTTCAAGCCCCAGCACCACCATCAGCTAGAGCTGAGCAGGACTCTGGGGAAAATAATAATAATAATAATAATAATACAGCACAGTGATTCTGCAAAACACTCTCCTGCTTGAGGCTCTGAGGTCCCGGGTTCAAGCCCCAGCACCACCATCAGCTAGAGCTGAGCAGGACTCTGGGGAAAATAATAATAATAATAATAATAATAATAATAATAATAATACAGCACAGTGATTCTGCAAAACACTCTCCTGCTTGAGGCTCTGAGGTCCTGGGTTCAAGCCCCAGCATCACCATCAGCCAGAGCTGAGCAGGACTCTGGGCTCTTTCTCTCCCACCTGCTGCTCCCTATAAATAATTTGGGTCCAGACTCCCAGAAGGATAAAGAATAGGGAAGCTTCCAATGGAGGGGATGGGACACAGAACTCTGGTGGTGGGAACTGTGTGGAATTGGACCCCTGATATTCCACCATCTTGTCAATCATTAGTAAATCACTAATAATTTTTTTTGTTTGTTTTAGAAATTTTTTTTAAAATGTGAAATAGACATTTCAAAGTCACAGGCAGGTCCAGTCAATGACTCACAGTCTAACTGAGCTCACTCCATTCTCTCTCCTTTAGTGACCTGGGATCTGTTGTTTCTGGCTGAGTCCCAACCCTCCCCACCACCCCCTGCCCCCCACCTCCTCCCACCCCTCCACCCACCTCCTCAGGGGACTGGAGTAGCTGGCGTCTGAAAGGCTATAGGTGCTCAGATAGTGTTAGTGGAATGCTGATAGGGATGGGATCTTCCCGCTGGTAGATGAAAAAGGTCACCTCCTCTAGGAAGTCCTCCACACTTCCCTGCCCTCTCCTCTGTAGCTCGCCATGTGACCTGACTGTCCTTCCCCACCCCATCACTGTTCACATGGACTCACCGAACACGAAGTTGTCAGGCCGGAAGATCTGTCCAAAGGGCCCCGAGCGGACGGAGTCCATGGTCCCGGGTTCCAGGTCCACCAGCACAGCTCTGGGCACATAATTCCCTCCTGCCAGTGTGGGGTGTGTGGGTGGGGGGTAGAGTGAGCAGATGGAAGGCAGCTGGGGTGAGGCCGGAGGGAGAGGGAGGGGGGTGGTGGGAACAGGCTTGGGGATGGGGTGTGTGTGTGTCCCTTGGGTGGAGGTCCCTCTGGGTGGGGGGGACCCCTGGGTGAGGGGGGTCCTTGGATGGGGCACCCCTGGGTAGGTGGGGTCCCTGGGTGGAGGAGGTCCCTGAATGGGGGTTCCCTGGGTTCGGTTTCCCTGAGTAAGAGTCCCTGAGTGGGAGTCCACTGGGTGGGTGAGGGTCCCAGGGTGAGGGGGTTCCCAGGGTGAGGGGGGTCCCCTGGGTGGGGGTTCCCTGGGTGGGGGGGGTCCCCTGGGTGGGGGTTCCCTGGGTGGAGGGGGTCCCCTGGGTGGGTGTCCCTGGATGAGGGGGGGCCCTGGGTGGGGGTCCCCTGGGTGGGTGAGGGTCCCTGGGTGAGGGGGTACCTGGGTGTGGGGGGTCCCTGGGTGGGGGGTCCCCTGGGTGGGTGAGGGTCCCTTGATGGGTGTGGGTCGCAGGGTGAGGGGGGTCCCTGGATGAGGGGGTCCAGGGGTCCCTGGGTGGGTGAGGGGGGTCCATGGGTTGGGGTCCCCTGGGAGGGTGAGCGTCCCTGGGTGAGGTGTGTCCCAGGGTGGGTGAGGGGGTCCCTGGGTGAGGGGGTCCGGGGTTGGGGTCCGGTACCTGTGGCCTCGTTGTAATACACGTTGATCCGTTCCAGCTGCAGGTCACTGTCCCCGTGGTAGGCGCCCGTGGGGTCAATGCCATGCTCGTCACTGATCACCTCCCAGAACTGGAGGGCGGCGTGGGGGGCGGGCGGCGATGGTGTCAGGAGTGGGGGGGCGGGTGCAGCTCTCCCTCCGCCATCCCTTCTCCTCCCCTCCTCTCCTCCATGCCTCCCCAACTTCCCCTCCAGCTCCCCACCACCTCCAGAGAAGCCACCTGCCCCCCACCCCCACCCCCGCACTGAAATGGGGACCAGAGGGGGGAAGGAGGGATGCAGCGGCACTCAGGCGGGTGTGTGTGTGTGTGTGGGGGGACCTGCCATCTGCCCCCCACTCTGTCCCCCTGCCCCCACTTATAGCCCAGAGCAGGGGAGTGTTTGGGGGGCTCTCTGTGCGCCCCACCCCCCTCTCCCCCCGGGCTTTGTTCTCAGCTCCATTTCCCTTCTCCTTCCCCCCCCCGCCCCGCACTCCGCACCTTGGGGTGCCCGGCTGGCTTCGTGGGGTCCCCTCCCCCGCCACCCGCCCAGCCACCCGGCGCACCTTGGCTCCGATCTGGTTTCCACACTGGCCGGCCTGCAGATGCACAATCTCCCGCATGGTGCTGGGTGCTGGGTGCTGGGTGCTGGGTGCTGGAGGCGGCGGAGCTGGGAGCTGAGCCCCTGGGTGACGGCCCTGGAGGAGCCTCGGCCGCGCGTCAGCAGCCCGCCCCGCCCCGCCCCGCCCCCGGGATGCTGGGTGCGGGGAAGGCAGGGTGGGGGTGGGGTGGGGCTGCGGGGAGCCCACCGCGCGAATCAGCCTGGGCCGGTGCACCCGCGCCCTTGGGTGCAGGGTGGAGGGTCATGGGGGAGGAGGGGGCGCCTTCACTGGGGTCCGGGGAGCCTCTGGGGGTGCGCTGCCCTGCTCCCCAACTAGGGTCAACCAGGGCTGGGGTGGGGGTAGACAGCATAATGGTTGTGCAAACAGACGCTCACGCATGAGGCTCCAAAGACCCAGGGTCAATCCCCTACACCACCATAAGCCAGAGCTGAACAGTGCTCTGGTAAAAAATAATAAGATATTAAAATAAGAAAAAAAAAAAAAGACCTGGACTGGTGAACCCGCACCCTTGGGTGCAGGGCGGAGGGGACATGGGGGAGGTGGGGGCACTCTCGTTGGGGTCCGGGGAAGCCTCTGGGGGTGCGCTGGGCCCCCTCCCTCCACCAGGGTCACCTACACCCTTGGGTGCAAGGTGGAGGGGATATGGGGGAGGAGGGGGCACTCTCGTTGGGGTCCGGGGAAGCCTCTGGGGGTGCACTGGGCCCCCCTCCCTCCACCAGGGTCACCCACACCCTTGGGCGCAGGGTGGAGGGGACATGGGGAAGGAGGGGAGGCCTCTGGAGGTGCACTGGGGACTCCCTTTCCTCCCCCTGGGGTCAACCGGGGCTGATGCACCCCCCCCCTGTCCTGCCCACCCCCCCCCCAGTCCTTCCTGTCTAGTTCCTCTCTCCACAGCCTCCCCCCCAGCAGCCTTTTGGGGGCGCATGTCACCCCCTCCCCCAGCTTGCTGGCCTGTTGGGGTGGGCTGTGGGGGGGTCTGGGACATAGCCCGGCCTTCAGCACCTCCCCAGCCTCAGGGGAGACAGAAGACTCAAGAGATGCTTTAAGAGACTTTTATTTAGCTCAAGAACTGGCGTAAGGATCGGGTTGAGCCCCCGGCTCTCCACCTTCTTTTCTCTCTTCCTTCCTTTTCCTTCCTTCCTTCCTTCCTTCCTTCCATCCTCCCTCCCTCCCTCCCTCCCTCTCTCTCTCTCTCTCTTTCTTTCTTTCTTCCTTTTCCTTCCTTCCTTCCTTCCTTCCTTCCATCCTCCCTCCCTCCCTCTTTCTTTCTTTCTTTCCTTCTTTCTTTCTTTCTTTCTTTCTTTCTTTCTTTCTTTCTTTCTTTCTTTCTTTCTCTTTCTTTCACTGTGTGCCCTTTTGCTTCTCTGAATGTCCTCAGCCCCAAGTATTGACAGCCCACCCACCTCTGGAGGGAGGAGGCGCTGGGGAAAACGATGCCCCAGTTATAACCCAGTGATCTTCCCAGAATAAATGACACATTTGTAACGGTCAGAGTTAATGTTATCACAGGGGCTTGTGGGGGGGTCAGTTCCTGGGCTGGAACACAAGTGAAGGTCAGATTTTTTTTTTGGGGGGGTGGTGTTGTGGAGGGAGCTATTTCCGCTGGTCACCTCCAGCTGGGACATCCCAGGAAGTCTCTCTTTCAAGCCCACCTCCCCAGGACTGATTCAGCAGGGAATGGTTCCTGGCCTGGTGGCCCCAGACCTCAGGGTGACCAGTGTCCTCTCAGCTCTGGCGCCAGGGAGTGGATAATCCTTAGACTCTCAAGCATGAGGGCCAGGGTTCAATTCCCAGCACCATAGGTGCCAGAGGGAGGCTCTGCTCCTCTCTTGTAATTCACATACACCTGAAAGAAAACTAATTAATTTTATTTATATTTACTTATTTATCCCCTTTTCTTGTCCTTGCTGTCTTTTATTGTTGCAGTTATTATTGTTATTGATGTCATCATTGTTGGCTAGGACAGAGAGAAATGGAGAGAGGAGGGGAAGACAGAGAGGAGGAGAGAAAGACAGACACCTGCAGACCTGCTTCACCGCCTGTGAAACGACTCCCCTGCAGGTGGGAAGCCGGGGGCTCGAACCGGGATATTCACGCCGCTCCTTGCGCTTTGCGCCACATGTGCTTAACCCACTGCACTACTGCCCAACAAAACTAATTAAGTTTATTTATTTATTTTGCTAGAGACCTGCTCAGCTCTGACTGATGGTGGTGCTGGTGATTGAACCTGGGCCATCAGAGCCTCAGGTAGGAGAGTCTTTTTGGAGAACCACTGTGCTGTCTCCTTAACCTCCTATTTTACTTATTATTATTTTCACTATCTTTATTTATTTATTGGATAGAGATAGCCAGAAGTTGAGAGGGAAAGGAGAGATAGAGAGGGAGAGAGACAGAGAGACACCTGCAGACCTGCCTCACCAGCCTGCAGGTGGGAACTGGGGGACTCAAACCCGGTTCCTTGGACTTTGTAATATGTATGATTAACCAGGTGTGATACCACCAGCCTACATTTCATTTATTTTAATAAGAGAGATGCCCAGAGAAAGAGACAGAGCTACAAAGAGACCAGAGTCCTGCTCAGCTTTGAATGAGGTGGAGCTGGGGATAAGAACCTGGGACCTCAGGGCCTCAGGCAGGAGAATCATTTAAAAAAATTTTTTTATTATTATTTATTTATTCCCTTTTGTTGCCCTTGCTGTTTTATTGTTGTAGTCACCATTGATGTCGTCGTTGTTGGATAGGACAGAGAGAAATGGAGAGAGGAGGGGAAGACAGAGAGGGGGAGAGAAAGATAGACACCTGCAGACCTGCTTCACCGCCTGTGAAGCGACTCCCCTGCAGGTGGGGAGCCGGGGCCTCGAACCGGGATCCTTAACGCCGGTCCTTGCACTTTGCGCCACCTGCGCTTAACCTGCTGCGCTACAGCCTGACTGACTCCCAGAATCATTTTTTTTTTAAATTTCTTTATTGGGAGGGACTCATGGCTGATAGTCAACAGTAAAATACAGTGGTTTGGGGGGTCGGGCGGTAGCGCAGCGGGTTAAGAGCATGTGTCGCAAAGGGCAAGGACCGGTGGAAGGATCCTGGTTTGAGCCCCCAGCTCCCCACCTGCAGGGGAGTCGCTTCCCAGGCGGTGAAGCAGGTCTGCAGGTGTCTGTCTTTCTCTCCCCCTCTCTCTCTTCCCCTCCTCTCTCCATTTCTCTCTGTCCTATCCAACAACGACGACATCAATAACAATGATTATAATAACCACAACAATGGTAAAATAACCAGGGTAACAAAAGGGGAAAAAATGGCCTCCAGGAGCAGTGGACTCGTGGTGCAGGCACTGAGCCCCCGCAATAACCCTGGAGGCAAGAACAACAACAACAACAACAACAAAACACGGTGGTATGTACATGTGTAACATTTCCCAGTTTTCCACATAACAATTCAACCTCCACTAGGTCCTCCTGTGTCATCATGTTCCAGGACCTGACCCCTCTCCCCCCCCTCCCCATCCCAGAGTCTTTGACTTTGGTGCAAGACACCAAGGTAGGAGAGTCATTGTGCAGAACCATTCTGTTGTCTCCCCAGCCCCATCAGCAACAATAACAATAACAATAATCATAAATGAAGAATTATTTTACCCAGAGCCCTGCTCAGTTCCAGCCTCCGGTGCTGCTGGGGATGGAACCAGGGACCTTGGAGCCAAGAACTCGGTCCATCCTAATTGCTGTTTCTGAATTGTTTACTACAGCTGAGAGAGAGAGAGAATAAGAAGGAGAAACACTGGGGTGGGGATGGTTGTGCTGAACGGGGCTGGTTTGGGGCTCAGCCCTGGGCATGGGGGTCCCTCCTGTGCCCCCCACCTCTCAGGACTGACTTTTTTTGGGGGGAAGTACCCCTGAACCAGCCCTGCAGGGAGAAGCCGGGCACGCCAGGGTCCCAAGACCCTGCTGGTTCCCTCTGCTTTTTGGGGGCATCATTGGAGAAAGGGGTCCCCATAGGCTGCCCCCCTCAAAAAATAGGTGTGGTTGAGAAGGAAGGGGGGTGGGTTTTGTCCTAACTGGTGGCAGTTGTGAGACATCCCCAGACCTGGGAGATACCCCCCTACCTGGGGAACTGGCTTTAACATTTTAAAAATGTATTTATTATTGGATAGAGACAGAAATGGAGAGAAACAGGGAGACAGAGGGGGGGAGAGACAGAGAGACCCCTGCAGACCTGCTTCACCCCTTGTGAAGCTTCCCCCCTGCAGGTGGGGACTGGGGGCTCAAACCTGGATCCTTGTGCACTGTCATGTGAGGAATTAACCAGGTGCACCACCTCCTGCACCCCCCCTTTAAAATTATCTTTATTAAGGGGGCCAGATGGCATACCTGGTTAAGCACACACATTACAGTGTGTAAGGATCTGGGTTCGAGCCCCAGTCCCCACCTGCAGGGGGAAAGCTTTGCGAGTAGTGAAGCAGGGCTGCAGAGTCTCTCTGTCTCTCTCCCTCTCTATCTCTCCCTCCCCTCTCAGTTTCTCTCTGTCTTTACCTGATAATTAATAAATAAAATTTAAGAAAATATCCTTATTAATTGGATAGACAGCCAGAATTTGAGAGAGGAGGGGGAGAAAGAGAGGGAGAGAGACAGAGAGACACCTGCAGCCCTGCTTCACCCCTTGTGAAGATTTCTCCCTGCAAGTGGGGACCGGGGGCTTGAACCTGGGTCCTTGTGCTCTATAGTGTGTGCACTTAGACAGGTGCACCACCACCTGATCTGCCAGTCTTTCCTTCCTTCCTTCCTTCCCTTTCTTTCTTTCTTTTTCTTTTCTCTTTCTTTCTTTCTCCTCCTTCTCCTTCTTCTAGTTGATCTTTCATTTCTTTTGTCACCAGAGCTTGCCTCATTCACTCATCCATGTCACAGCCACCCGGGTCACTGTGGGTGCTTGGTGTCTGTGGTTTGGGGCTGTCTGCCTGGGGTCTTGGGCCGCTTTCTGGAACCTTCTCTCCCCCCTCATCTCTCCCATCTCTTTTCCTCCTAACTCCCACCCTGGCAGAGCCCAGCTGCGCAGAGCAGGGTGGGAGTGGGGGTAGGGGTAGGGGCTGTGCACAGCAGCTTCTAGAAGTTCCTGGAGGGGGGGCTCCCAGGGGCTGAATGGCCCCTCAGAGGAGACAGCCAGGCCTTTCTCTGTCCTCGCTCTGGGGACTCCAAGGGACACACAGGGGCCTTGTGGGAGCCGTGCTTGGTGCGGTTGGCACCAGGCTTGGGGGGATGATGGGGTGTGTGTGGGGTGGGGACAAAGGGACATTCTCTGGGCCTCCCCCCACCCTACCCGACCCTGGGGAGACATTCACTGCCAGATACACCATGGAGGACGTTGCAAAAGAGGCTTTGTGGGGGTGGAAGGATTTCTTGGAGGAGGAGGAGGAGGAGGAGGAAGAGGAGGAGGAGGAGGAAGATGAGAAGGAGGAAGAGGAAGATAAGGAGGAGAATGAGGAGAAGGAAGAAGAGGAGAAGGAGGAAGAGAAGGAGGAGGAGGAGGAAGAGGAGGAGGAGGAGGAGGAAGAGGAGGAGAACGGAGGAGAAGGAGAAGGAAGAAGAGGAGGAGGAGGAAGAGGAGGAGAAGGAGGAAGAGGAGGAGGAGGAGAGGAAGGGCTGCGTTCAGGGGGGCTGCAGGGCTGCAAGGGGGATCCTGGGAGTGCCCCCCCGCCCCTCACCTGGCCTCCAGGACCTGGTCCGGCTGCCCAGTGCGAAATAGTTGGTGATATAACCGTCCTTGTTGTCATAGCTGACGGGGGGGGGGGGGGGGGGTCGGGCAGGTAGGTGGCCTTTCTTCAAAAGAAGAGGGGAAGACAGAGAGGGAGAGAGAAAGACAGACACCTGCAGACCTGTTCCACCGCCTGGGAAGTGACTCCCCTGCAGGTGGGGAGCCAGGGGGCTCAAACTGGGATCCTTACGCTGGTCCTTGCACTTTGCACCACCTGCGCTTAACCCACTGAGCTACCGCCCGGCTCCTTATTTATTATTATTTTTACCAGAGCCCTGCTCAGCTCTGGCTGATAGTGGTGTGGGGGATTGAACCTGGGACTTGGGAGCCTCAGGCAGGAGAGTTTCTTTGCAGAACCATGATGCTATCTACCCCATCTTTATTTATTTATTTATTTATTTATTTATTTATATCTTTTAAAAAAACTTTTAAAAAATATATTTCATTTATTTTATTTAGATGCAGACAGAGACAGACACAGAGAGAAACACCAGAGCACTGCTCAGCTCTGGCTTATGGTTGTGAACCTGGAACTTTGGAGCCTCAGGCATGAGAGTCTGTTCACATAACCATTATGCTATCTACCCCACCCTATTTATTTATATCTTTCTATAGAAATGCCTAGATGTTTCTAGAAACTTCCAGAGACTGGGATGTACTAATCACTTTATGAGAGAGAGATCAAGAGGAAGAAGGGGTGGGCAGAGTAGCACTCTTGGCACCTACAATGGCCCCATCGTTTAAAATTTATTTCTAAAAAAAAATCAAATTTATTTCTAGGGAGCTGGGCTGTAATGCAGTGGGTTAATATGGCACAAAGCACAAGGATCGGCATAAGGATCCCAGTTCGAGCCCCCAGCTCCCCACCTGCAGGGGAATCGCTTCACAGGCGGTGAAGCAGGTCTGCAGGTGTCTGTCTTTCTCTCCCCCTCTCTCTGTCTTCCCCTCCTCTCTCCATTTCTCTCTGTCTATCCAATAACGATGACAGCAGTAACAACAACAATAAAACAACGAGGGCAACAAAAGGGAATGAAAGAAAGAAAGAAAGAGAGAGAGATCGCTTTCTCTCCTCTCCTCTCCTCTCCTCTCCTCTCCCGGATCAACTAGGAATACCAAAGGAGACCACCTGGACCGAAACAAGACAGGACTAGAATGACCACAGGAACCCAGTAAATCACCTGTGAGTACAAACACGCGTGGCTGGTGACAGAGAGGAGAGAGGGGCCTAAGGAGAGATTAAGTGACTGCTAACATTCAGCAGTTTATCAGTGGAGACACCACCTCCAGTCTGCTCCACAACAAGGGGACAGCTGAAGGGAGGAAAGGACTCCCCAGAGACTCACCAAGTACAACTCTGAGTCTCCATTGCTACTACCCTCAGAATCTGGAGCAGCAACAGGGAGGGACACCAGGGCACAGAGATCTAACCGGGAAACTCGGGAGAAGACCTATACCTCGGTGGCATAGCTGAGGGGCTGTGAAAGTCTCTTTGCATAACCACTGGGTTATCTCTGCCACACCCTGCTTTATCTCTTGGTCAGGAGTCAGTGATTAAGCTAAGAAGCCTAGTGATAGTTTAAAAGCCCTCAGGCTCCCATAGCCTACAGGGAAGAAAAAAAAAAGAGGCTTTTAAACCACTGAGCTCCAACTCAGAGATTTAAATACTATTGAAATAACTGCTAACTTCCACCACTGTGAACCCTTTAATTAACTTACTTAGACACAAGTCAATCCAGGCAATAGTGATCAATAATTTGAAAAGTACTGATAAAGGGAACTCATAACATAATATATAAAATGGTTAAAACAACAAGAAGAAATATTGGAGAATTGAACCAGAACAAGAGTCCAGCTAAAAGTCCTCCAGAGGGTGAAGCACAAAATAATGAGTTCAACATCCAAACATTAGCTAAGGAAATAATAACAGGAGTGAGTAAAGAATTTGAAAAAATTATAATCAGAAATACAGGAACAACAAATGAGAATATGGAAGAAAATACTAATTATCTCATGGTTATTAGAGAGCTGAAAGCTGAAATCACTGAGCTAAGAATGCAACTAGCTGAACAAACTAAAACAGTATCAGAGCAGGGCAACAAAATAGATGAACTCCAGAAAACAGTAGAGGGCACAGAGAATAGAATCTATGAGGCTGAAGACAGAATTAGCAAGATTGAGGATGAATTAGAGACAACTAAAAAAGAAGTAAGAGATCTCAAAAAGAGATTAAGAGATGCTGAAAACAACAACAGAGTCCTATGGGATGACTTCAAAAGAAACAATATACGCATTATTGGCATACCAGAGGAAGAAAGAGAAGGAGAGGAAGAAAGCATTTTCCAGGCCATAATAACTGAAAATTTCTCTAGTCTAGACAACATCAAAGACATAAAGATTCAAGAAGCCCAGAGGGTCCCAAACAGAATTAACCCAGACCTAAACACACCAAGACATATCATACTTAGAATGGAAAGGAATAAGGATAAAGAAAGGATCCTGAAGGCTGCAAGAGAAAAACAAAGAGTCACCTACAAAGGAAAACCCATAAGATTAGCAGTAGACTTCTCCATACAAACACTACAGGCCAGAAGAGAATGGCAAGATATCTATCGAGTGCTCAATGAGAAAGGCTTTCAGCCAAGACTACTATATCCTGCTAGACTGTCATTCAGACTAGATGGAGGCATCAAAACCTTCTCAGACAAGCAACAGTTGAAGGAATCAACTATCACCAAGCCTGCCCTGAAAGAAGTTCTGGAAGGTCTCCTATAAATAATCAGACCACCACAAATAGGACATACATCAAAACACTCTAAAACTCTACAAGAATGGCATTAAAATATCTTCAATCTTTGATATCAATAAATGTCAATGGCCTGAATTCACCTATTAAAAGACACAGAGTAGGAAGATGGATCAGAAAACACAACCCAACAATATGCTGTCTACAGGAAACCCACCTAACTCAACAAGACAAACACACAGACTTAAAGTGAAAGGATGGAAAACTATCATACAAGCCAATGGCCCACAAAAAAGGGCAGGAACAGCTATTCTTATATCTGATATGATAGACTTTAAAATAGATAAGATTAAAAAATATAGGAATGGACACTACTTAATGCTCAGAGGATCAGTAAATCAAGAGGACCTAACAATTATTAACATCTATGCACCCAATGAGAAGCCATCTAAATATATCAAACTTCTACTGAAAGAGCTACAGCAATATATTAACAGTAACACAATCATAGTAGGGGACTTCAACACCCCACTCTCTCAACTTGACAGATCATCCAGGCAGAAAATCAATAAAGACATAAGGGAGCTAAATGAAGAGATAGATAAACTAGAACTATTGGACATTTTCAGAGTCATTCATCCCAAGAAACTGGAATACACATTTTACTCAAGTCCACATGGGTCATTCTCAAGGATAGACCATATGTTAGGCTACAAAGACAGCATCAGCCAATTCAAGAGCATTGAAATCATCCCAAGCATCTTCTCAGACCACAGTGGAATTAAACTAACACTTAACAATCAACAAAAGATTAGTAACAATCCCAAAATGTGGAAGCTCAACAGTACACTTCTTAACAACTTTTGGGTCAAAGAGGAAATCAAGGAAGAAATCAAAATGTTTCGAGACTTCAATGAAAATGAAGACACAAGCTCTCAAAATATTTGGGACACAGCTAAAGCAGTCCTAAGAGGGAAGTTCACAGCTATACAAGCACACATTAGGAAATAAGAAAAAGCACAAATAAACAGCCTGATTGCACATCTTAAAGACCTAGAAGAAGAACAACAAAGGAAGCCTAAAGCAACGAGAAGGTCAGAAATCACTAAAGTTAGGGCAGAAATAAACAACATTGAGAATAGGAAAACCATACAAAAGATCAACGAAAGTAAATGTTGGTTCTTCGAAAGAGTGAACAAAATCGACAAACCTTTAGCCAGACTCACAAAACAAAAGGGAGAAGACCCAAATAAATTGGATAGTAAATGAAAGAGGAGATATCACAACAGACACTGCAGAAATTCAACATATCATGAGAGGCTTCTATGAACAACTATATGCCACCAAGCTAGAGAACCTGGAAAAATGGACGATTTCTTAGATACCTACCAACTTCCAAAACTAAGTAAAGAGGAAGTGGATAACATGAACAGGCCCAGCACAGCTAATGAAATTGAAACAGTTATCAAAAATCTCCTCAAAAATAAAAGTCCTGGACCAGATGGTTTTACAAATGCATTCTACAAAACCTTCAAAGAAGAACTAATACCTCTACTTTTAAAAGTCTTTGAGAAGATTGAAGTCACTGGAATACTCCCTGCCAGCTTCTATGAAGCCAACATCACCCTGATACCAAAAGCAGACAGGGACACAACCAAAAAAGAAAACTACAGACCAATATCTCTGATGAACATAGATGCGAAAATATTAAACAAAATTCTAGCCAACCGGATACAGCAGTATATCAAAAAGACTGTTCATCATGACCAAGTGGGGTTTATCCCAGGCATGCAAGGTTGGTTTAATATACGTAAATCAATCAATGTGATCCACCACATCAACAAAAGCAAGACCAAAAACCACATGGCCATATCAATAGATGCAGAGAAAGCCTTTGACAAAATACAACATCCCTTTAGGATCAAAACACTACAAAAAATGGGAATAGATGGAAAATTCCTGAAGATAGTGGAGTCTATATATAGCAAACCTACAGCCAACATCATACTCATTGGTGAAAAACTGGAAGCATTTCCCCTCAGATCAGGTACTAGACAGGGCTGTCCACTATCACCATTACTATTCAACATAGTGTTGGAAGTTCTTGCCATAGCAATCAGGCAGGAGCAAGGAATTCAAGGGATACAGATTGAAAGAGAAGAAGTCAAACTCTCCTTATTTGCAGATGACATGATAGTATACATAGAAAAACCTAAAGAATCCAGCAAGAAGCTTTTGGAAATCATCAGGCAATACAGTAAGGTGTCAGGCTATAAAATTAACATTCAAAAGTCAGTGGCATTCCTCTATGCAAACACTAAGTTAGAAGAAATTGAAATCCAGAAATCAATTCCTTTTACTATAGCAACAAAAACAATAAAATATCTAGGAGTAAATCTAACCAAGGAAGTTCAAGACTTGTATACTGAAAATTATGAGTCACTACTCAAAGAAATTGAAAAAGACACAAAGAAGTGGGAAGATATTCCATGTTCATGGGTTGGAAGAATTAACATCATCAAAATGAATATATTACCCAGAGCCATCTACAAATTTAATGCTATCCCCATCAAGATCCCAAGCACATTTTTTAGGAGAATAGAAAAAATGCTACAAATGTTTATCTGGAACCAGAAAAGACCTAGAATTGCCAAAACAATCTTGAGAAAAAAGAACAGAACCGGAGGCATCACACTGCCAGATCTCAAACTATATTATAGGGCCGCTGTCATCAAAACTTCTTGGTACTGGAACATGAACAGACACACTGACCAGTGGAATAGAATTGAGAGCCCAGAAATGAGGCCCCACACCTATGGACATCTAATCTTTGACAAAGGGGCTCAGACTATTCAATGGGGAAAGCAGAGTCTCTTCAACAAATGGTGTTGGAAACAATGGGTTGAAACATGCAGAAGAATGAAACTGAATCACTGTATTTCACCAAATACAAAAGTAAATTCCAAGTGGATCAAGGACTTGGATGTTAGACCAAAAACTATCAAATACTTAGAGGAAAATATTGGCAGAACTCTTTTCCACATAAATTTTAAAGACATTTTCAATGAAACGAATCCAATTACAAAGAAGACTAAGGCAAGTATAAACCTATGGGACTACATCAAATTAAAAAGCTTCTTCACAGCAAAAGCAACCACTACCCAAACCAAGAGACCCCTCACAGAATGGGAGAAGATCTTTACATGCCATACATCAGATAAGAGTTTAATAACCAACATATATAAAGAGCTTGCCAAACTCAACAACAAGACAATAACCCCATCCAAAAATGGGGGGAGGACTTGGACAGAATATTCACCACAGAAGAGATCCAAAAGGCCGAGAAACACATGAAAAAATGCTCCAAGTCTCTGATTGTCAGAGAAATGCAAATCAAGACAACAATGAGATATCACTTCACTCCTGTGAGAATGTCATACATCAGAAAAGGTAACAGCAGCAAATGCTGGAGAGGGTGTGGGGTCAAAGGAACCCTCCTACACTGCTGATGAGAATGCAAATTGGTCCAACCTCTGTGGAGAACAGTCTGGAGAACTCTCAGAAGGCTAGAAATGGACCTACCCTATGACCCTGCAATTCCTCTCCTGGGGATAGATCGTAAGGAACCCAACACACCCATCCAAATAGATCTGTGTGCACATGTGTTCTTAGCAGCACAATATGTAATAGGCAAAACCTGGAAACAATTCAGGTGTCCAACAACAGATGAGTGGCTGAGCAAGTTGTGGTATATACACAATGGAATACTACTCAGCTGTAAAAAACGGTGACTTCACCGTTTTCAGCCGATCTTGGATGGACCTTGAAAAATTCATGTTGAGTGAAATCAGTCAGAAACAGAAGGATGAATATGGGATGATCTCACTCTCTGGCAGAAGTTGAAAAACAAGATCAGGAAAGAAAACACAAGTCGAACCTGAAATGGAATTGGAGTATTACACCAAAGTAAAAGACTCGTGGGTGGGTGGTGGGGAGAATACAGGTCCATGAAGGATGATAAATGACATAGTGGGGGTTGTATTGTTAAATGGGAATCTGGGGAATGTTATGCATGTACAAACTATTGTATTTACTGTTGAATGGAAAACATTAATTCCCCAATAAAGAAATAAATTTTAAAAAATAAATTAAATTAAAAAAAAAAGAAAGATGTAATTGGGTGGGCGTGTGTCCTTCACGTCTAGGCGGGGCTTAGACAACCAATGGGCAAAGTCTCCCTGGGAGCCGAGCTGCAGGAAGTGGGCGGGGCCTAGCGTGATTGACGGGGAACGGGCGGGGACCTAGAGAAGCGATCTAGTGGGCGGGGCCTCAAGAGTTTGATGGGGGAATGGGCAGGGCCGGGAGAGATTGACAAGGAGTGGGCGGACCCAGAGGCGGAAACCAGTGGGCGGGGCCTCTGAAAGATTGACAGGGAGTGGGCGGGACTTAGAGGAGTGATCCAGTGGGCGGAACCTCAAGGTTGGTGGAATGGGCGGGGCCTCAAGAGAGTGATGGGGGAGTGGGCGGGGCCTGGAGATTGATGGGCAGTAGCCTTGCTTGACCACCGGGTGGGCTCACCTTCAAACTCCTGGGGTTCGAAACCAAGCTGGGGAGGGGGGGGTTGTTTGTCCCTGTGCCCCGACTCCTTCAGCTGCTCAGGACTGACCTCGGGGGACTGCTTGGTGGCCATCATTGGCTGAGAAACACAAGGAATGGATGTGGGGGCCTTGGGGAGGGGTCACTGCTGTCCCCGCCCCGTCCCTCGGGCTGCACCAATGGGTCCCTGTCCTTGCACGTGGAGGGGGGATGTACCCCCATCCTCTGCATGGGGGCCCGCCAGACCCTTGCACCCGCCCCCTCTGCAGCCCCCGGGCCTGCAATGGGGTCTCTCTACCCAGAAAGGGGACCCAGGGTCCTTCCAGGCTGGGGCAGCCCCTGCACCCTCTCAGCCCCGCAGGGAAGCCGGGGAGGGTCGAAGGAGGCCCCCGGGTCTACACTGGGCCGTGGGTGTCTGGGGGCACCCCTGGGTGACTTCTGCCGCCCCCTTTGTGGCTTTGCCAAGGGCGGCCGGTCTCTGCCCTGGAGCTTCTGTGTGTGGCACCTGCGCCCCCTAGTGGTTGTCATTGGTTTCACTAATTTTAACTTTTTTTAAAAAAAAAATTATTTTAAATTTCTTTATTGGGGGATGAATGGCGGTTTTTTAAAAAATACTTATTTATTCCCTTTCGTTGCCCTTTTTATTGTAGTTGCTATTGTTGTTATTGATGCCTCTGTTGCTGACAGAGAGAAATGGAGAGAGGAGGGGAAGACAGAGAGGGGAGAGACACCTGCAGACCTGCTTCACCGCCTGGGAAGCGACTCCCCTGCAGGTGGGGAGCCGGGGGCTCGAACCGGGATCCTTACGCCGGTCCTTGTGCTTCGCGCCACGTGCGCTTAACCTGCTGACTCCCAATTGTTTTTTTTTTTTTTTTTGGTTTTTTTTTTACAGTCGACAGTAAACACAATAGCTTGAACATACATAACATTCCCCAGTTTTCCGCCTAACAATACAACACGCCTCCCCCCAGTTCTCCTCTGCCTTCATGTTCCAGAACCTGAATTCTCTCCCACTCCATTTTTTTTTTTTTTTTTTTTTACTATTTTTAAACATGTATTTTATTTTGGGGCCAGGTGGTGGCGCACCTGGTTGAGCGCACATGTTACAATGCGCAAAGACTTGGGTTCCAGCCCCGGGTCCCCACCTGCAGGGGGAAAGCTTTGCGAGGGGTGAAGCAGGGCTGCAGGTGTCTCTCTGTCTCTCTCCCTCTCTGTCATTCCTTTCCCTCTTAATTTCTGGCTGTCTCTATCCAATAAATAAAGATAATAAGAAAATTTAATATATATATATATATATATATATATATATATATATATATATATATATTTTTTTTTAGGGGCCGGGTGGTGGCACACCTGGTTGAGCGCATGTGTTACAGTGCACAAGGACCCAGGTTCGAGCCCCCGGTCCCCACCGGCAAGGGGAAAGCTTTGCAAGTGGTGAAGTAATGTTGCAGGTATCTCTCTGTCTCTCCTTCTTTATCACCCCCTTCCCTCTCGATTTCTGGCTGTGTGTATCCAGTAAATAAAATAAAGATAATAAGAAATAAATAAAAACAAACCTATTTAAAAAATAGATATATTATTTTAATGAGACATACAGAGAAAGATACACACAGAGACAGAGCCCAGAGCCGTGCTGAGCTCTGGCTGATGGTGGTGCTTGGGATTGAACCTGGGACCTCAGAGCCTCAGGCAAGAGAGTGTTTTGTAGAACCATTAGGCCAGCCCACCCAAGCACCCTCCTTTCCTCCCCCTCCCCTCCCTTTCCCTTTCCCTTCCCTTCCCTTCCCTTCCCTTCCATTTTCCTTCCTTCCTTCCTTCCTTCCTTCCTTCCTTCCTTCCTTCCTTCCTTCCTTCCTTCCTTCCTGCACCAGAGTCCTGCTCAGTTCTAGCTGATGGTGTCACTGGGGATTGAACCCAGAGCCCCAGAGTCTCAGGCCTGAAAGTCTCTCACATCACCACGATGCTGGGGTGGGCTCTCTGACTGTAGTGTCTCTGGGTCTCTCTGAGACTCTCCGGGCCGCAGAGATGGGGGCTAGCTGGAGAGTCCCTTAACTTCCTGCCCGGGTGTGCCCAGCCCACTTCCCAGCAGGGAGAGGGGGTTCTGGGTGCAACCCTCCGGAGGGTCTTCCCCGTCGTCAGACCGTCTGTCCGTCTGTCCCTTGGGCCCCAGGCACAGGGAAACACCATTTCCTGCCTTTGATGTCACTGGCATGAAAGTTTCCCTTCTGCCAGAAATAATCTCCCCAGCCCACTGGTTTCTTTCTGACGCTAGACCCTGAGAGTAAAAAAAGAAAGAAAGAAAGAAAAAAAAAAAAAAAGAACTTGAGTTTGGAAAGATAGCTCACTTGGAAAGTGAGCCGCTTTGCCAGGTGTGCGATCCGGGTTCAAGCCTGGCCCCCACTGCACTGGGGAAAGCTATGGTGCTGTGGTCTCTCTCTCTTTTATTTACTAAAATCTTGAAGAATGATTTGTATTTATTTATTGGATAGTGACAGCCAGACATTGAAAGGGAAGGGGGAGAGAGGGAGAGAGACACACAGAGAGACACCCGCAGCCCTGCTTCACCACTTGTGAAGCTTCCCCCTGCAGGTGGGGACTGGGGATTCCAACCCGGGTCCTTAGGCATTGTAACACGTGCGCTCAACCAGATGTGCAGTCACCTGTCCCCCTGTGGTCTCTGGGTCTCATTTTTTCTATCTGAAAAAGTTAGTCCAGAGTAGGGAAGCCCCAAAATTCACTTCCCCTCTCCCCATTTTTTTTTTTTACCAAGAAGTAGAAACTGAAATTCACATTCTGTCAAGTTACGTTATGTTCTCTTGCCTCTAACCAGCCTCTCTGTGTCCCCCAACCCCCTTTTTAATTCGAAAACATTCTAGAAAGAGGCTTTGTGGTGGTGGGGGTGGGTGTTTGTGAGTGGGAGGAGAAGAAAGAAATAACTAAAGAAAAAAAAATAATAAAAGAGGTTTTGTTTCCCAAGAAGACAGCTCAGGGGTTCTGCAAAGAAGCTCTCTTACCTGAGGCTCTGAGGCCCCAGGTTCATTCCCCAGCACCACTGTCAGCCAGAGCTCAGCAGGACTCTGGCTTAAAAAAAAATAAAAGGAAATGCTTCATGCAAATCATCTTTCTCACCTTGGTAACAAAAAAAACAATGTTGATTTTTTTTTTGTTGAGGTCTGCAAGCAGAACCAATAATTTGTGAAACAAGCACTTCCTGCATTGGACTTTCCTCTTGCTTCCCGTGACTCATCTCCTAAAAGGCTTCTTTTAAATTAATTAATGTTGGGAGTCGAGTGGTAGCGCAGCGGGTTAAGCGCAGGTGGCACAAAGCTCAAGGACCGGCGTAAGGATCCCGGTTCGAGCCCCCGGCTCCCCCTGCAGGGGAGTCGCTTCCCAGGCGGTGAAGCAGGTCTGCGGGTGTCTGTCTTTCTCTCCCCCTCTCTGTCTTCCCCTCCTCTCTCCATTTCTCTCTGTCCTATCCAACAACAATGACAGCAATAACCATAACAACAATAAAACAGCAAAGGCAACAAAAGGGAATAAGTAAATATTAAAAAATTAATTAAAGTTTATTTTGGTTATTTATTTATTTATTTATTTTCCCCCAGAGCCCTGCTCAGCTCTGGCTGATGGTGGTGCTGGGGATTGAACCTGGGACCTCAGAGCCTCAGGCAGGAGAGTTATTCTGACTCACGATTCTGGTTATTCTGCCTTACGATTCTGCTGTCTCTCTGGCCCTGCCTTTTCTTGTTGATTTGTAAGAGCTCTTTACATATGAAGGCTCTTCCCTCCCCCCAGAGCCCTGCTCAGCTGTGGCTGATGGTAGTGCCAGGGACTGAACCTGGGACCTCAGAGCCTCAGTCAGGAAATTCTCTTTGCAGAATCATATTGCTGTCTCCCCCGGCCCTGCTTTGTTTATTTATTCATTTATTAATTTTTGCCACCAGGGTTATTGCTGGGCTTCAGTGCCCACATGACTCCACTGTGCCTGGTGACCATTTTGTTTTTGTTTTTGTTTTGCAGAGCTAAGTAGAGAAAGAAATAAAGAGAAAGAGACAGAGAAAGACAGAGAGACACCTGCAGCCCTTCTCTTGTGATCCTCCCCACTCCCTCCCTCCCCGTCGGTGGGGAGCCGAGGTTTGAACCCGGGTCCTTGCTCAAGATGATGTGTGTTCTTCACCAGGTAAGCTATCTCCTTGCTCCTGTGTTTTATTGCTTTTTATTTATTTTTCATGAAAACGATTTACTTTGGGTGGGAGAAACAGCAGGACAGGTCTACAAACAGAATCTACCGCCTTGGGCTCTGAGGTCCCAGGTTCAATCCCCAGTACCACCATCAGCCAGAGCTGAGCAGAGCTTTGGTAATAATAATAATAATAATAAGGAGGTGACGGCACAGTGATTCTTAAAGGCCTCTCCTGCCTGAGGCTCTCAGGTCCCAAGTTCACTCCCCAGCACCACCATCAGCCAGAGCTGAGCAGGGCTCTGGGGAAAAATCAGTCAGTCAGTCAATCAATCAATCAATCAACGTATAAAGAAGAGAGAGAACACTGACACACATATACAGTCACAGTTACATTTTTTTTTGTCAGTTTCAGTTAAGGCAGAGAGAGACAGAGAGACAGACAGACAGAGAGCTACACCCCAGACCACACTGGACCCTCTGCTGTGTGTCTAGACTTTATTTATTAGAGGCCGCAGGCTGGAAGGGTAGGAAGCTGAACGGGGCTGAGACAAATCCAGGTGGACTTCTTGGGAGGAGGCGCGGGTGAAAGATTCTTAAGTCTCTCAGAGGCCGAAGTGGAGCAAGACGGGTCCCCCACCTCTCAACTCCTTCCTGTCCCATTATTATCGATTACTATTGATCTTATTTATTTATTCATCCCCCCACCTCCCCCCAAGCCCGTTGTCTTTCTGTCACACCGTCCAGACTGAGGTGACACAAAACCTCCCCTCTCTGTGTCTTTCCACCTTCAGCACTGTGGAACACGGGTCACACACGCCTCTGCACCGAGTATTTCAATGACTTCCTTCCTAATGTGCACGCGTGCGCGCGCACCACACACACACACACACACACACACACACACACACACACACACACACACACACACACTTCTTTCCTCTGTCCATCCTGTCCCTGAGTTAATTTCTCACTGTGGCACCGACTTGGCTGACATAACCCCTGAAGAGACAGGCACTGCCCACCCCCCCCCCCCCCCCCGCCCCCGGGGGGAAAGACCGCAGGGCAGGAAGGAAGAAGCTGAGCCTGGCTGAGAAAAATCCAGGCAGACTTCCTGGAGGAGGCAGGTGACAGATTCTTAAATCTCTCAGAGGCAGAAGTGGAGCAAGGGTGTCTCCTCTCAACTGCTTCCTGCCGCATTCCACTGTCCAGCCCTGGGATGGTGAGGGTGGGATTTTGTCTCCTCTCCTTCCTCCCTCCTCTTCCTTCCAGGGGAGGAAAAACCCAGGCCCCGTCTGCTAGCTTAGGGGAGACAGAGACGTGTGATTGCCGCAGGGTGCTAGGGCAGTGGGGGCCCCCCTACCCCCCACCTGGCTCAGATGTCCCGACCACAGCTACACGTCATGGGGGGCTGGGTGCTCCCTGACGACTTCAATGTCTTTTTTAAATTTTCTCCATCCACATCTGGACGGGGTGGAGAGGGTGAGGTGGATGGTACAGCACCATGGCAGAACAGACCCAAGAGTTGTTAAGTCTTTGATTTTTTAAAATTCTTTTTTAAAAAAATTATTTATTCATTTATTTCCCTTTTCGTTGCCCTTGTTGTTTTATTGTTGTAGTCATTATTGTTGTTGTCATTGATGTCGTCGTTGTTGGATAGGACAGAGAGAAATGGAGAGAGGAGGGGAAGACAGAGAGGGGGAGAGAAAGACAGACACTTACAGACCTGCTTCACCACCTGGGAAGCGACTCCCCTGCAGGTGGGGAGCCGGGGGCTCGAACCGGGATCCTTTTAAAAAAATATTTATTTTCCCTTTTGTTGCCCTTGTTGTTTTTCATTGTTGTTGTGGTTATTATAGTTGTTATTGATGTCTGTAGGGTGTGCCACCACCTGGCTCCAAATCTTTGATTTTTTTGTCATCATTAAGACATATTTACTTATTAATGAGACAGAGACAGAGAGAGAGAAAGAGAGAGAGAGAGAGATTGACATGTGATGCTGGGGATTGACCTCAGGCCTCAAAGTCCAGTGCTTTATCCACTGCACCACTTCCCAGTCTGTATTGTTGCTATTATTACTACTACCAGAGCCCTGCTGAGCTCTGGCTGATGGTGGTGCTGGGGATTGAA
This sequence comes from Erinaceus europaeus, assembly GCF_950295315.1. Taxonomy (NCBI): domain Eukaryota; kingdom Metazoa; phylum Chordata; class Mammalia; order Eulipotyphla; family Erinaceidae; genus Erinaceus; species Erinaceus europaeus. The sequence goes on from NC_080184.1 coordinate 2,412,039, forward strand.
CCCAGGACCTCAGAGCCTCAGACAGGAGAGTCTTTTTATTTGTAATATATTAATTATTTACTTTGTAAAAGAAATAGATGGTGGATTGGTAGATAGGCAGGGGGAAGAGAGAGAGAGAGAGAGACATCAGAGCCCTGCTGAGCTCTGGCCGATGGTGGTGCTGGGGATTGAACCCAGGACCTCAGAGCCTCAGGCAGGAGGGCCTGTTTGCAGAACCCTCCTGCTGTCTTTTGAGGCCCATTAATAATAATATTGTTGATAAAATATAACAATGACTATTAATTATTAATAACAATAACTATTAATTATTGCTGTCTCTCTGGTCCTCCATCCACTTTTTTATAAAAAAATAAAAAAGTGAAAGACTGAAGGCTTGGGAGACAGCATCATGGTTCTGCAAATGACTTTCCTGCTTGAGGCACCAAAGATCCCAGGTTCAGTCCCCAGGGCCCCATCAACCAGAGCTGAACGACAAAAGAAATATGTAAAAACTAAATGCATACATCAATTAAAATTATTTTTACACCTTAAGTATTATTATGATTATTTTACACCTTAAGTCAGAACTGAGCAGTGCTCTTGGAGAAAAAGAAACCCTTACTCTCTCTCTCTCTTTCTTTTTTTAGACATTTATTTTTATTTTTTAAACTTTATTGGATTTGATAGAACAGAGAGAAACGGAGAAGGGAGGGGGAGATAGAGAGGGAGAGAGACAGAGAGACCCCTGCAGCCCTGTGTCACCACTCGCAAAGCTTTCCCCCTGCAGGTGGGGCCTGGGGGCTCGAACCCGGGTCCTTGTGCACTGTGTGTGCTTACCCAGGTGCACCACCACCCGGCCCCTAAAAAGATTGACTTCTTAATAAGAGAGGATCAGAGCTTCATTTAGACACTTAGGATGCTGGGGCCTGAAATCAGAACTTCATCCTGCAACTGCTGTCCCATGAAGCTCCTTCCAGGTCACCAAAGTATAAACCACTTTATTATTATTATTATTATTATTATTATTATTATTATTATTTTCCCCAGAGCCCTGCTCAGCTCTGGCTGCTGGTGGTGCTGGGGATTGAACCTGGGACCTCAGAGCCTCAGGGATGGGAACTCTCCTTGTAGAACCGTGCTGCTGTCTACCCCTGCTTATTAATAATAATAGATAATGATGATGATGATAATAATATATATATATATTAAAACATTAAAGGTGGGATGGACACAGAGCAGATAAAGTCCCTCTTCTCTCTAGGGAAAAAAAAAAGGACATTTTACGGAAAATAGCTTCGAGTAATCAACGGAAGAAGGTTACGGACAGTGGAAATTTTTAGTAACAAAATCCGGAGGGGGTGATGTAAGCTTTTTTGATTTTTTTGGTGTCTTTTTTTTGGTGGGGGGAGGTTGTTTGGAAGGACAGACTTTGGGTTCTCTGAGATGGAGTCTCAGTGACTGAGGTGGGGTGGGGGGAAGCCCTGGGGACAAGGACTGAGTCTGACAAGTTTTCCCCCCAAACATCAATCTCTCTCTCTCTCTCATTATCTTTATTGATTGATTGGATAGAGACAGTCAGAAATCCAGAGGGAAGAGGAGATAGAGAGATAGAGAGAGACAGAGAGACACCTGCAGCCTTGCTTCAACACTTATGAAGCTTCCCCCCCTCCCCGCAGGTGGGGCTGGGGGGGGGGGACTTGAACCCAGGTTCCTGTGCATCGTAACAGGTAACTTGCTCAACAGGGTGTGTGACCGCCCAGCCCCCATCTCTCTCTCTCTCTCTCTCTTTCTCTCTCAGTCTCTCTTTCTCCTTGAAAGTTGGGACAGGAACATTAACAGATTTTGATGATTTTTTGAATTTCTTGGCAGGAGAATTTATTATTATTATTATTATTATTATTATTATTATTATTATTATTATTTTTGGGGGGTGAGTGGGTCAGGAGGTAACACAACCCCTCACATCTTTCCTGCCCGAGGCCCCAGAGGTCTGGGGTTCACAGTCACCAAGAGCTGGGTGTGTGGGAAGAGGTGGGATTCTGCTCTGGAGACTGAGTGGTGGTCCCACCCACTTACTTCTACAATGTGGGTTACAGGAGTGGGGGGACGGGGAGACTGGGAGAGGGCTCCCGGGGTGGGAGGTGGGGGAGGCAGGATACACAGGTCAACCTGAATGAGGGCCCTGGTATCACATGTGGATGCCACAGCACTGGGGGAAGCTCCATGGGTGACGGAGCAGTGCTGTGGGGTCTCTCTCTCTGCCTGAAAACAAGCAAAACAAAGGAAGACAAAACCACACACACACACACACACACACACACACACACACACACACACGAGTTTCTCTTCTCTATTTTTTTCCATTAGTAAGTAATAATCATTAAAAAAAATAAATAAAACCCCTTAAACTTGAGACAACCTCTATTTGAAATGAAAAGAACAAAAAGCTTGGGTTCGAATCAATCGCGGGAGGGTTTCAGGAGGGGGCGGGGGAGGGGGGATTCAAAAGTTAAAGGGACCGGGGAGACAGCAGGAGGGTTCTGCAGAAAAAGACTCTCCTGCCTGAGGCTCCGAGGTCCCAGGTTCAATCCCCAGCACCACCCTCAGCCAGAGCTGAGCAGGGCCCTGGGAGAAAAAATAAAAAAGGAAGAGGAGGAGGAAGAAGAAGGGAAGAAAGAGGAGGAGGAGGAGAAAAAGGAAAAGCAAGTTAAGGAGTTTACCTCGGGGGTGGGGGCCGGGCGGTAGCGCAGCGGGTTAAGCGCAGGTGGCGCAAAGCACAAGGACCGGCGTAAGGATCCCGGTTCGAGCCCCGGCTCCCCACCTGCAGGGGAGTCACTTGACAAGCAGTCAAGCAGGTCTGCAGGTGTCTCTCTTTCTCTCTCCCTTTCTATCTATCTCCCCTTCCTCTCTCGATTTCTCTCTGTCCTGTCCAATATAAATAAACATTAAGAAAAATGGGGCAGGGAGAGACAGCAAGAAGGTTCTGCAAAGAGACTCTTCTACCTGAGGCACTAAAGGTCCCAGGTTCAATCCCCAACACCTCCATCAGCCAGAGCTGAGCTGGACTCTGGTTAAAAAGAAAAGAAAAGAAAAGAAAAAGAGAAAAATGGCCTCCAAGAGCCGTGGATTCGGAGACTCGGCACTGAACTCCAGAGATAACCCTGGGGGGCATGGGGAAGAGGGACTTAAAGGGGAGAGACACACTTCACAGAGCCCGAGAGATCTCTGGCAGGTACGTTCAGAGAGGGGCTGGGGTTCGAGAGAGCTAGGTGACTGTACAAATTTGCATAGCTGGCGAGCCAGGGGAAGCTTGCAAAAGTCTTTCACACCTGTCTTGGTTTTTGTCAACTGAATTCTCCCCTTGTAATTTCCCAGGGCACCTCCTCTCATGTCACCACCCTCCCCCGGCCCTGCCCCACCCCTGCCGAGTCTCTTCCGGTCCCGGTCCCATGTCCCATCACCCCTGGGATCCATCCCTGTCCCTCTGATCTGGGCCTCTCTCTGTTTTTTTGTTTTGTTTTGTTTTGTTTTGGGGGTGGGGAGCTTCCTCTTTGAGGCCTTTCTGTCATGGAGCCGCCTCCCCCCCCTCCCACTCCCTTTCCCTTCCCCCTTCCAGAAAGCCAAAGTAACGGGAACTTTGAGTCTCCTTGACCTGCCATGGGGATTTCTCTACCTGGATTGTCCAATCTCCTGCTGCTGGGGTCCAGACCGGGTGGTGGCGGTGTGTGTGTGTGTGTGTGTGTGTGTGTGTGTGTGTGTGTGTGTGTGTGTGTGTGTGTGTGTGCGCGCGCGCGCGTGTGGAGGTTTGCTTCTGGTGGGGAAGCCTTGGGAAGGTAGGTGGGGACAGGCCGGGAAAAGTCCAAGGGTCCCAAGCTGGGGGCAGCAGGGGTGGGGTGGGTGGGGTGGGGGGAAGTCCAGGGAGGTTGAGGACCTGAGCAGCCTCCACAGGTGGCAAGTTGGAGGGGGAACAGGGGTCCAGGTCTGGCTATATTTTTAAAGAATATATATATATTTAAACATAAGCTTTCCTTTTTAAATTTTTTTTTTTCTTTTTTTGCCTCCAGTTTTATGGCTGGGGCTCAGTGCCTGCACCACGAATCCACTGCTCCTGGAGACCATTTTCCCCTTTTGTTACCCTGGTTATTTTACCATTGTTGTGGTTATTATTATCATTGTTATTGATGTCGTCATTGTTGGATAGGACAGAGAGAAATGGAGAGAGGAGGGGAAGACAGAGAGGGGGAGAGAAAGACAGACACCTGCAGACCTGCTTCACCGCCTGGGAAGCGACTCCCCTGCAGGTGGGGAGCCGGGAGCTCGAACCGGGATCCTTACACCGGTCCTTGCGCTTTGCGCCACGTGCACTTAACCTGCTGCACTACCACTCAACCTCCCAAAAATATTTTTTATCTTTATTTATTAGATAGAGACAGCCAGGAATCGAGAGGGAAGGGGGAGAGAGAGAGGGAGAGAGACAGAGACACCTGCAGCCCTGCTTCACCACTCTGGAAGCTTTCCCTCTGCAGGTGGGGACCGGGGTCTCAAACCTGGGTCCTTGTGCTTAGTACTATGTGTGCTTAACTGGGTGTACCACCACCCACCCTCCTTGTTATTTATCTATTTTTTAATATTGTTTTTATTATCTTTATTTATTGGATAGAGACAGCCAGAAATCAAGAGGGAAGGGGGGAGACAGAGAGGGAGAGAGACAGAGAGACCCCTGCAGCCCTGCTTCACCACTCTGGAAGCTTTCCTCCTGCAGGTGGGGACCAGGGGCTCGAACCCGGGGACCTTGTGCGCTGTAACATGTGCGCTCAACCAGGTGCGCCACCGCCTGGCCCCCGAGGTCTGGCTGTTTTCGATGGAGGTGTAGTGTTTTGGGGAGAGGGCCTCCTCTGGGATGGAGGGATGGGGAGTAGCCTGACAGGAGGGGAAAGAGACAAAGAGAGACCTCAAAAGTCACAGAGAGGCTGGGGGGAGACAGCAGGATGGTTCTGCGAAGAGATTCTCAGGCCTGAGAACTGAGGTCCCAGGTTCAAGCCCCAGCACCATCATCAGCCAGGGTGGAGCAGGACTCTGGGGAAATTAATAAATAAGTAAACAGATAAATAATAATAATAATAATAAAAGAAAGTGAAAGAGAGAGAGAGAGAGAGAGATCCAGACAGAAAGAGACTCAGAGGTGTGGAGAGAGGCCCCAGGAACAGGAAGAGAGACAGATTTTGAGAGATAAGAGAGATGGGAAGAGAAGTAGGTATGAGGAGAGACGTACACGTAGAGAGATAGAGGCAGAGACAGGGAGAGTCAGAGACAGAGGTTCAGAGATAGATACAGGGAGAGTCAGAGAGAGATGGAAATTTAGAGAGAGAGAGGGTCAGAGAGAGACAGAGAGATTCAGAGAGAGGGAGAGAGATTCAGAGGGGGGAGAGACAGGGAGATTCAGAGAGAGAGGGAGAGACAGGGAGATTCAGAGAGAGAGGGAGAGACAGGGAGATTCAGAGAGAGAGGGAGAGACAGGGAGATTCAGAGAGAGAGGGAGAGACAGGGAGATTCAGAGAGAGAGGGAGATTCAGAGAGAGAGGGAGAGACAGGGAGATTCAGAGAGAGAGGGAGATTCAGAGAGAGAGGGAGAGACAGGGAGATTCAGAGAGAGAGGGAGAGACAGGGAGATTCAGAGAGAGAGGGAGAGACAGGGAGATTCAGAGAGAGAGGGAGAGACAGGGAGATTCAGAGAGAGAGGGAGATTCAGAGAGAGAGGGAGAGACAGGGAGATTCAGAGAGAGAGGGAGATTCAGAGAGAGAGGGAGAGACAGGGAGATTCAGAGAGAGAGGGAGATTCAGAGAGAGAGGGAGAGACAGGGAGATTCAGAGAGAGAGGGAGAGACAGGGAGATTCAGAGAGAGAGGGAGAGACAGGGAGATTCAGAGAGAGAGGGAGAGACAGGGAGATTCAGAGAGAGAGGGAGAGACAGGGAGATTCAGAGAGAGAGGGAGAGACAGGGAGATTCAGAGAGAGAGGGAGAGACAGGGAGATTCAGAGAGAGAGGGAGATTCAGAGAGAGAGGGAGAGAAATTCACAGAGGGAGAGAGACAGGGAGATGAGATTCAAAGACAAGCGCCATTCAGAGAGAGAGAGAGGGAGAGACAGAGATTCAGAAACAGAGGGGGAGAGAGGCAGGGAGAGACAGAGAGATTCAGAGAGAGACAGGGAGACTCAGAGACACAGAGAGGGAGAGACAGAGAGACTCAGTGACAGAGGGAGAGAGAGACAGACACAGAGACGCAGCCCTAGAGAGACAGAGCCCAGCGCAGGCGCAGGAGGCAGGGCCAGGGGCCAGCGGCCAGCGGAAGCGAGCGACACAGTTGGGGGCGGAGCTTTCTTGGGGTGGGCGGGGCCTCGGGGGGGCGGGCCCGGGGGGTATAAATAGCGGAGCCCCGGCCTCCGGCCACACGCAGCCCGAGCGCCGGCCATGCCCGACCCCGAGGACCCCGAGCGCCCCGGGGACCCCGCTGCCCCCCGGCTGGGCCGCGCCGCGCTGCCCTGGCTGCTGGGCTCCGCGCTGCTGCTGCTGCTGCTGGGCGGCGGGGCCTTCGCCTCCGTGGCCTGGACGGCGCCCCCCGCCCACACCCCCACCCCCGGGGCGCCCCCAGAACCCCCGGACCGCTGCGCCCACCTCCGCCGGGCTGCGCAGGTGAGGGCGCCCGGGCTGGGACCCCACCCCACCCCTCCGCTTCTCGCTCCCTCCCCGTCCCCCCCCCTCTCTCTCTCTTTTTCTTCCTTCCTTCCTCCCTCCCTCTCTTTCTTTCTTTCCTTAAGTTCTTTCCTTCTTCCTTCCTTAATTTTTCTTTCTTTCTTTCTTAATTTCTTTCTTTCTTTTTCTTATTTCTTTCTTTCTTTTCTCTTTCTTTACTTTTATCTCTTTCTTCCTCTTGCTTTTTCTTTTTTTCCCTGTTTTTCTCTATCTCCATTTCTCTTTCTCTCTCTTTTGCTTATTTCTCTCTTTTTCTTTCCTTGTCTCTGCATTTTTCTCTTTCCCTCTGTCTGTCTCCCACCCTCCTTTTCTTCCTCTCTTTCTTTCCTCCTTTCTTTCTTTCTTTCTTTCTCTCTCTCTCTCTCTGTCTCTCTATCTCTATGTCCAGGGTTACCGCTGGGGCTCAGTGCCTGCACCATGAATCCACTGCTTCTGGAGGCTATATTTTCCCCTTTTGTTGCCCTTGTTGTTTTATCGTTGTTGTGGTTATTATTATTGTTGTTATTGACGTCATCGTTGTTGGCTAGGACAGAGAGCAATGGAGAGAGGAGGGGAAGACAGAGAGGGGGGAGAGAAAGACAGACACCTGCAGACCTGCTTCACCGCCTGGGAAGCGACTCCCCTGCAGGTGGGGAGCCGGGGGCTCGAACCGGGATCCTTAGGCCGGTCCCTGCGCTTTGCGCCACCTGCGCTTAACCCGCTGCGCCACCGCCCGGCTCCCTCATGTCCCCTTTTTCATCCTGCACCCCGACGCATTCCATTCCCTCCACCTCTCTGTCTGCACATCCTGATTCTCTCTTCTCTGCCCCACAGCCTGGGGGAGGGGCCCTTCCCCGTCCTGCACATGGGAGCCCAGTGGCGACTCCTCCCATTCCTGCCTCTGGGGACCCTCTAATGTACCTTTTCTTTTTTCCTTCCTTCCCTCTCTTTTCCTTTCTTTCTTTTTTTCCCCTCCAGGGCTATCACTGGGGCTCTTAGTGCCAGCACTACGAGTCCACTGCTCCTGGAGGCCATTTCCCCCCCATTTTATTGGCTAGGGACAGAGAGAAACTGAGAGGGGAGGGGGAGCCAGAGCCAGAGACAGGGAAGCACCGGCAGACCTGCTTTCCCCGCTTGTGACGTTCCCCTCAGCAGGTGGGGACCAGGGGCTTGAACTCAGGTCCTTGCGTGCTATCATGTGCGCCTAACTGGATGCGCCACTGCCTGGCCCTGGCACTCCTCTTTTTCCCCTTCCTTCCTTCCTTTTAAAATTTCTTCTCCCTCCTTTTTCTTCTATTATCTCTTGGATAGATACTGAGAGAAATTGAGACAGAGAGGGCAGAGAGGGCAGAGAGGGCAGAGAGGGGAGAGAGAGAGAGAGAGAGACCCGCAGCCCTGCTTCACTGCCCTCGTGAAGTTTTCCCCCAGCAGGTGGGGAGCGAGGGGCTCAAACCCGGCTCCTTGCTCAGGGGAACATGTGGGCTCAACCAGGTGCGCCACTGCCCAGCAAGACACCCCTTCTTTCTCTAGGGCTTTGGGGACCCCTTCCTGCTACCTTTGTGAGACCTCACCTGCATCCCAGGTCTCAGGAGGCAGGGAGCTTGGAAACTCTTTCATCATCTCGCACCCCAAGGGGCTTTTTTTCCCCCTTTTTTCTTTCTTTTAAATTTTAAAAATTTATTATGATCTTTATGTATTGGATAGTGACAGGCAGAAATCAAGAGGGAGGAGGAGATAGAGAGGGAGAGAGACAGAGAGACCCCTGCAGCCCTGCTTCACCGCTCGCGAAGCTTTCCCCCTGCAGGTGGGGACCAGGGGCTCGAACCTGGGTTCTTGCACACTATAATGTGGGTGCTCAACCAGGTGTGCCACCACCCGGCCCTGGCTTTTTTTCCTTTTCTCTCTCTTTCTTCCTTTCTTCCTTCTTCTCCCTCTTCTTCTTCTACAGTTTCTTCTTCTCTTTCTCCTCCTCCTCCTTCTCCCCCTCCTTCTTCTTCTCCTTCTCCCTCCTCCTCCTTTTTTTTAAAATAAATATTTATTTATTCCCTTTTGTTGCCCTTGTTGTTTTATTGTTGTAGTCATTATTGTTATTGATGTCGTTGTTGTTGGATAGGACAGAGAGAAATGGAGAGAGGAGGGGCAGACAGAGAGGGGGAGAGAAAGACAGACACCTGCAGACCTGCTTCACCGCCTGGGAAGCGACTCCCCTGCAGGTGGGGAGCCGGGGGCTCGAACCGGGATCCTTAGGCCGGTCCCTGCGCTTTGCGCCACCTGCGCTTAACCCGCTGCGCCACCGCCCGGCTCCCTCATGTCCCCTTTTTCATCCTGCACCCCGACGCATTCCATTCCCTCCACCTCTCTGTCTGCACATCCTGATTCTCTCTTCTCTGCCCCACAGCCTGGGGGAGGGGCCCTTCCCCGTCCTGCACATGGGAGCCCAGTGGTGACTCCTCGCATTCCTGCCTCTGGGGACCCTCTAATGTACCTTTTCTTTTTTCCTTCCTTCCCTCTCTTTTCCTTTCTTTCTTTTTTTCCCCTCCAGGGCTATCACTGGGGCTCTTAGTGCCAGCACTACGAGTCCACTGCTCCTGGAGGCCATTTCCCCCCCATTTTATTGGCTAGGGACAGAGAGAAACTGAGAGGGGAGGGGGAGCCAGAGCCAGAGACAGGGAAACACCGGCAGACCTGCTTTCCCCGCTTGTGACGTTCCCCTCAGCAGGTGGGGACCAGGGGCTTGAACTCAGGTCCTTGCGTGCTATCATGTGCGCCTAACTGGATGCGCCACTGCCTGGCCCTGGCACTCCTCTTTTTCCCCTTCCTTCCTTCCTTTTAAAATTTCTTCTCCCTCCTTTTTCTTCTATTATCTCTTGGATAGATACTGAGAGAAATTGAGACAGAGAGGGCAGAGAGGGCAGAGAGGGCAGAGAGGGGAGAGAGAGAGAGAGAGAGACCCGCAGCCCTGCTTCACTGCCCTCGTGAAGTTTTCCCCCAGCAGGTGGGGAGCGAGGGGCTCAAACCCGGCTCCTTGCTCAGGGGAACATGTGGGCTCAACCAGGTGCGCCACTGCCCAGCAAGACACCCCTTCTTTCTCTAGGGCTTTGGGGACCCCTTCCTGCTACCTTTGTGAGACCTCACCTGCATCCCAGGTCTCAGGAGGCAGGGAGCTTGGAAACTCTTTCATCATCTCGCACCCCAAGGGGCTTTTTTCCCCCCTTTTTTCTTTCTTTTAAATTTTAAAAATTTATTATGATCTTTATGTATTGGATAGTGACAGGCAGAAATCAAGAGGGAGGAGGAGATAGAGAGGGAGAGAGACAGAGAGACCCCTGCAGCCCTGCTTCACCGCTCGCGAAGCTTTCCCCCTGCAGGTGGGGACCAGGGGCTCGAACCTGGGTTCTTGCACACTATAATGTGGGTGCTCAACCAGGTGTGCCACCACCCGGCCCTGGCTTTTTTTCCTTTTCTCTCTCTTTCTTCCTTTCTTCCTTCTTCTCCCTCTTCTTCTTCTACAGTTTCTTCTTCTCTTTCTCCTCCTCCTCCTTCTCCCCCTCCTTCTTCTTCTCCTTCTCCCTCCTCCTCCTTTTTTTTAAAATAAATATTTATTTATTCCCTTTTGTTGCCCTTGTTGTTTTATTGTTGTAGTCATTATTGTTATTGATGTCGTTGTTGTTGGATAGGACAGAGAGAAATGGAGAGAGGAGGGGCAGACAGAGAGGGGGAGAGAAAGACAGACACCTGCAGACCTGCTTCACCGCCTGGGAAGCGACTCCCCTGCAGGTGGGGAGCCGGGGGCTCGAACCGGGATCCTTACGCCAGTCCCTGCGCTTTGTGCCACATGTGCTTAACCCGCTGCGCTACCGCCTGACTCCCCTATTTCTTCTTAAATCTGTATAAGTACCTCGCACTAACCGATTGTACCACTGGAGCTCCTTCTTAAATCTGGAACCATTAGGGGAATCCCCGATTTTTTCCCATTCAGTCCCTCCCTCCACCCCCTGTGAAACCCCATCCCCTCCTGAGACCTGCCCTTTTCCAAAGGCTTTCCTGGAAAAATCCTCCCTCCCCTGGGAACCAGTTGGGACCATCTAGGGGGTGTGTGAGCTGGTGTGTTGACTTGGAAGGGAGGAGGATCCCTAAGTTCTGGGCAGAGCCCCCACCCACCATCCAGGGGACCCCCTCACCCACTTTCTGCCTTTTTCTCTCTTTCAGGCTCAGTATGGGCAGCTGGTAGCTGAAAATGGTGAGTGTCCCTGTGTCACTCTCCCTCCCCCATATGACCCTTTTCTCCTCCTCCCTCAAGGCTATCCTCTGCTTATTAGAAGACACCCCCATGTCATTTCCTCCAGACTTTTTGGGATCCTGTCTGGGGGATACCCATGTCCTCTTCTGGTAACCTCCACTTCCCCCTCAAGGTGCTCTGGCCTCTTTAACGCTTTCCAGAAACCTTGGGGGACTCCCTCAGACCCTCCCTATAACCTCCCAACTTCTCAGTTTTTTTAAGTTTTTTTTTTAATCTTTATTTATTGGACAGAGACAGCCAGAAATCTAGAGAGAAGGGAGAGAGAGAGAGAGAGGGAGAGAGACAGAGAGACACCTGCAGCCCTGCGTCACCACTCATGAAGCTTTCCCCCAGCAGGTGGGGACCAGGGGCCCTCTAAAATCTCTAAAAAATGATTTTATTAATTTATTAATGAGAAAGAGAGAGGGGGAGAGGAAGAGGGGGAGAGGAAGAGGGGGAGAGGAAGAGGGGGAGAGAGAGAGAGAGAGAGAGAAGTAGAACTTCCCTCTGGTACATGCAATGCCGGGGATCAAACTCAGGACCTCAGGCTTGAGAGGCCAGTGCTTTATCCATTGCTCCACCTCCTGGGCTAGTCCTTTGTTCTATATTCTTCTCTGGTGCTTTGAATCTAGGGACTCCTCTCTTCCTCTTCCTCCACTCTTTCCCTTTTTCTGAGACACTCTCCCACTTCCTATCTCTCTGTTTCTCAGAGAGCTCCCACCTCATGGCCTCTGTGACTACACAGCCTCCTCTAGTTCCTTCCTTCATTCCTTCTCCTTCTCCTCCTCTTCCTTCTCCAAATCCTCTTCCTCTTCCCTCTTTTTATTACCAGACACTGCTCAGCTCTGGCTGATGGTGGTGCTGGGAATTGAACTCAGGACCTTGGAGCCTCAGGCTGGAGAGTCTTTTACTTTGTAATATGTAATTGATTTATTTAGTGAGAGAGATAGATGATAGACAGACAGACAGACAGACAGATAGATAAACAGACAGATGATAGATAGATACCAGAGTCCTGCTCAGCTCTGGCTGATGGTGGTGCTGGGGATGGAACTTGGGACCTCAGAGCCTCAGGCAGGGAGTGTCTTTGCATTACTATCATGCTATTATATTTTCCCTTGCTTTCCCCTTTCTGTCCTCTTTACCTCCCCTCCCCCTTTCTCTCCTCCCCTGTCCTCTCCTCCTCAGACCCCCCCACCCCAACTCACCCCAGGACACACCCCTCTCCTAGACCAGGCTGACTCTCTGTCTCCCCATCTTCCTCCCTCCTCAGCACAGCTCACCGAGGGCCCTCTGAGCTGGTACAGCCTCCCGGGCCTGGCCAACGTGTACCTGTCCCCAGGCTTAAGCTACGACCCCCAAACCCAGGAGCTGGTGGTGGCCGAGGCTGGTACCTACTACGTCTACCTGCAGCTGGATCTCCGTCGTGTGCTGGACGGACAGGGCAGTTCCAGCTCTGTCTCCTCAGCCCTGCACCTGCGTCCACCGGTCTCCGGGACCGACGCCGGCCTGGCTTTGACTTTGGACCTGCCGCCCCCCTCCTTCCCCGCCAAGGACTCCGTCACAGCATTCCAGGGCACCTTACTGCATCTGGAAGCTGGCCACCGCCTGGCTGTCCACCTGGGCCCCCTGACCAGGAACCACAGTGACTGGCAGCTGGCACAGGGCGCTACCATCTGGGGACTCTTCCAAGTGGCCTCTGGTGGTTTCCCTTCTGAACTGACCATGCTACAGCCCACGGGACACCCCTCCCGGGTCTAGCAACTGTCTGGAGCCCACCCCAATCCCAGGGCTGGTTAACTCTACCTCATGGGGCAGGAGAGGGGGACCTCCCCATAGCTGCTGGCCCCTTGCTTCTGCCCTGGATGGAACTTGTGCTATTTATTCTGAGCCTTGCTTCAGGCGGGCATATGTTATATTATTGCAGATCACTTTTATTTATTGAGTACCTGCTGTGTATAGTGTTGGTGTGTGTGTGTGTGTGTATATATTTCTATGTGTATGTGTGGGGAGAGAGGGTACACCCACTTGGAAAACCCTTATTTATGTAACTGTGTGAACTAAAAATAAATAAAGACTCAGTTCAAGCACCTTCCATGGAATTCAAGGGAGTTGGTTTGGTGCCCTAGAGTGAATTCTGTGGCGCTTATTATTGCTGCCATTGTTGTTATTCCAGAGCTCTGCTCGGCTCTGGCTGGTAGTGGTGTTGGGGATTAAACCTGGGACCCTGGAGTTGGGCGGTGGCGCAGCGGGTTAAGCGCACGTGGCACAAAGCGCAAGGACCGGCGGAAGGATCCTGGTTCGAGCCCCCGGCTCCCCACCTGCAGGGGAGTCGCTTCATAGGCGGTGAAGCAGGTCTGCAGGTGTCTGTCTTTCTCTCCCCCTCTCTGTCTTCCCTCCTCTCTCCGTTTCTCTCTCCTATCCAACAACAACAAGGGCAACAAAATGGGAAAGATGGCCTTCAGGAGCAGAAAAAAAAAAAAGAAAGAAAAAGAAAAAGAAAAAAGAAAAGAACCTTATCCTACCATCTTGGTGCAAACTGCTAGTTACGACTCTCCATCCGCGCCGCAGCCACAATAGCATCCATGACCTGCATCCATGTCGGCCTGGGAAAAGTGGTCCATAGGTGGGCGTGGCCCAAGACCCAGAGTCCCCTGCGATTGGTCAATCTCTGACTCCTAGTTTGAATAACTTCCCTAGTGCCTGATGAGGTCACTCCCTGTGCGCAGCTGATTGGGTCAGGGCTCAAGCCGGACCAATCAGATCTCTTCTCAGGAGGATGTGGGCGGGCACGGCCCCAATGCTGAGCCGCAGGTGAAAGGGCCCAGGCCCCAGAGAGAGCAGGGTGTCCTGCCTATCTGCTCAGTAGTTTGCTTCTTGGTGTTGGGAGGCTTCTACTATGTAGCAAGGATGGGGACCAGAACCGCTTAACTGCTTGAGACTATAAACAGGGGTCCATTCCATTTCTCCTCCTCCTCCTCTCCCACCCTCTCTGTCTTTTCCCATCTAAAAAGTCTGCTAGGTCCAGTGGAATTATGTGGGTGCAGAGACACACCGAAAATCCCAGAAGTGGGTCAGCGAAACAGCTCACCTGGGCAATTGGCTATCTACCAAAGCATTATGCTATCTACCCCCACCCTGCTGCTGTAATTATTATTGTTGTTGAAATTTCTCAGTTTTTTCTCTTTTTTAAATATTTATTTTCTCTTGTTTTACTGCTTTGCCATGTGTGAGACCCAGGTTCGAGCCTGGGCCCCACCGCATTGGAAGAAGTTAATCTATCTATCTGTTTATTTAATAATGATCAACAAGACCGTAGGCTAAGAGGAGTATAATCCCACACACTTCCCACCACCAGAGTTCCGTATCCCATCCCCTCCATTAGAAGCTTTCCTATTCCTTTTTTTTTTTTTTTTTCCCCTCCAGGGTTATTGCTGGGCTTGGTGCCTGCACCATGAATCCTCCTGGAGGCCATTTTCCCCCCTTTTTGTTGCCCTTGTTGTTGTAGCCTCGTTGTGGTTATTATTATTGCCATTGTTGATGTTGTTCGTTGTTGGATAGGACAGAGAGAAATGGAGAGAGGAGGGGAAAACAGAGACGGGGAGAGAAAGATAGACACCTGCAGACCTGCTTCACCGCCTGTGAAGCGACTCCCCTGCAGGTGGGGAGCCGGGGGCTTGAACCTAGATCCTTACACCAGTCCCTGCGCTTTGCGCCACGTGCGCTTAACCCACTGCGCCACCGCCCGACCCCCTAGAAGCTATTCTGTTCTTTATTCCTCTGGGAAAATGGACTCAGGATCATTATGGGGTCCAGGAGGTGGGAGGTCTGGCTTCTGTAATTGCTTCTCTTGTGGACATGGACGCTGGCAGGTCGATCCATGTGTCTTGGAGAAAGCTTTGAAGCTGCAGGATCTTTCTCTCTCTCTCTCTCTCTCTCAAAGAAAAACAGAAGGGAGCTGGGCGGTAGCGCAGCGGGTTAAGTGCATGGGGCACAAAGCACAAGGACTGGAGTGAGGATCCTGGTTTGAGATACCGGTTCGAGCCCCCGGCTCCCCACCTGGGGGAGTCGCTTCCCAGGCGGTGAAGCAGGTCTGCAGGTGTCTGTCTTTCTCTCCCACTCTCTGTCTTCCCCTCCTCTCTCCATTTCTCTCTGTCCTATCCAACAACGATTTTATCAATAACTACAACAATAAAACAAGGGACAATAAATATTAAAAAAAAGAAAAAAACTGAGAAATTTCAACAACAATAATAATTACAGCAGCAGGGTGGGGGTAGATAGCATAATGCTTATGCAAACAGACTCTCATGCCTAAGGCTCTGTCAAGTCCCAGGTTCAATCCCCTGCACCACCATAAGCCAGAGCTGAGCAGTGCTCTGGTAAAAAAAAAAAAAAAAAAAAAAAAGATTACAACAGCAATAAAAAAGCAACAAGGGCAACAAAAGGGAACATAAATAAATTTAAAAAAATCTTAAAAAAGAAAAACTCAGAAGCAATGATGCTATTCTTATTTTATTCTTAATTTTAAAACTTTTAATTTTTTATATTTTTATCTCTTTTTGATAAAGACAGAGAGAAATTGAAAGGGAAGGTAGAGGAGAGAGAGAGAGAGAGAGAAAGAGAGAGAGGGAGAGAGAGGGGGGGGGAGCACCCTGCAGCACTATTTCACAAATACAGGCCCTTGTATGTGGTAAGAGCTGAGCTCAGCCTGGTGCAACACCCTTTGGCCCCTTATTATTATTTAAAAAAGTTGATTGATTTATTGTTTTTATTTGATAGGCTCGAGAGAATTGAGGGGGAAAGGGATATATATATATCAACCAGTTCTGAAGCTTCTTCCCTACAGATGGAACCAGAGGCTTGAACCCGGGTCCTTGTGCACTGTAATGTGTACCCTCCAAATTACACTGCCCAGCCCCACTGCCCAGCTGCACATCTCAGAGGGAACTAGGAACCACAGATGTGAAAGTTCAGTCCTCTACCAGTTGAGTCATCTCCCTGGCCACTCTCATTTTTACTATATATATATATATATATATATATATATATATATATATATATAATTTTTGAAAGAGATGCAGACAGAGAGAGACACAGAGAGAAACACCAGAGCACTGCTCAGCTCTAGCTTATGGTGGTATGGGAGACTGAACCTGGGACTTTGGAGCCTCAGGCATGAGAGTCTGTTTGTAGAACCATGATGCTGTCTCCCCCGCCCCACTCTTATTTTTTTTACAGATTTGTTTTTTGGGCTGGAGAAATAACTCACCAAGTAATGCACCTGCCTCTTCATGCACATGACCAGGATTTGAGTCCTGACTTCATATGGGGGTAGTAGAATACCAGGTAGTGGGAGCCAGGCAGTGGGTTAAGCGCAGGTGGCGCAAAGTGCAAGGACCGGCGTAAGGGTCCCGGTTCGAGCCCCCGGCTCCCCACCTGCAGGGGAGTCGCTTCACAGGCGGTGAAGCAGGTCTGCAGTGACAGTGATAGTGATATAATAATAATAATAATAATAATAATAATAATAATAATAATAATAATAATCTGTCTGGGGGAGCTAAAGTGATCCCTGGCTCATTAAAAAACAAAATGAATTATTTTGGGGGGAAGCTGTGAGGGATAGTGAGTGAGGCAGTGAGGCAGAAATAGTACACCAGACTTGTAAGCAAGAGGGCCCAGGTTCAGTCCTGAGTGGCAGCGATACCCAGAGTTGGTCATGTATGGCTTATCTATTTCATGTGAGCAAGAGAGAGAAGCCACCACAGCTTCATGGGGGGGCCAAGGGTTGAACTGGGAGCCACAGATGGGCAGGTCCTGTCCTCTAACAGTTGAGTGACTTCATGTGTGTATTTTTTTACTTTACATTTTTTTCCTTTTATTTTTCTTTTCCCCAGAGCCCTGCTCAGTTCTGGCTGATGGTGGTGCTGGGGATTGAATCTGGGATCTCAGTGCTTCAGGCAGGAGAGTATCTTTTGCAGAACCATGAGGCTATCTCCTCCCATCTCTCTCCATATATATATATATATTTTTTTTTCTATTTTTATTAATCATTTAATATTGATTTACAAAATTATGGGATAAGAGAGGCATATTTACACACCATTCCCTACCACCAGAGTTCTGTGTCCCCATCCCCTCCATTGGAAACTTTTTTTTAAAAAAAATTATTTATTTATTTATTTATTTATTTATTTTTTTCCCTTTTGTGGACCTTGTTGTAGTTACTCTACTGTTGTTGTAGTTGTTAGATAGGACAGAGAGAAATGGAGAGAGGAGGGGAAGACAGAGACAGGGAGAGAAAGACAGACACCTGCAGACCTGCTTCACCACCTGTGAAGCGACTCCCCTGCAGGCGGGGAGCCGGGGGCTCGAACCGGATCCTTCCTCTGGTTCTTGTGCTTTGTGCCACCTGCGCTTAACCCACTGTGCTACCGCCTAACTGTCAGACAATACATTTAGTCCACCTGCAATATATATATATAATGTTGGGGTCTGCTTGGCCCCGATCTAGGCCCAGCAGACATTCCGTAAGCCTGGCTCGAGTTTCACTGATGGTCACTAACTTCCTCAGAGTGACACAGCATTTCCTGTAGGCCGTACCTAAATTCACCTCTGCCCTCCAGCTGATGATGCGTATAGAGCATAGGCCCCACTGACGGTGATGCCACCTCACACCACCTCTGATGACATCTCACCCTATCTTCCCATCCCTGCCTATAAAAAATGGTCTTTTTCTCAATAAAGCGAGTCACTGCCTTGACAGAACTCCCGACTTGGTGTGGTGTCTTTTCTCAAGTCGTCGACACTCTCTCTCCCGTTCAGCCCCAGAAGGGGGATCTGGCTGGTCCAGATCTCCCCTCCTCGCAACTACCTGTCGGGGAGAACCCTGACAATATAATTTTTTTTTTTACCTGAGCCCTGCTCAGCTCTGGCTGATGGTGATGCTGGGGATTGAACCTGGGACCTCAGAGCCTCAGTCAGGAGAGTCTTTTTTGCAGAACCACTATGCTGTCTCCTCAACCCCATCAGTAATAATAATAATAATAATAATAATAATAATATCATCTAATAATTATTAACTATTTTTTCCCCAGAGCTCTGCTCAGCTCTGACTGGTGGTGGTGCTGGGGATTGAGCCTGGGACCTCCGGAGTCTGAGGCACAAGGGTTTTTATTATATAATGATTGTGATATTTGCCCAGACCCCCCCCTCCCCAGAGCTATTTTGGACAAGAGCTATTTTGGGGGAAGCAAGGAGATGGTCCACCTGGTAGAGCACACTTTTTTTTGTTGTTGTTGTAGTCATCATTGTTGGATAGGACAGAGAGAAATGGAGAGAGGAGGGGAGGACAGAGAGGTGGAGAGAAAGACAGACACCTGCAGACCTGCTTCACTGCTTGTGAAGCGACTCCCCTGCAGGTGGGGAGCCGGGGGCTTGAACCAGGATCCTTATGCCGGTCCCTGCGCTTTGCACCATGTGTGTAGAGCACACATTTTCCCGTGTGTGAGGACCCAGGATTGAGCCTCCAGTCACCACATGGGAGCACAATTCAGAGGGGAAGCTCCATGAGTGGCGGTGCTGTGCTGTATTGCTGTCCTTCTCTCTCTCTTTCCCTCTATGTGTCTCTTCCCTCTGGCTAGAACAAAAAGAAGGAAAAAAAAAATTCTACTGGGAGCATGAGAATTGTGTGGGCCCAGGGCCCTGCAATAACCTTGGTGACAAAAATTATTTTAATGAATGAGTGAATCCTATTAATTACAATTTATTCATTAATTAGCAACACTGGTGCCTTGCAATGTGTGATTATTTATCTGTTTATTGTTGGATTAAGGCAGAAATAAATTGAGAAGGAGAGGGGAAGATAGAGAGGGAGAGAGACAGAGAGACACCTGCAGCCTTGCTTCACCCCTTGTGAAGCTTTCCCCCATGCAGATGGGGACCAGGGACTTGAACCTGGGTCCTTGTGCACTGTAATGTGAGTGCTTAACTAGGTGCATTACCGCCTGGTCCCCACATGTGTAATTACATGGTTCCTGGGTTGACTTTTTCATATATATATATATATATATATATATATAGAGAGAGAGAGAGAGAGAGAGAGAGAGAGAGACAGACAGACAGACAGACAGACAAAGAGACAGACAGAGAGAAAGAGAGAGAACATAGCATCACTCCACCATCCATGAAGTGTCCACATGCACTGGAATATATATGTGTGTGTGGGGGCTGGGGAGACAGCAGGATGGTTCTGCAGACAGACTCTCCTGCCTGAGGCTCTGAGGTCCTTGGTTCAATCCCCAGCACCACCATCAGCCAGAGCTCAGCAGGGATCAGATTAAAAATAAATTAAGGGAGCTCAGCTGGGTGGTGGCTTATCCAGTTAAGTACAAACAGTACTAAGCACAAGGACCGGTGTAAGGATCCCAGTTCGAGCCCCCGGCTCCCCACCTGCAGGGGAGTTGCTACACAGGCGGTGAAGCAGGTCTGCAGGTGTCTGTCTTTCTCTCCCCCTCTCTGTCTTCCTCTCCTCTCTCCATTTCTTTTTTTTTTTTCTCCCCCTCTCTCCATTTCTCTTTGTCCTGTTGAAAAATAAAAAGGGCTACCAGATGCGGTGGATTCATAATACTGGCACCAAGCCCCAGAGAATGGAGACAAAAAAAAAATAAGAAAAAGAAAAAGGGCGGGGGCTGGGCGGTGGTGCCCCTGGCTGAGCGCACATGTTACAGTGCACAAGGACCCAGGTTCAAGCCCCCAGTCCCCACCTGCAGGGGGAAGTTTCATAAGTGGTGAAGCAGGGCTGCAGGTGTCTCTCTGTCTCTCCCTCTCTATCTACCCCTCCTCTCTCAATTTCTCTCTGTCCTGTCCAATAAAAATGGGAAAAAAAATGGCCACAGGAGCAGTGGATTGGTAATGCTGACACACAGCCACTCCAGCAATAACCCTGGAGGCAATAAAAATAAAATAAAATAAAATAAAATAAAATGAGTTGGTGTATTTGCTGTGGGAGGCAAGTACAGGACCTCTTGGTGAGGCAATAGGGGTCAAAAAGGTAGGATCTGGGTTTCAGGAATGATGGTTGAAGACAGTTCAGAGGGAGGTCAGGTGTCTTTGGGGGCAGTGAGGAGCAGACGACGGAAAAGATAGGGGAAATAAAATAATAAATCAAACTTCCAAGGAATCTGTTTCGAGAAGGAACTTGTGGTCACCTAGGCAGCCAACCCTGTTCAGTTGTCAGTTAGAAGCAGAACTGCAAAGACTTCCCAGACTTTTGAATCATCAGAATCGAGGGTGATTTTATCAGGGTTTTTTTTTTTTTAATTCTTTTATTTTTGGTCGGGGGAGGAAGGGAGGGCATGGATGATCCAGGTCGTGCAACTGTGAGAGACAGGTTAAAAAGAAAGAAAGGGAGAGAGAAAGAAAGGAAGAAAGAAAGCAAGAAGAAAGGAAAGAAGGGGAAAGAGAGAGACAGAGAGAGAGAGAAATGAAGGGAAAAGAAAGGAAAAGAAAGAAGCAGAGGGAAAGAAGGAAAGGGAAAGGAGGGAAGAAAGAAATGAAGAAAGAACGAAAGAAAAAGAAAGAAGGAAGGAAAGAAAGAAGGAAGGGAGGAAGAAAGGAAAGAAAGAAAGAAAAAGAAAGAAAGAAAGAAAGAGAGAAAGAAAGGAAAAAACAAGAGAGTCCGGCGGGAGCGCAGCGGGTTAAGCGCAGGTGGTGCAAAGCACAAGGACCGGCGTCAGGATCCTGGTTGGAGCCCCCAGCTCCCCACCTGCAGGGGAGTCGCTTCCCAGGCGGTGAAGCAGGTCTGCAGGTGTCTGTCTGTCTCTCCCCCTCTCTGTCTTCCCCTCCTCTCTCCATTTCTCCCCATTTGTCTTGTCCAGTAACAACAACAATAATAACTACAGCAATAAAACAACAAGGGCAACAAAAGGGAATAAATAAGTAAATAAATATTTAAAAAAAAAAAGAAAGGAAAAAGAAGTCATTATCTGGGCTCACTTTCTGATGGGAGTGGAAACTGTACCCAGGCAAAGAGCACAGAAGATACACTCCGGGCTGCCCCACTACCCCTCCCACCCCGCCTCCACACTTAGGACGGTGGAAACACATGACCAGAGGAAACAGCCTGGTTTCAGCATTTGAGGGAAAGATTCTAGGAAATTCCAAATGTGTGTGAATGCATTCAAGAAGTGAGAGGAAGTTATTATTACTACCTTTTTTTTTTTTTTTTGAAAAAATTTTTTCTTGCCACAGAGACTTTTAAATTTTATTATTTTATTTTATTTATAAAAAGGAAACACTGACAAAAACCATAGAATGGGGGCCGGGTGGTAGGCAGCGGGTTAAGCGCAGGTGGCACAAAGCTCAAGGACCGGCGTAAGGATCCCGGTTCGAGCCCCCGGCTCCCCACCTGCAGGGGAGTCGCTTCACAGGTGGTGAAGCAGGTCTGCAGGTGTCTGTCTTTCTCTCCCCCTCTCTGTCTTCCCCTCCTCTCTCCATTTCTCTCTGTCCTATCCAACAACGACAACAATAACAACAACAACAACAATAATAACCACAACAACGACAAACAACAAAGGCAACAAAAGGGAAAAAAATGAACTCCAGGAGCAGTGGATTCGTAGGCACCGAGCTCCAGTAATAACCCTGGAGGCACAAACACACACAAACAAACAAAACCATAGGATAAGAGGGGACAACTCCACACAGTTCCCACCACCAGAACTCTGTATCCCATCCCCTCCCCTGATAGCTTTCCTATTCTTCTTCTTCTTTTTTTTTTTAAAGAGGGACCTGATCAAAGTCCCGTACTTTTTTAAAAAAAATATTTATTTTATTTATTTATTCCCTTTGTTGCCCTTGTTGTTTTATTGTTGTTGTCGTTGTTGGATAGGACAGAGAGAAATGGAGAGAGGAGGGGAAGACAGAGAGGAGGAGAGAAAGACAGACACCTGCAGACCTGCTTCACCGCCTGTGAAGCGACTCCCCTGTAGGTGGGGAGCCGGGGGCTTGAACAAGGATACTTATGCCGGTCCCTGCGCTTTGCGCCACCTGCGCTTAACCCTCTGCTCTACAGCCCGACTCCCAGCTTTCCTATTCTTTATCCCTCTGGGAGTATGGACCCAAGGTCATTGTGGGATGCAGAAGATGGAAGGTCTGGCTTCTGTAATTGCTTCCCTGGGCTTTTTTTTTTTTTTAAATTTTTAAAATTATCTTTACTTATTGGATAGAGACAGGCACAAATCGAGAGGGGATGGCGGAGACAGAGAGGGAGAGAGACAGAGAGACACCTGCAGCCCTGCTTCACTACTCGCAAAGCTTTCCCTCTGCAGGTGGGGACTAGGGGCTTGAACCTGGGTCCTTGCACACTGTAACATGTGTGCTCAATCAGGTGTGCCACCACCCAGCTCATTGATTATTGTTAATCATGATGATTATTATTTCTTTTGGGAGGAACTCTGTTCCACTGCTGGTGTGAATGCAAACTGGGAAAACTCCTTTGGAAGACTGTATGGACAGTTCTTAAGTAAGGAAAAATGGAATTACCTTATGACCCAGCAATGCCAGTCTTAGGCATTTATCCAGTGGACACTCAAATCCTAATTCAAAGGGACATATGCACCCCAGTGTTCATAGCTGCTTCCAAAGGATGAAAGCGGCCTAAATGCCCATCAACAGATGACTGGGTAAGGTAGTTATAGGTGTGGGGCCAGCAGTGGCGTACCCAACTAGACACACATAGCGCTAAGTTCAAGGTCCTATGCAAGGACACAAGTTCAAGTCGCCGGAGCTCCCCATCTGCGGGACAAAAGCTTCATGAGTGGTGAAGCAGGGCTGCAGGTATCTCTCTCTCTTTCTCTCCCCTCTCAATTTCTCTCTGTCTCTATCCAATAAAAGAATGACTGTATTTCACATTTGTATGAATGTGAGAAAAGTAAAATGTCATTCAACCTACCTTCCTGGTTGAGAAATCTGGCAGAGAAGGAAGGCTGCAATTGATTGATTGATTTTTTTTTTCTTTTGTCACCTGCCCTGTTTCACCACTCTTTTTTAAAAAAAATATTTACTTATTTATGTATTCTGTTTTGTTGCCCTTGTTTTTTTTATTGTTGTTGTTATTGCTGTTGTCGTTGTTGGCTATAATAGAGGGAAATGGAGAGAGGAGGGGAAGACAGAGGAGAAGAGAGAAAGACAGACACCTGCAGACCTGCTTCACCGCCTGTGAAGCGACTCCCCTGCAGGTGGGGAGCGGGGGGGGGGGCTCGAACTCGGATCCTTCCACCGGTCTTTGCGCAACCTGCAGTTAACCTGCTGGCTACCACCCGACTCCCTTATTGCGCCACATTTGAAGCTTCCTCCCTGCATGTGGGGACTGGGGATTTGAACCCAGATTCTCACACATGTTCATATGTGCACTCCACTGGGTGAGTCACTTCCTGGCTCCAGACTTTAAAGAAAAGATCTTTGGTCCATACTCCCAGAGGGATAAAGAATAGGGAAGCTCCGACTCTGACACCATCTCCACAGACAATACCTGGGGTCCACTTGCATGTGAGCTGTCAGGCTCAGGCAAAAACTGGTAAAGTCATGGGCCCCTTGGAATAGACCTAAAATAGACCTACTAGTTATTTCCAAAACGGAGACCTCAAATCTCATCCCCCATATTCTTGCTTTCAGGTTCATGATTAGTCAACAATTTGTTCTGCTTTACATGTTAACTCTTTTTCAGCTACCAGGTTCTAGATGCTACCATGATGCCAATCGGACTTCCCTGGGCAGACGATCCCACCAATGTGTCCTGGAGCCCCACTTCCCCAGAGCCCTGCCCCACTAGGGAAAGAGAGAGGCAGACTGGGGGTATGGATCCACCTGTCAACATCCATGTCCAGTGGAGAAGCAATTACAGAAGCCAGACCTTCCACCTTCTGCATACCACAATGACCTTGGGTCCATATTCCCAGAGGAATAAAGAATAGGAAAGCTATCAGGGAAGGGGATGGGTTACGGAGGTCTGGTGGTGGGAATTGTGTGGAGTTGTACCCCTCTTATCCTATAGTTTTGTCAGTGTCATATATATTATTAGGAAAGCTTCCAATGGAGGGGAAGGGATGTGGCATTCTGGTGGTGGGAATTGTGTGGATTCTATGGTCTTCTCAATATTTCCTTTTTATAAACAATAATAATGAAAAAAGAATGAACTGTGCCTGTGAAATTGGTCAATAAAATATCTATCTACTAAAAGAAAAAAAAGGGAAACTTCCAATGGAGGGGAGGGGACACAGAACTCTGGTGGTGGGGGAATTGTATGGAAGTGTACCCCTGTTGTCTTACAATCTTGTTCATCATTATTCCATCACTAATACAAAATACAAAGTAAATAAATAAATTGGTTTGTTGCCTGCCCGGCTGTTGTGTCTTGAGTTTCTCTTCCTAGGTGCCTGGTGCATCCCAGGGCAGCAGGCTGTGAGAGGAAGCAGAGTGTCTGTCACATGTCTGTCCCCTGGAACCAAACCACACACCGTGTCGTCACTGCTTCTCTTTCCTGAATGATGACACAGAGCCGTGGTGCGGAACTAGAGCTGAAAGAGAATTGGGACTCGTAAGTCCCAACTGCTGAGAGAGCAGTTTCCTGACTGGGGTGGAGGTGGAGGGAAACATCAGTGGGTGAGAAGTCAAGTCCTATTGTATTAAAGCCATTGAAAGTTTGGGGTTTGAGGAGGCTGGAGGGTGGCGCACCTGGTTGAGCGCACGTGTTACAGTGTCACAAGGACCCAGTTTCGAGCCCCCCCCATCCCCAGCTGCAGGAGGAAAGCTTCACAAGTGGTGAAGCAGGGCTGCAAGTGTCTCTCTGTCTCTCTCCTCTATCTCCCACTCTTATTTTTTTTTTAATTTCTTTATTGGGGAATTAATGTTTTATATTCAACAGTAAATACAATAGTTTGTACATGCATAACATTCCCCAGTTTCCCATATAACAATACAACCCCCACTAGGTCCTCTGTCATCCTTCTTGGACGTGTATTCTCCCCACCCACTCACCCCAGAGTCTTTTACTTTGTTGCGATACGCCAATTAATTTCTTTTTTAAAAAATATTTATTTATTGCCTTTTTGTTGCATTTGTTTATTTATTTAAAAATATTTATTTATTTATTCCCTTTTTTTGCCCTTTTTTTTTTTTTTTACTGTTGTAGTTATTATTGTTGTCGTTGTTGATGTCGTCGTTGTAGGATAGGATAGAGAGAAATGGAGAGAGGACAGGAAGGCAGAGAGGGGGAGAGAAAGATAGACACCTGCAGACCTGCTTCACCACCTGTGAAGTGACTCCCCTGCAGGTGGGGAGTCGGGGGCTAGAACCGGGATCCTTATGCTGGTCCTTGCGCTTTGCGCCACCTGCGCTTAACCCGCTGCGCTACTGCCCAACTCCCACCCACTCTTAATTTCCCTTTGTCTCTATCCAATAAAAAAAGACTTTTTTTTTTACCTTTTTTTAAAAATTTTTTTATTTAAGAAAGGATTAATTAACAAAACCATAGGGTAGGAGGGGTACAACTCCACACAATTCCCACCACCCAATCTCCATATCCCACCCCCTCCCCTGATAGCTTTCCCATTCTCTATCCCTCTGGGAGCATGGACCCAGGGTCATTGAGGGTTGCAGAAGGTAGAAGGTCTGGCTTCTGTAATTGCTTCCCCGCTGAACATGGGCGTTGACTGGTCGGTCCATACTCCCAGTCTGCCTCTCTCTTTCCCTAGTAGGGTGGGTCTCTGGGGAAGCTGAGCTCCAGGACACATTGGTGGTGTCTTCAATCCAGGGAAGTCTGGCCGGCATCCTGATGACACCTGGAACCTGGTGACTAAAAAGAGAGTTAACATACAAAGCCAAACAAATTGTTGAGCAATCATGGACCCAAAGCTTGGAAAAGTGGAGAGGAAGTATTAGGGAGGTACTCACTGCTAACTCTAGTATACTTCTGCTTTCTTACTTTGGTGCCATACTCCAAACTCAGTCAATTTCTGCGTTGCGAAAAAAAGACTTTAATACGAATGTGAATTAAAAAAAAACCCAAAATGTCAATTTATTTTCAAGACTGTCAGAGAAACATAGTGGTTGTCTCTGGGGGTAGGGATGGAAACGCAGACCTCTGGTGATGGGAATGGTGGAAAAAAAAAGAAAAAAGGAGGCATAAGGACTGACTCAAGGATCCCCACCTGCGGGGAAATCGCTTCCCAGGGGTGAAGCAGGTCTGCAGGTGTCTGTCTTTCTCTCCCCCTCTCTGTCTTCCCCTCCCCTCTCCATTTCTCTCTGTCCTATCCAACAACAACAAGGGCAACAAAATGGAAAAGATGGCCTTCAGGAGCAGTGGATTCATAGTGCAGGCACTGAGCTCCAGCGATAACCCTGGAGGCAAACAAAATAAAATAAAGAAAAAAAAGAGGGTTAGAAATAAATGTATTTTGCAGTAACACAATAAAAATAACTTTAGGGTTTATCCATAATAATAGCCAGAAAAATTATTATTATTATTATTCAAAAGATTTATGTGTTCTGGAAACACTACTGTTAAGAATTTTATCTATTTATTAATGAGAAAAATAGGAGGAAAGAGAAAGAATTAGATTTCACCTGTTTCGAGCCCCAGGCTCCCCACCTGCAGGGGAGTCGCTTCCCAGGCGGTGAAGCAGGTCTGCAGGTGTCTGTCTTTCTCTCCCCCTCTCTGTCTTTCCCTCCTCTCTCCAATTCTCTGTCCTATCCAATAAAAAAAAAGTAAAAAAACCAACTATATTTCACTCTAGTACATGTGTTGCTGGGGATTGAACTCAGGACCTCACGCTTGAGAGTCCAATGCTTTATCCACTGCACCATCTCCTGGACCTTTATTTATTTGTTTGTTTATTTAGCCTCCAGGATTATCGCTGGGGCTCAGTACCAGCACTATGAATCCACTGCTCCTGGAGGTCATTTTTTCCCAATTTGTTGTACAGAGACAGAGAGAAATTGAGAGGGGAGGGGGGGATAGAGAGGGAGAGAGACAGAGAGACACCTGCAGCCCTGCTTCATGGTTTGCAAAAGTTCCTTCTTGCAGGTGGTGGTGGTGGGGGGGAGCCATGGACTCAAACTCAGATCCTTGCACAGGTCCTTGTGCTTCATACTATGTGCACTTAACAGGGTGTGCCACTGCCTGGCCTGTTGTTGTTGTTGTTATTATTATTATTTATTCCAGAGAGAGTGTATGCAATGCAGGGAATCAAACTCAGGACCTCATGCTTGAGAGTCCAACACTTTATCCACTGTGCCCCTCCTGGGGCTACTATTATTATTATTATTAATTGTCATTTAAAAAGGTATATGTATTCATCAACAAGAGAGAGAAATAGAACCTGCCTCTGACACCTGTGATGTCTGGGATGGGACCCAGGACCTTGTGCCTAAGAGACCAATGTTCTAACCACTGTGCCACCACCACCACCACTACCACCATATTTAAAAAAAATATTTATATATTCAGTGATAAAAGACACCTGCAGGTCACTCTGGCCCACTTGAAGCTGGGGACTGAACTTGGGGTCTCCTGCTTTGAAGTTCCAAATTGCAGCCTCTGGGACATCAGTTTAATTGCTGTTATAATTATTATTAGAATTCTGAACACTGACAAGGGATAAACCCTCCATGGGGCTCCCTGGGTGCTGTGCCTGGGTGCTGAGAGAGGAGAGACCCACAGCACTGCCCACCTCCATGGGGCTCCCTGGGTGCTGTGCCTGGGTGCTGAGAGAGGAGAGACCCCACAGCCCTGCCCACCCTCCATGGGCTCCCTGGGTGCTGTGCATGGTGCTGAGAGAGGAGAGACCCCACAGCCCTGCCCACCCTCCATGGGCTCCTTGGGTGCTGTGCCTGGTGCTGAGAGAGGAGAGACCCCACAGCCCTGCCCACCCTCCATGGGGCTCCCTGGGTGCTGTGCATGGT